>NW_024704751.1:16229201-16559214 GCF_018977255.1 Callorhinchus milii
GCATTCAGCCCCTGAAGTCTGTTCCGCCATCCTATAAGATCATAGCTGATACACTGGCTCAATTATTTGCCCTTTTTCCCACTTTCTAATGGGGTGTGGAGCATAGCTCTGCGGACTTAAATAGTTTTGTGACTGTTTGTGGCTAAGATGAAATTGCAGCATTTATCCCAAATTGCTTAAAATCTTGAGTTTATGGAAACTGATTTAGCGATTTGTTAGCTGTTGATTCTTGGTGTAAGTGAGAAAGGCCACACTGGCTACAGTGACTCACCACATGGCACTGTCGGGAAGAGTTTAGTGTGAGTGAATACCTTGTGTTGGCAAATGCTGAAGGTCTGACCGCCGATGGTGGGATGAACGAGGCGGGAAACATAGAGCAGGCCAGAGTCCGCTGAGCGGAGGAAGCGGACAGGTCAGTATGGAGAGGAGGTCGCAGAGATAGAGTGGAGCAAGGCCTTTTGTTGTTGCCAAGTTAAGATGTTTATCTGACAAGCGCCTGCCATTAGGCTTCACGAGGTTGTGGATTTTTAGATGATTCTTTTATCAAGTTTGCAAAACAAAGACTCAAGGACTAAATTAAGCAAAAGTCATCAAAAGATTGTTTATCAGGGAGTTAGGCCGAGTTGAATTTGTTTAGTCTGAAGTGGAAGACGATATCCTTGAGTGCTGAGCGGGTGCCAGGCTGTGTGCCGAGCGATTACCAGGCTATGCCAAACTAGTGCCATTCCGTGCTGAGCGCTGCCATTCCATGCCGAGCTAGTGCCAGTCTTTGCCGAGCTAATGCCAGGCTGTGTGCTGAGCTAGTGCCGGGCTGCGCCGAGTGGTGCCAGTCTGTGTGCCAGGCTGTCAATCTTATTAATATCCAAGAATCCTCGTTCTCTTTCATCATTTATCTTGCTCTATTTTAAGTGTGCTGTTAACCTACTGTGAACTGCTAATTGATTCTTATCCAGTGGCAGATGCACACACACACACACACACTGTGAATACTGAAGCCCCCCTACGGCACTATGGAGTGGTGCACACGTAGCGGTGAGCAGCGTCCTCTGTAGGAGGGCCGCTGTAAGTGGTACACCGATGATAGGAGCACAGAATAGGAGAAGACACACACCAGTCATTCAGACCGTCGAGTGAGTCCCTTCCCTGTTGGCACCAGATCCCTATTCACTGTTCTTTTTTCAAATCCTTTCACAGTGTTCTTCTACAAATATTTATCCAATTCCTTTTTCAACGTGGTACCAGCCTCAACATCAGCCTCCACTGGTGGCAAAGTGTGGGGTGTATTAATTGGGACATTATTATTACGATGGGTCCAGTGGTTGGCCGAGATAGAGGAGGATTCTGTGGCTGTGGATTGTGCCCCACCCAGAGCCCCTTACCTATAGCCAGATGGAATAATAATAATAATCTTTTCATTTGATATAATGCTTTTCACGTCTTCTAGACGTCTCAAAGCGCTTCACAGAATAGACTGTAAAGTGAATTGACTGTATATTTGAGGGCGAAATGCAGCAGCCAATTGCGCACAGCAATGTCCCACAAACAGCCGTGGTTTGAAGCGACCAATTTTATTATTGTTTTATTTTCTTGAGGGATTATTATCAGGTGTGTGGAATAAGGAAACTTGCCCAAGGTTTCACCCTGCTGGGAATTGAACCCAGGTCTCTCGCTTGCCAAGCGAGTACTCTAACCACTGAGCTGCAGGACTCCACAATGTCCTGTATTAATGTTTTGGAATGTATCGGAATGTTTTATTGGAAGAGATAACGGGATCAGCAGGGGAGGTGAGTGATCTCCAGAGGTGCGAATGCTAAGAAATAAAAACCTTATTGTGGTAAAATTTGCTGAGATAAAGCGCATTACTTTATTATTATTTTAAAAAAATAATAATTTGGTTACTCAATCCACAACTATTTGTGGGACACTGCTGTGCGCATTTGATGCTGTGTTTCGCCCCAAATATACAGAGTCAATTCACTTTACATTTATTCTGTGAAGCGCTTTGAGATATCTCAACAATGTGATAAGTTGCTATGTCAAATGCAAGGGTTATTATCTCCGAGATCCATCACTGGAAAAAGAAAGAGAGAGAGAGAGAGCAAGGGCAGAACTCTTTATGATCTTTATGATCAAAGTCTGAAAATGGTTTAATTACGATTTAGACTCTTAGGAACAAGTTCTGATGCACATCCAACAGCTCAGGGAATTCGATACTGACACATTTTCGTTAACAAATCAGTTAAGAAATATTGCAGTTTAAGCCCGTGGGGTCGATGGAAATGAACACTCGGTGAAAGGGCGGGTTTTAGGAAAGATTTTGGCAGGAAAGTGACCAGGAAACTGGAGCCGGGATTTGCTGGGACTGGACGATCGCGTGTGTGTGTGTGTGTATGTGTGTGTGTATCTTTGCACCCTGAGGTCACAGGTGACTTGAGTGAGTTCATAGCTTCATATTGGGCTACACTTCCCTTGTGTGTCACTAGGCTGCACCAAACCACTGCCATTTCCCGGCTAATCTTTACCTTCAACTTTGTTCCCAAGATCCACCCTCCATCCACTGTGAGCTCAGAGACCGACCACAACCTTAGACCAGGCTCGCCACCCCCCCGCGCCTCCTAGCCAGCCCATATTTCGGGGATGCCACGGTCAATGTGGCTGCACTTGCGGTGACCGAAAGTTTCAATCGATAATGATAATCATTTGATGTAGCGCCATATCACGTCTCCGAGACGTCTCACGTCACTTCGCAGGATACACTGCAAAGTGAATTGACTGTGTATTTTGTGGGCAAAACCAAGTGAGATGCTTTTCCGATCTAGAGCCGAGAAAGCACACAATACCCTGAGCCAGTCACTGTACCCTCACGCCCCCTTCACCCCGTTCACTCACACCCCACAGCCCCCCACCCCCACACCACACCACCTCACAGATGGTGGCTGAGAGCCTGGACAGTCTTTCGGACATTCAGACAGTGATTATTTGTGATTTTTTGGGGGCTTTCTTTTGTCAAACTCAGGTTGGCAAGAGCCAAGGCTGGTGGGGTGGGGGTGGGGGGGCAACCAGAGTATGTGCTGTGGTAACTGCTGGATTCAAAATGTACTTTTTCCGGGCTTTAAATGAAACAGCTCAAAATCCAGAACATTCCATCACCTGGGACAGCTTTGCCCTTCGCAATAGTTTGTTTGTGGAGGGGATATGGACCCTCTGAGCAGCGCTGGATCGAAGCCCCTTTCACACTGTTCTTCCCAATTCCTACGAGTCTGGCTGTTGTGTTTGGGAGTTGACGCACGGGGCTGTGCGAGACCACACCCAATGGGGGCAGGAGCACCGTGTCCCCAGGGTAATAGGATTCCAAAGTTGCCGTTTGTACCTGGGGCAGAGGGTTGACACTGAGATTTACACTGCCCTGGGGGGGGACTGGTGCTTAGACTAGATATAAACTGTGGGACGTCTGTCTCTCTGCGCCAGAGGATTTACTGTTGTGATGAGAGAAGGCGGCTGTCGATTTGGCACAAGGTGATGGGGACGCAAGCTACTACCACAAGCTGCTGCATCGCAGAGACGTGGCTTCTGGCAGCCGCGGAACCCAGAATGTGCCCGAGCCCCCTCCCCGCCAGCAGTCACATCCCCCGGCCCATGAACGCTTTCATGGTTTGGGCCAAAGACGAAAGGAAGCGGATGTCATTGCAGAACCCAAACTTACACAACACCGAGCTGAGCAAGCTGCTGGGTAAGGCTGGGGACCTGTCAATGCTGTAACTAAACTGTCTGTTAACTCCAACGTTACTGCGTTCCTCACGACGGTTCCAGGGGTGGGGGGGGGATAGCCCCGCAGCCTGAGACCAGGGGGAATTTCAGGCCTCTACGCCTCAGTGTCAGGCTTGGGAAGTTCACATTGTGAAATAATTCTTTGTAACAAAAAAGATTCTTTGTTAATTTCCTGAAGTAACACAAATTCGGTCTCTTCTGTTTGGTCAATTTCAGCCCTGATTCCCTAACCTCCCCTCTCCCCCCCCCCCCACTTCAGCCCTCGAAGCCAAGCTTTCATCCCACGTTTTGTTCGTTTTCTCATCGGGGGAAAAATGGCTGGCAAAGTCCTGTCTGTTGCCGTCTGTGCCACTGACCGTGCCTGGAACGTATTTCCAGTTGGTGAGGGTATTGCTGAGTGTACCAGATTGCGGTGCTGAGCACAACACAAACACGCTTGTGCGAGACTGACATCCGCAAACACATGTGTGCCTCACCCCCCCAACCTCCGCACTCAGCGATAATAATAATAATAATAATAATCCTTGCATTTGATATAGCGCTTTTCACGTCGGGAGGACGTCCCAAAGCGCTTCACAGAACACACTGTAAAGTGAATTGACTGTACATTTGTGGGCCAACGCGACAGCCAATTGCGCACAGCAATGTCCCACAAACAGTCGTAGATTGAAAATGACCAATTTATTATTGTTTTTGGTTTTGGAGGGATTATTATTAGGCTCTGTGTGGAGTAAGGAAACTTGCCCAAGGTTTCGCCCTCTGCCTGGAATTGAACTCAGGTCTCTCACTTGCAAAGCGAGTGCTCTAACCACTGAGCTACAGCGATGTGTATGTGATGTGATAATCAGCAAATCACACACTACATTTTCGCACTAAACTGTGGGAATGTGACGTCTGTCGGACTGTGAGAGAATGGAACGGTTTGGGGGTAGTGGGGGAGTGAGATTCCTCTGCTCCGATGCCCCTGGTAGTGAATTGTCACTCTACTCTGTTCCATTCGATAAGTTTGTGCGCTTTAACTATCCTCCAGGTGCAAGTGTATCATCTCTGTTTACAGACTGTTGTGATTTGTTAGTTAACGTTGCCCCTCGCTGGCACAGGCGGGGTCTCGGGGTGCCGATGTGATGATAAATGTGTGTGATGATTATAATCTCAATGGAGATAATGGGAGGGGTTCAGCACCCGCAATGTAAACTGTCCACTGCTCGCTGTTCATTCTAAATGCAAAGGGAATGATGTGCATTAATGTGAGCCAATGTGAGCTGATGTGGGTGAATGGAGATCATAACCGGCTCCTCTCAGAGCCCGTGGAGAAACAGGCAGAGACTCCAATGCTTGCGCTGAACCTGTCATCCTCTCTCTTTCTCACTTACTGTCTCACACACACTCTCTCTGACTCACTCTCCCTCACTCTCTCACACTCTCTCTTAATAATAATAATCCTTGCATTTGATATAGCGCTCTTGCACTCTCAAGATCCATCACACTCTCTGTCACACTCACTCTCTCATACACACACTCTCACATTCGCCTTCTCTCTCTCTCCACCCCCCCCCCCCCCCGCCCCCCACAGGCCGGTGTTGGAGATCGCTGCCGTTGGCACAGAAGTTGCCGTACATCCACGAGGCAGAGCGACTGCGGACGGAGCACATGCTGGAATACCCTCACTACAAGTACCGGCCGAGACGTAAAGGCCAGAACCGGGGACCGTACCGGAGAGATACCCCGGGATCCCAGCCCCACCCCACCCCGGGATCCCAGCCCCACCCCGCCCCGGGAGGTTTCCTGGCCACTCAGTATCCAGCGCTGAGCACTGACCCCCGAGTGCTGGGGTGTGACCCCTGGAGTCCGGGCGCTCCCCTGCTCGCTGCCTGCACTCTGTGCCCTGCACCGCCATGCCCCCCGGCCTGTGCCCACCCCCAGTACAGCTCGGCTCCCCCCCCCTGCCCCCTGCTGGCGGCTTTGGCACAGGTGTACCCGTCGGCCTCGACGCCCATCCACTCTGGAATGCTGGAGAACCTGTGCCGCTCAGAGCAGCTAGCCGAGGTGGACCGCAGCGAGTTTGACCGTTACCTGGACGCCAGCGGCTGGCCGGACCCCCTGGACAGCCCTGAGGTTCCCGGTCCCGGCCTGGCCTACTCCGAGCCTGGCTCGCTGTGTGTCTCCATGCCCCACGCGCTCTCAAGTGTCACACAACTGCACTGAAGGTACAGCAACAACTTGCATTTATCTAGCACCCTTCATGTAGGAGAGCGCCTCAGAGCGCTTTACACCCTGTGTGCAAAGAGCGTATGCACCGTCCACACACCCCAGCATATATGGGGTCAGAGCTCACTCCGATTTTTTTGTTTTCCTTTGTAGGATTCTGTTTGAATTCCCGGACCCGCTCCCATCAGTAGCTTGCGGATGCCTTGTTAACTAACCTTCTGTCTGTCTGTAAATTCTCTGCCTCACAATAAAGATATTGTTTCTACAAAAATTTTCCAGTGGTTCATTCCCGAAACTTCAATATTTCCAACTCTGCAAGAATACCGTGTCCAGCACAGTGAAATAAGGCCCTCTCCCCCCACCACATACACAACAACAACAACAAGATTTCATTTATAGAGCGCCTTTTACGTCGGGAGGACGTCCCAAGGCGCTGGACGGTTGGGTCGGGACCCGAGCAGTGGGGGAAATGGTCAGGGTGAGGGGAGGGAAGGGAGGGAGCGAAATGTAAAGTGAACTGACTGTATATTTTGCGGGCGAAACACGTCAGCCAATTGCACACAGCTGTGTCCACAAACAGTCGTGGATTGAGTGATCACATTATTTTTTAAAAATGTTTGAAGTGATACAGGAATTAATGCAAATTAATCGTTGCTAATATTAATTAGTTGATCCGGTGTGTGCGTAGGAGGGGTGTGGTGGAGAGGCGGGGGAGAGCACGGAGTTGGGGGTGGGAAAGGGAATGTGCTGTACACACACACCGACCCACGTCCCTTCCCCCCAAATCACTCTTGAGGAAGCAAAGGAGAAAGAAAGGAGGTGAGTAGTGAGAGGGGAAAAGAAGGCAGAATACTACATATACTGGAAATCTCAAATAAAATAAAAGTCACTAAGAACATGCAGCTGGTCAGGCAGCATCTATGGAGAGGAAAATGAGTTAACATTTCGGGTTGATAAGCTTTCATCAGAATCGGAGGGTTAATCGTAGGGATTAACCCTCCAATTCCTGATTTCAAGCATGCTTAATCTGTCATCAAGTCCAGGGAGGAGAAAAAGAGGAGAAAAAAAGAGAAAAACAAAGAGAAAAGGAAAAATGGAAAGAAAACTTGCAATTAAGGAATGTGGGATTGACGGGTGAGCGAGGCCCCGGCTGTGTTGAGAATGGAGAGCCGAGCTGACAAACAGTTTTGCCCATGAGAATAATAATAATAATCTTTGCATTTGATATAGCGCCTTATCAGGTCGTTGAGACGTCTCAAAACGCTTCACAGAATAGACTGTAGAGTGGAGTCCTGTAGCTCAGTGGTTAGAGCACTTGCGTTGCAAACGGGACACCTGGGCTCAATTCCAGGCAGAGGGCGAAACCTTGGGCAAGTTTCCTTACTCCACACAGAGCCTAATAATAATCCCTCCAAAAAAAAAAAATTGGTCATTTTCAATCCACGACTGTTTGTGGGACACTTCTGTGCGCAATTGGCTGCCGCGTTCGCCCACAAATATACAGTCAATTCACTTTACAGCGTGCTCTGTGAAGCGCTTTGGGACATCCTCTCAACGTGAAAAGCGCTATATCAAATACAAGGATTGCTATCATTACTGTAAAGTGAATTGACTGTATATTTTGTGGGTGAAACACGTCAGCCAATTGCGCACAGCTGTGTCCACAAACAGTCGTGGATTGAGTGATCAAATTATTTTTTTTAAATGTTTGAAGTGATACAGGAATTAATGCAAATTAATCGTTGCTAATATTAATTAGTTGATCTGGTGTGTGCGTGAGAGGAGTGGGGGGGGGGGGGGGGTTGGAGAGGCGGGGGGAGAGCACGGAGCTGGGGGTGGGAAAGGGAATGTGCTCACATCCTCTCACAGACATTCTCCACATCTTATAATTGGAAAGTGACTTGCTCTGTCAAAGAGCCGGCACCGACTCGATGGGCCGAATGGCCTCCTTCTGTGCCGTAACATTCTATGAAAGGTTCGAGTGGATTCAGGAATGGTCAGGGGGGTTATTTCACACACAGGTGCAGCATTCACAGGGTTAACAGCCAGTTGGCGGAATCTCAGCAGTGATGTGGGTTTTGCCGTCCGTTCCGTGGAATGAGTTGGCAATTTCAGACAGAACAAGCCGGTTACCAACGGATTTCAGCTCCCCGCAGGTCCCCCTGGGGGCTAAATCTATTTTAATTAACTTTTGCTGGCAATGTCGCTTTCCTGGTAAGAGAATTGCAGTGTGACTGTCACCCTGAAGCCTGTGTGACTGTCACCCTGCCCTCCCCGCAACTGCCTTCCTCCTTCTCTGATAGCTCAAGTCACAGGAGGAGGTCATTCAGCCCATCCAGCCTGCTCCAGCAACGCAGGGACGCAAAGCCACTCAGCCCACTGGACCCATTCCACCAGTTGATGAGATCACGGCACATTTTTTATAATAATAATCATATACATAATAATAATCCTTGCATTTGATATAGCACCTTATCACGTTGTTGAGACGTCTCAAGGCGCTTCACAGGATATGAAGTGAATTGACTGTATTTTGTGGGCAAAACACGGCAGCCAATTGCACACAACAGTGTCCCACAGTCATGGATTGAGTGACCCCAAATTATTTTAAAAATATTTTGAAGGTATTATTATCTCCAGAAAGCGATACGCCAATCGACTAACAACCAGATTCCTACTGCCAGGTTGCCAGAGGAAATGTGGAGCAAGGAAATTTGCCTAAGCTTTCGCCCAACCCGAGAATCAAACCCTCTCTTCTGCGAGGCGAGTGCTCTAACCAATACTTCGTACTCCCCAGGGTCTTTGTGGTGGATTGGACTATCAACAACAACCACTTGCATTTACATAGCACCCTTCAGGCAGAGCACAGTTCGGAGATCGAACCCACAATCTCCTGACTCTGAGGCGAGAGTGAACGGCTGAGCCAGGGCGAGAGCCTCTCCATTGACTACATTGAATGTCCCCTCGACCTGCAGCCTGGAGTGGGAGGGGAGGGTAAGATTTTGTGAATCTCAAAACAGAAAATCTGCAAAAGTCAGAGGATGGTATCTGTGGTTTTCAAAGTAAATATCAGAGTTTGCACAGCAATGGGTGCGGCAGAGGAATAGCTAACACCCAAGATTTCCAGAGGGGACAGCAATGTTCCCACGATACTTGTGACAATGAGAAAAGCAGAACTGCTTGCCTTCCTCCTTCACTGCCTGCCTGGTCAAAGAGAGAGCTGTCAACTGAGCGACTGAGCAAGCAAACACCTGACCAAGCAAATGAGTGAGGGAGTGAGCTGGATAGATAGAGTGAGTTGGATAGATAGAGTGAGTGAGATAGAGAGTGAGATAATGAGTGAGCGAGTGAGTGAGATAGCGAGCGAGTGAACGATTGAGGAGAGAGCATTACACGTGGATGTGACTGTCCAGCTGCCTGACTCCACACGTCACCTGCTCGCCGTGCTGGAGGAAGTGTGCAGGACTTCAGTGGCGGGGGGAGTGGGGGGGAGAAGGGCGGTGGGGAGGGGAACTGTGGATTGTAGACAGGGATAAAAACAGAAGTCACTGGGAACACCGAGTGGGTCAGGCAGCATCTACTGGTAGATCTGACAGAAGGTCATAGACCTGAAACGTTAACATACTTTCCTCTCTCCATAGATGCTGCCTGACCTGCTGAGCGTTCCCAGCGACTTCTGTTTTTATTTCAGATCTCCAGCATCTGCAGTATTTTGCCTTCAGTAGACAGGGATTTTCCTTGCAGAATCATATTGTCCGGTACAATCTCCACACACCAAGAGCTCGTCCCGAGGCAGTGAATATAAAATACCGAAACTATTGCTGTCAAATGTTAAACTGAGTGAATAAGAACAACTTTGTAACGCTAATGATATTTGCTTTTCTTTTTTAACATAAAGTCTCCCTCTGGTTCTGCTCGCTAGGAATTTTCGGCAGTCGTTATTTTAGCCACTAATTGACACCGGACACAGTTCCCCCTGAGATCAGATCGCTGACAAAATACACAGTCACTTTAAAGTGCAACCTGTGGAGACTTTAAGGCACCAGATCACAAGTGAGTAGTATCAGACACAATTGGTGAAATTCCAAAGGGGAATTCTATCTGTTTGGGAGCATCAGCTGATTTTTTTGTTACTCTTAAGTGCTCCGAGATCCTGACCCGCGTGAAGGGCGCTGTATAAATGCACGTAGCGCCTTGGGACGTCCTCCCGACATGAAAGGCGCTATATAAATGTGATTTTGTTGTCGTTGCTTTTCAGCGGTGGGGCCATCAACTCAGAGGCTGCCTTGTCTTTGGTGAGCGACAGAACATTTCGGTGACAATAATCATCCTCACATCTTATCCAACGCTTCTCACGCCTAGAGGACGTCATCTCACAGCGCTTCACAAAGACTTACTGTCAGTGGGCAGTGAGCTCCTGTGTGTTTTATTAGGTGGACGTTTGAAAAGAACAGGGAGGTTCCTGCTGGTGCCAATCTGGGACAGGATGTTTGTGTGAGCTCGCTGTGGGATGGAGGGCCATACTGGTTAACCTGCTGGGTCTGGGAGAGGGAAAATGAATTAGTTGTATTTCTCACACTTCGAAAAATTTTAATTTTGACCCACTTTTCTGGAGTGTGAGAAAAACACGCGATTATTTCTGGAAACTTCTTTTGATCTTCCCCATAATTTATATTCTGCATTCAGCCTTTGGGAACATATTTCCATATATTACTGGTTTCTGGAGCTGTCAAACTCGCTCCCTCTCATCAAAACTCAAGCAGTGACTAATCATTTATTGTTTGCCCTCTCCCCACATATCACACTACGTTTCACTGTTGGGGTGGGAATCCCTTGTGAATGTTTTTTGAAATGAGGCACTGTTTACCCAAGGCTCAGCCTTGACTAACAACCGGGTTCCTACTTACTGCCAGGTAAACAGAGACGTGAGGAGTAAGGAAACTTGCCTAAGGTTTCGTCCTTCCCGGGAATTGAAACCAGGTCCTCTTGCTTTCGAGGTAAGTGCACTAACAAATATGCTACGAGACTTCCAACCGTTCCTTCACTTCCTCAAAGATTTTCTCAGTGAGATTCCCAAATCACTGTTATTATCGCTCAGAATTCTAGTTATTCCTCAAAGAAACTCTCCCCACCCTCCCTAATAGGATGTTTCATTGGTTACCAGGAAGAGGGTCAGTGTGGCCAAACATCACCTTCTCCTGCAGCTGCACCTCCTGCCTTGTCTTAACAATAACTATATTTAATAATATAATAACTAGCATTTACACAGTGTCCGTCACATGGGGGTCACATCTCAGGCTCGCAAGGGCAGGCACACGCCTTGAAAGGGAATGGGGGAGGTGGCCATAGGCATGTTGGAAATTAGGTGGTAAATGAAAGACAGAGAGGGGTGTGATGGGGAGAGTTGAGAGGGAGGGAGGTGAGGTGGTATAAGGGTGAAGGGTGTCTTGAGCTGCCAGTTAGACAATTTACATAATCTTGACAAGATCTGGAGGCAAATTGGGGTTTGTTTGAAGCTCTTTAAAACCACTGATTGTATCATGGATCAAACATTACATTCTGCGAGAGAGCGAGCGAGCGAGACGCTTCTCACCAGCAAATGCCCTGGGGAGTAGCTCCGCACAGACTCTTATGATTTAATTCCAATTTTGCAGCCAGGCCAGCAGCTGCCATAGCTCAGGTGGGCTCTGGAAGCGTGAGCCTCACTCTCTCCGTTCGTGTAAAGATTTCATGGCACTATTTGATAAGAGAAAGGAGTTTCTCTCTCCCGGTGTCTTGGCCAACAATTCCTCCAAATAAAATTGGTCACTCACTCCGTGGCTGTATGTAAGAACTTGCTGTGTGCAAACTGGCTGCCGCATTTTGCCCACAAAATACACAGTACCTGCACTTTACAATACATCCTGTGAAGCGCTTTGAGACGTCCCAATAACATGATAAGGCACTATATCAAATGCAAGGATTATTATTATTATTATGTGTTACAGTCAAAGCTTTGGGTGAGCTGCCTAGCTTGTTTTGTGCCACTGCTGGGTTACAGCCTGACTTGTATCCCTCCCATTCCTCTGTTCCTTCACGTAATATTTTTCTTCGAATATTTATTCACTTCCCCTTTAAATATTATGGTCTCAGAGAAATGGCATTAAAGTATCTCCTGTTCCCATAACCTGGACAATGCGGAGCCAAATACATCTTAAAATACCGGGTGACAGTGTCTCCTGGTGTTAAGTTGGCACTACTACAACAAGACTTTTATTCATTTGTACTTTAGGCACCAGAACATTGGGATTATCGTTCCAAATTTTATCGGAACAAAACGAATTACATTAACTTTACTTTATCTCCAAGACTCTCACAAAGTAAACAGTCACTCCACTTTATAAAGTATATTCCGTAAAACGCTTTGAAACGTCTCATAAGAATATAAGAAATGGAAGAGGACAAGACCAAGGTCCATTTAGTTTCCCTTCCACCTTCCTGGCGGTCTCATGCAAATATGTCTCTGTGTACTGTATCCCATAATGTTATTTCCTAAAACTATCTAGTCTGTGTTTGAAAGAATCAACATTTCCTGTTCAACCGTCTCCCTAGGGAGCCTGTTCCACAGGTTCACTATTCGCTCACTGAAATAGTGTTTGCATAGATTTGTTCTGAATTTGAATCACAGGCTGTGCTCTCTCTCATGATCCATATGGTGTTGCCCCTTGAGATCTTAAGGACAGCCTCACAATCTTCTCTTTTCCAGCATGAATATGCCCAATTTAATTAGTCTCAACAAAGTGATAAGGCGCTAAATCAAATTTAAAACATTATTATTATAATGAAATAGTTATCGACAGGATGGAACTGTCGTAAGCAAACTATATCCTGAGTCCACGGAGAAATTGGCTAAAAAATACCGCAAAACAGCCTCCTGATGTTGAAGCTAGTTTACAATCTGACATCAAGTTCACACGGTGACATGCGGCCACTGAACAGTGTTAAAGCTTCTTTTTTGCCCTCGGGGCCATGGGACAGGTCACCCCAGTCCCTTTCAAGGAGCAGTAACCGTCCGGGTTCTTGTGCAGGTATTGCTGGTGGTAATCCTCAGCGTAGAAGAACTCTTGTCCCTCTCGAATCTCAGTAGTGATGTTTCCCAATTTGTTTCTCGTCAGTTCCTACAAATAAAACGCAAAGGAAAACCTCAGTGGGTGGGAGTGGGGGATATCACTTCTGGGGCTGCCGCCACGTTTCCTCACATTCAAATAAACCTGTCATTGGCTTTTGTTGGATTTAGAAAACTGAGGCCTTGATATTAAAAACAAAGGAACTCGTGTGTTTATAGCCCTTTTTCACCTCAATATATCTCAAAGCGCTTCATATGGAATTAATGTCAGGAGGGTGATCTGCCATCTTTCTTTGACTCAGTGTGTGTGTCTCTCACCTTGACTCAGTATGTGTCTCTCTCTAACACCCTCCCCAAATATTGGGCCTTGGGGTAACCCTTCCCCTATCTGTATCTTCTGGTTCGGCTGTAATGTGTTACGTAATGTGTTATGTCCAGGACTTGCTACCAGAGGGCACTATTTCCCTCGTAGACAACTGTAATATAATTCTCCTGACATTTCCTCTCAACAGGGTATTCGCTGGTTCTTACTCTTAAGAACATTATCTTTGCATTTGCGATAGCGCTAAAAATGTGGGAAATTCTTTAATTCTGTCTTAATTCAGAAAGCCGTTTCTTTAGGAACTGAAGAAAACCAGCTTGCAAAGTTCAGGCTGAATTTAAGAATAATTTTCCATAATTTTGCATGACCTTAGAGTTTAAAGCTTAGACCAGGCAGAATTACATGTCTCTGGTCACTAACTAGAGATCTCAGAGTAAGTTGCCTGACTGGACCTGATCAACTGATCAATCAACTCACAATATCTATAGGTTTACGGCAACACCTGAACCACTCAACCCTACCAGACAGGCATGAAAATTCTTGCAAACATAGAGACGTGGAGAAGACAAACACGTTTAATGAGAATTTAAAGCAAAACTGCTTTATTCCTGCAGCTGAGAGAGAGAGAGCAATTCAGCCATCAGAATAGTTTGGAAGTAATGATGGCTATCCTCTTTGATGGGTGGAGAGAAAGCGAGAGAGTAAAAGAGCGAGAGAGAGCACGATGGGCAGAGAGCAGGGAATGGGGTTAGAGTAGAGAGCTCCAGTGGGGGAGCGAGCACCAGGACAGATACAACAACAACAACACAACAAAAACAAGATTCCATTTATAGAGCGCCTTTCACGTCGGGAGGACGTCCCAAGGCGATGGATAGGATGGGGAGAGAGCAGGGAATGAGGTTAGAGTAGAGAGCGCCAGTGGGGGAGCGAGTACCAGCACAGATAGGATGGGGAGAGAGCAGGGAATAGAGTTAGAGTAGAGAGCTCTGATGGGTGTCTGACCTGCTGGAAAAATTCCTGCGATGCACAAGCGGCCTGCGTCTGCTCTGGGCTCTGGGTGTAAATGGCCGATCGGTACATCGTTCCCACATCATTCCCCTGCCTCATTCCTGCCCGAGAGAAGTAGAGAAATGTTCAGCTCAGTTAGTAACACAGCCCACGTTCGTGGGTGGGGGGGGCTGGGGTGGGGGGAGCCTCAGGCGTGTGTCAGCGCTGTGAGCTCCCCGTCCAGGCTGACGTTCCAGTGCTGTGATGGTTTGGGGTGGGAATTGCATTTTACAGCCCCTTAAAATACCAGAAAATACACCAAAGCTGGAATTCTTAGCTGCAGACACCCGGTGAATTGTGGCGATCGCTGTCTGGAACAGTAACTGCAGCAGAGACACAGAGCGAGAGATCCTCAGCACAGCTCCACAGCCCCAACTGCAGGTAGGGGTGAGGGTGATGGACAGAGAGAGAGTGAGGGAGAGATAGAGAAAGGGAGACACGGACAGAGAGACAGAGAGAGAGAGACAGATAGAAGAAGGGACACGCAAAGCAAAAGAGAGACAGTCAGGGACATGGAGAGACAGGGAAAGA
The DNA here is from genome assembly GCF_018977255.1 of Callorhinchus milii. NCBI lineage: Eukaryota > Metazoa > Chordata > Chondrichthyes > Chimaeriformes > Callorhinchidae > Callorhinchus > Callorhinchus milii. Next base: position 16,244,183 of record NW_024704751.1, read on the forward strand.
GTCAATCAATACCTTGTGTTGGGTCATGATTTTCCCAGAAGACTTTAAGCAGCTCTTCATAGGTGACTTCCCGTGGGTTGTAGACGACTCTCACCACCTCAGTGTGGCCGGTCAGCCCTGCAACGGCAACACATCAGCACTGCACCCACTAACCCCCACCAATGTCTGTGTCAGTGAGTCTGTGTGTGAGTGTGTGTGTGTCAGTGAGTGTGTGTGAATGTGTGTGTCAATGAGTGGGTGTGTGTCAGTGAGACTGTGAGTGAGTGCGCTGTGTGTCTGTGTTAGTGTCAGTGGGGGGGGTGGTTACCTGTGCACACCTCTTGATAGGTGGGGTTGGGGGTGAAGCCGCCAGTGAAGCCAACCTGTGTGGAGAAGACACCTCTCTGCTCCCAGAATCTTCTCTCCACTCCCCAGAAACAGCCCAAGCCTAGAGCACAAACACCAGAATATCAATCACCATCCTCTGTATGAACCCTTGCTCAGCGCCTCACCCGACCCCGAGGAGTTACTGTGGTGACTGGGATTTCCAATGGTGACCAGGCTCCTTTAAGACGATCAGAAAGTTCCCCGGAGGCGACAGCGTGAACTCACCAAACACAGCGAATTGCATTCCAGGCGGGAAAGGAGGTACTGATGTGTGACCGTTCACAGCATGTTTAGCTGCAGGAAGAGAGAGGGGAGGTTAGAAATGCAGAGAAGCACCTCTGTTCAGTCACTGAATGACAGAGGGTGATCTGTGAGCTCAGTGCCTCTGCCAATTGACTGACATCCACCCCCACCCCCTCCGCTATAATCTATCCCGAGCCACCACATCCTCTGAGGCATCTTGCGGTTTCCCGGCCAAGAAACTCACTCACGTCACTCGTATTCGGGATGTTGCTGTGAGCTGCTGTGTTGGCCTACAAGATATACAGTCACTACACTTGACAGCGATTACCATGGAATGCTCTGAGAGCTTTAGTGTTTGGGGCTCTGTATCTCTCTGTCTCTCAATTTAATATCGACAATCAGCCAGTGTTTTGTGCTGTGCCAATTAGCCACTGGGCAAAAGGCAAAAAACTGCAGACGATGGAAATCCGTCCACTGGGCAAAGCCGTCGCTAATTCAACGCGATCCCGACTGCAGCCGCAGAGAGAAGGCGTAATCCCAATGGAACCAACTCCGTCCCATTCCCTCCCACTGAAGAAGATATAAAATGTGACAGGAAGTAAACAGAGAATTGGGATTAGAGTGTGTTTAGCTCTGGTGGATGGGCCCAGGGCAGCGTTAGGCTATTCCTCTCCTGTCCTGTCCTTTCTGTTTCTCTGATTGAATTGCAGTCCAACCAGTAGACTCTTCGTGCTTCACCGGCTCTATGCGGCCACTGCCTCTCTTTGCTGTCTCTCAGCGATGAAGCTATCGTTGAAAATTACCATCATAAATTACTGCGGGGGAGCGGGGAATGGGGGTAGATGATGGGGGAGGAGGTAAATTTTGTCCAACAAAATACACAGTCGAAATTTGCAGTAAATCCTGTGACGGGAAACATCTTGACAACATGATAAGGTGCTGCATCAAATCCAAGGATTATTATTAGGCAACACATGTCTGGCACACTCCCTGATGCCCCTCGGGCAGGTTGCTGACAGGTGGATTCCTTGCCGTGGGGTGGGGCAGGCTCTGTGGCGAGCTCCCCGTGCCCACAATCTACAGTTTCTTAAGTAATGGATTCACACAAAGTGCCCAGCGCTCACTCAGCCAGAAAATCAACATGTGCATTAATAAGCGAGATCTCTGGAGGAAGGGGGGGGAAGCGAATGGGTTTAACTTCCGGAGCGTTTTAATGATTGAAGTCAACACATCAACGTGTCCAGGTCAGCGTCAGTGAAGGGGCAATCTTCATCTGACAATCCAATGAAGACGTTGACTGTAGGGAGGAAAGAAATGAGTTCGAGCCTATTCCTGCCCCCCCCCCACACCCCCCCCCACTCCCACCCACCCGCCGTGCACTCTACATCCAAACATATCTGTTGCCATACTTGGGAGTGGTAACCTGACAATAACTGAATTGGACCCTCCGATACACTTTCAACCCCTATCGAAAACGGCCGCTTTAAACAGCGACTGTTGTCAAAAGTGGCGACTCAGTCACCACGTGTCCAATACACTGTCCATCCACTTTACTTTCCTTTCCTCTTTGACTGTGATTTCAATCTCCCGCACACACGGCACAGCACACACAGCACACACGGCACAGCACACACAGCACACACAGCACACACGGCACAGCACACACAGCACACACGGCACAGCACACACCACACAGCACACACGGCACAGCACACACGGCACAGCACACACGGCACAGCACACACGGCACAGCACACACCACACAGCACACACGGCACAGCACACCACACACGGCACAGCACACACGGCACACACGGCACAGCACACACGGCACACACGGCACAGCACACACCACAGCACACGCACAGCACACACGGCACAGCACACCACACAGCAACACACGGCACAGCACACACCAGCACACACGGCACAGCACACACCACACAGCACACGGCACAGCACACCACACCGGCACAGCACACACGGCACACAGCACACACAGCACACACGGCACACACAGCACAGCACACACAGCACAACACAGCACAGCACACAGTACAGTACACGGCACAGTACACACTCCCCCCCCCCCCTCCCGGGGTATTAATGACCTACTGTTTCCTGGTGTGTACCTGAGACCCGGAGCGGTTTGCCTCTCCCGGGCAGTGGCTCCCGGTTGCTGTTGTTGTCGGCGGCTCTCTGGCCCCCCCTGTCCCCCCCGCGGGCGGCCCGCGGGCCGGAGCCGAGCGGGAGGGCGATTGCGGGCAGTCGGCCTGAGCCCCGCATTCTGCGCCTTCCCGGTCCGTGCGTTCGCTTCCTGCAAACTGCGAGCGACCGTCACTCCCCCCACAGTCCCTCCCCCCCACACCGTCACTCCCCCCCACCGGGACTGCGCCCCTCCCCCACCGTCCCTCCCCCCCACACCGTCACTCCCGCGCCCCTCCCCCCACCGTCACTCCCCCCCACACCGTCACTCCCCCCCCACCGGGACTGCGCCCCTCCCCCCACCGTCACTCCCCCCCACACCGTCACTCCCCCCGTCACTCACCTCCTCACTCCCCCGTCACTCCCCCCGTCACTCCCCCGTCACTCCCCCCGCACTCCCCCGTCACTCCCCCCGTCACTCCCCCCGTCACTCCCCCCGTCACTCCCCCATCACTCCCCCCGTCACTCCCCCGTCACTCCCCCCCGTCACTCCCCCCCCCCCCGTCACTCCCCCCGTCACTCCCCCCGTCACTCCCCCCGTCACTCCCCCCCCACACCGTCACTCCCCCCCGGACTCGCCCCTCCGTCACTCCCCCCCACACCGTCCTCCCCCCCCACCGGGACTGCACCCCTCCCCCCACCGTCACTCCCCCACCCACCCCGTCCCTCCCCCTCCAACGGGACTGCGCCTCTGCCCCCACCGTCACTCCCCTCCCGTCACTCCCCCCCCCAACACCGTCCCTCCCCCCCCAGGGGAGGGCACAGGGGGAGGGGAGGCACTCACACAGAGACAGATACACACCCACAGAGACACACACACAGACACACACACACAGGGAGACAAGTCTCACACTCACTGTCCCCTCTCAGTAACTGCAGCTGCAGCCCCGGAGTGTGTGTAAACGTTGTCTATCCATATTGTTTGATTAAAATGGAAGTAGTCATTGCAAACCAAACAGTGGAGCAGATTTGGTCGCAGCTCTGGTGTTGGTATTGGGGTGGGGGGGATGTTCGGTTCTCGCTCTCAGTGTTCATGGCGGATCTTGATTTAATGTGGTACAATTAAGGCACACGGTGAATGCTAAGGGAGGGGCCGGCGGACAGCCCAGGGCAGATACAACCTTGATTCCTTTGCCTCCTCCATTGCCTCCTTCAAGGCACGTCTCAAGATCTCCTCGTCGACTGCTCCCATGGCCACCCTCCTAATCCCAACCCCCAGCTCGGGTCCAAATCCCTGGCTGTCCAGCACCTTAAGCCGTCCTCCTGCTGTGAAAGGCGGTGTATAAATATAATTTGTTGTTGTTGTTGATTCCTGTTTTTAATCCCAATAGAGTAGGCCATTCCCTCTGGGAAAGATCCTGGATGACTCTTATTCCGTAATTATATTTACAGATTGGAGAATATTGTGTATTCTGTATTTCTGGCTGCACCTTACCTCACTCGCTGAAATAATAACCCTTGCAGCGCCTTATCACATCAGAAGGATGTCTCAAAGCACTTCACAAAATTTACTGTGAAATGGAGTAACTGTGTATTCGTAGGTGAACACAACAGCACGATTGCACACAGTAATGCTGTACATTTCATCCCAACCCAGGAACCATCAGAGCATCTGTGAATAATAATATAACAATCCTTGCATTTGATATAGTGCTTTTCATGTCTTCTCGACATTGCAAAGCGCTCCACAGAATAGACTGTAAAGTGAATTGACTGTATATTTGTGGGCGAACGCGGCAGCCAATTGCGCACAGTGTCCCACAAACAGTCGTGGATTGAAAATGACCAATTTATTATTGTTTTTTTATTTTGGAAGGATGATTATTAGGCTCTGTGTGGAGTAAGGAAACTTGCCCAAGGTTTCGCCCTGGGGAATTGAACCCAGGTGTCTCACTTGCAAAGCGAGTGCTCTAACCACTGAGCTACAGGACTCCACGATGGGTTATTAATGCGAAGTTGTGTGCCGAAGAGACACCGAGCCAAATATTGATGTGCACAGATCTTGGTCATTACTGGAAGCTAAATTGGAAGATGGGTACCAAAATGATAATAGCGTTTCCAAATGAAGACAGAATGCAGTTAGTTATTCTCTCTGCGGGAATTATTTAATTAGGTTGGAAACAGGTCGCGTCTTCCCTGGACGGTGGGAGAGCGAGGGATTTATTTTGTATTTTTACTTATTTATTTGTGCGTTTCAGGTTAATGAAGTTCTGGCAGGAATTGAGTGTGTCACTGCTATCGTCCAACCGTTTAATGGTTAATTTTCATACCCACTGGACAGAAGCAGCAGATCATGTGCACAGTCACACGAAGGTCCATTAGTTGTGTTTAGTGATAATAATCCATTCAAACTCCAGCATCCAAGAGGGTACCGAGACCCAGGAGCTGAACTGTGTGCTCACAGGGTCTGCGTCACCGCTCTCCCCAGCTTGCATTGTCGATGAAGATTACATCATAATTTTTTTAAAAAATAATAGTTTGGTCATTCAATCCATGACTGTTTGGGGGACATGGCTGTGCAGAATTGGCTGCCAAGTTTTGCCCACAATGTACAGTCAACCCACTTCTGTGAAGCAGCTCAACGACCCGATAAGGCGAATCAAATGCAAGCATTATGATTATTACTACTACTGGTATATTTACATAGCGCCTTTCACGTCAAATGCTCAGGGCAACCCATCCGCCTCACAAAACCTCTCCCTCCCTGTATCCCAGCTGTTTCCCCAAGGCACCTCCTATCCCATCCGAGGCTGGGATTTCAAGCCTCCGCCTGCATTGTGCCCAACTTTTTAAAAAAATATAAAAACAAGATTTCCCATCAATCTCACTGAGCTGTGCCATTAGCTTTATCACGCATTCAACAATTGCATTTATATAGCGCCTTTCACATCAGGGGGATGTCCCAAGGCGCTGGACAGTGAAGGGTTTGCATCCAAGATGGGGGTTGGAATCAAGAGGAACACAACCGCCAATTTGCTGACGAGAACACAATGCAGTGCTCTTTGGGTCTAAATCCAGCTCCTCTGCAATTGTCGCGATAGCTGTTTCTGTGACAAGGTCCTCCCCCCCACACCCTCAGAATCAGACTTTGTTGACCTGAGCATAAACAGCTGAGACGGCGCTTGTCCCCACATCCGAGAGCCGTTCAACAGAGACAAGAAATTAATTGTGTGGCGCCCCCTAGTGACGAGCGCAATGCTCTGCAACCGTTGACTCAATATCGCAGTTTGCGCTCTCCTCCCACTGGCACGGATTCTGCTGTCCCCGGGTGAAACAGGCAATAGGACAGTCACTAACTGAAACCACGGGCGGCGATGACAGCATTGCCACTAGAGTTGCAGCACTGTAGAGCGGTGCAGGTGGGCAGTCAGTTTACCCATCTCTGCGGCACCACACTGGAAAGGTCCGTGTTGAAGCCATGAGGTTCAACAAGAACATCATGATCCAGGCCACTCGAATACCCGCCTGCTACCCTAATAATAATCCCTCCAAAACCAAAAAAAACAATAATAAATTGGTCATTTTCAATCCACGACTGTTTGTGGGACATTGCTGTGCGCCATTGGCTGCCGCGTTCGCCCACAACTATACAGTCAATTCACTTTACAGTGTGTTCTGTGAAGCGCTTTGGGACGTCCTCCCGACGTGAAAAGCGCTATATCAAATGCAATTATTATTATTATTATAATTGCAACCCCTGCCAACACGATGCATGTTGTTTATAGAACACTGAGCAGCGCAGTCCTAATATCTACCTTCCACTGTTTCCCTTTCCGCCCGCCCGCGCGTCCGTGCGTGTGTGTGTGTGGGGGGAGAGATGGTGGGCACGGTAGCCAGAAATCAGGGTTGAGACATTGGTTCAATGGTTTGAAAAAGCAGGACAGAAACATATTGAACAAGATTGCTGCTGAACAGGATATCACATTTATTACCGATAAGTCATTAATAATGAAGAAAGGGTAGAATCCCATCATATCATTGTTGACGAGAGCTGGAAAAAAAAGGTCCAAAGCAGTTTTTCTTAAAGTTCAATGTCCAAAAGTTCCTTATAGTATTTCTTGTCCTTTTTTAATTAGGCGGATTAAACTTAATTGAGGCAATTTAAAAAATAACTTGCTCGCATACGTTTCTGAACAGCCACCAATCCCCCCCAGCCCCCCACTACCAACAAACAAGCCAAACAAAGAAAGGGACCACAGAAAGGTAACAGTTACTCCGTGAGCACTTGCAAACAAAAGAACCAGCGTCTTCGGGGGAAGGGAAGGCATTCCCACAAAAGAGAGGCTCTATAAAATAAGCCAATGTTGGGAGACCGGATTCGTGCAGGAGCTGGGCATTTGGGGCCATCCTTCCGATACTTGCTGGGTCCGTTCCTTCAAGGAAAAGCCTGGTGCGTTCGGACCATAAAAATCAAATTGATTTTTTTCTTAAATAAAAAAAATCAAAACGAGGAAACACGAGTTAAATCGTGTTGAAGCCACAACCGATTGTTGAGAAAAGATTTTAAATTTTTTTTCCACCTAGCTTTGCTATTGTTACATAGTCCTATAGAGAGGTTTAAATTTGACATCTACAAGTCTGAAATAGTCGGAGAATCCACTGAAACGAAAGAGGGGGTGAGGAGGGGGGGGGGCGGGTCTTCATTATCACTCAATTTGTTGAAGAAAAAAAATCAGGACATGACATTTAGATCGATGTTCACAACATTTGCAGAGAGTGCACCGTTACTTGCCACGACCCTGGCGTTCCTGTCAAACACAAAATAGAAGAGTTAGTATGGCTGGCCATTGCATATCATTACTTTTCAAACTACTTAAACTACTTAAACATTAGATTTGTTGAGTTGATCGCCCGCAGGAGTAGATTCTCACTCGAGTGTGGCTCAATGGGCCTTTTGGACCATGCCCAAGTGGCCATTCTGCACATGGGGATCATTATTATTATTATTATTATTAAAGTGGAGGGCACTGCAGCCAAGCTTGACCCCATTCTCATCCAATGTCCACACACATACAGTTGCCAGGAAGGGGGACATTATTCTGTCTCTAGCAAATACAGGAAAACTGTTTATAATCCAAATGCAAACATATACATTTCTCCTGCTAAAGAAAACATGAATGTCTCAGTGACGTGCAGATGGTGGATCTAAGATACACACACACAAAAATAGTAATAACTTCTGGCCCAGTCATAGGCAATGCAAGAACAAAGGTCAACTTGTTTCATATAATATGGGGCCTATTGGAGCAGACACTGAGACAATATAGAGATGCTCTTACAACAGCCCAATGTATGCAGCGAATACTTTTGCCTAAGCAAACGCACTAACCAATGGGGTGGTGCGTGCTGCAAACAATTAGCCCCTTTTACATATTATTTTCTAAAGAGAGGACAAGATCAGCGCTAAACTTTATCCCCCAGATTAATCAATTTTGAAGTGCTGCACGAAAAGGTGCGAATCATTTCTAAACAGTCTTTGGTCCTGAATGAGCTAGTGCGCCTGTAACATTACAGTTAAAAGTCCTCAAATACCTCGAGCCCCTAGAGCTCATAATCCAGCACACCACTGGAGTACTGGGGAAGCTGCAGTTTCAGATGATGAGTTAATCTGAGGGCTTTTCCTGCTGCTATTCACGGATGCTGTGGGTCTCTTTGGAAAAGGAGGGAATATCTCCTCATGTCCTGCCAATAGTCCTCTTATTCAAACTCACCAAGAAACAGATTAATTGGCCATTCAACTTTCCCCTGTTTATGAGATGTTGCTGGCATGGATTAGATACCACATTTACCCACACAACAGTTACTGCACATCAAAGTAACTGATTATGTGAGCGCTTTGAAATGTTTCAACGCAAAGCAGTTCTGAAGTAATTATTTACCCAATATGTAATTCCTACTGACCACTTCAGAAATGCAAACAACACTTCCAGAGATGTGCTTGTTTGTATAATTAGATTCAAGTTAGCTAGATCCTCAGAGAAAAAAACATGGTTTATTAAATCTAGTCCGAGACACTCCAGGATTGCTCTCAGATGCTGGAGGTGATCTCGGCTGTAAAAATATCTCTTAAAATGGCTAGAGTATGATGGAGAGCAATGTGTAGAAGAATGGCTTTCCACTGATCTCCTCATTCTCCTGTATTGTCTAAACTTATTACACCTTACAGTTCCAAACAAAATATAGATTAAATCTCAATCATTAAGCAGATATTGCCTCTGAGGCCTTTGAAAGGTTTAAGGTTTGAAAAAGTCAGACTGGGAGACGGGAGAGTGAGACTTGCGCTAAACTTACGCTGTTTGCAAAACATTCTCAAACATTTATGTTAATCTCCTGGATTTACAGTAGCCTTCACTCTAACCACACATATATTTCCAGTTTCTAAATATATATCAAATTCATTGCAAAAAGAGCCCCTACAGGGACCACTCGCTCCCCACATACATCCTGCTGACCTGAATGTCACGCACCACAGGGTCAGGTGAACATAAGCAGCTCCCACCTTACAACTGTTAAAAAATAAACTTTCAGTATTTGGTTAAACTAATGGATGCTCGACCTTGGAAAGGAGGTCACCTATGATTTCCCCCTCCCCTACTCAGTCAAATGAGCGTATAAGTAGGTTGGGTGGAGAGGAGAAAATAGGTGACTTTTTTTTTTGGAGTGGGTGGTGGTAGAAGAATGAAGATAGTAGATGAGAAAACAAAAAAAATTAAAAGGGGCAGGGGTGAAAAGTGTCACGAGAACCAGCGTAATGGAAATCAACTAAAAGAGCTGCAAGTTGGGAGCTTGTAAGCATTCCTGGTCAATTGGGTCTGAAAACTCCCCACACATTCTTCCACCCAGCTGTTACCTTTGCACTTTTGTACCTGAGTTACACCCACTGTGCAGCACGCAGACTAGCAATATCAGGTTACCATGTAATAACCAGCACTGTCTCACACTCCCATTAATACACTCCTGACACAAAGCAACAACGAAAGGCCTGAAGAATTGTATCAAGCTCTGAGCAATAACATTCCCACTGTAAAGTAAAACTGCAATTACCTAGAAGCTTATGCCTAAACCACACAAATGAGATGGGTTTATACAATTATAGGAAAATGTTATGACTCACTTCCGAGAGTCAAAATCAAGCTACAGACGCCCGGGAAGGAATGAGTTAATTTCCTGGTTGGTGCAGAGGAGTAGCATAAGAATCCCTACGTTTTGCCACCGGATTTATAATCTTCCTCAAGTGCTACGGTGGAAAATCACGTGGATAGATAGTGAACATGTCGATTCTGGGGCACCATGTGTAGTCGGTGCAAGACCTCACCAAGATACAATTCGGCCGGGCTGTTTGGTGTTCTTTACAATGTAACTCCTGTGCAATTTTCGAATTTGGAAAAGCTATGTTGAGGTGTCTTTGTGTAATCCATATTCAATATATACAATGTCACAAATCACACAATACAAAACCAAACCTCAGACTGGGAGCTGGCTAGTTAGCTCACATAGATTGCTAATTACTTTGTGTAAACTTCAACCCAGACTAGGAACAGGAGGAATGCAGAGTGTTGACAAAACTATCTGCAGGGGTCTGCAATGAGACATGAATCCATTAAAGGATTCACCTCACTAAATATACCCAATAGAACATGATGTTGACACTAAGTCAAGTATCATCTCTTCACACCTTGAACTTGGTTTCTAATCCAGCTCAGACAGGATGAAATTCTCAGCTCCCAAATGGCTTCTAAGTGTTCCAAGTGGACTGAATACAAATGACCTCAACCCAGCTCCCAACCCGAAAAAGCCACTGCTTTACAGAGGCCATAGGTTGCTAAACGGAAGTAGCATTTTGCGCCTGCCGTTGTGCAAGTGATGGCTGTCACAAACACCATAAGTGGTAAATTACTGGATAATCTACTCAAGAATAGCACATGGTTTTCAAATGGAGACTATTCCCTGACATGGAATCAGTGCATATTTTAGATCACTTGATAAGTGAATGATTGAAAATGTCTAGCAGTGCCAGGAAGAGCACACAAAGGTTAATGAGTTACACAGGGTTGAGCAAACTTTATGCCAGTCCTACACACTGATTTGTGCTGAAATGATTTTTCAAATAAACTTCACAAGAGCATTGCCCTCATTCACTTTAATTCATAGATAATGAACGGTAAAGGTGTTTATGAATATTTTACAAATTTGTTCACTTGAAGTGAGTACGACGGCAAAAGGACGTTTCCAATTTCAGCAAGGGCCAAAGACAAGTCCTCCCAGGTCAGGTACAGAGTAAAGTTACTTCTACACTGTCTCCACCACCTCTCTCGTGTCAGCTACGGTCTTGATTCGAATAAGAACAATCCTCCCCTTATCTCCAAACTCAGAAGAACATTAAAATGTCCTATTAACCTGGGTGCACCAGAATCACTTAGAGAGGCTAAAAGGCAGAATTTATAATCTTCCAATTCCCTAGAATTAGATGAGAGTCATTCAGCAACAGTGGATCAGTGAACACCAGTCTCCGTGGGCCAAAACCTCCGTCTATGCTGCAGTCTCTATGAAATTATGTTTAGAAACCGGACCAGGACTCCTAGCACTGTGAGCCTTAGTGCTCACAGGTTTACCCAAACCTCCAATTTACACCTGAAGCCACCAACCTTTTTAACGCTCTCCTCTTCCTCCTGGCGTTTTTCGTAATGAGAAAAGTCATCAAAGATGGAGGTGGTATGCTTGTAACTGGCAATAATTTTCAGGACCTGCTTGGCTTTTTCCAAGGGCACCTCCTGAGTGTCTCGGGAGTTGGTCACTGGCTTATTCTCATTGTTCTCCAAGCGGATGTGCCGCAGCTGACTGTTGGGCACATCCTTGACAAATATCCACCTCACATCGAATCGTCCCTTCCACTTGTCCTGAGACCACACCCCAGCGCAAGTGCTGTAGTCCACAGTCGACTTCATCTCGGCCACGCCACAGAAGTGGCCGCTCCCGTTGACACTGAACAAGAGGTAAACCGGCCCTTTGCCATTCATGGTGCGGTAGGCGCTGTCCAGACGCTTGTTGCCATGCTCGGTGCTGCACCAAATGGAATATTTAATGGAGCGGTGGATGTCATCCTCAGAGTAGCTCTTGATGATGAAAACCCGCCCGTGCTTAGGATTCCAGTCAAACTCCTTCGGATTGTAGTTGTTAACGGAGCGCAGTTTCTCCAGCACGGGGTGTGCCTCGGCTGGAGCCACATTCGAATTGCCGTGCCCCAGCCCCATGCCGCCAGTGTCCACTCCGTTCTGACCAAACCCGCCCGCGCGGTTCCGTGGGGCCACCCAGCGGTTGGGTGGGGTCTGCTGCGGGACAGCCTGCAGTGTTACCTGCTGCTGCCCTGAAACCACCTGTTGCGGCTGCATGTGCACCACCTGCTGATTCATCGGTTGCACGGGACCCTGGGCAGCCTGCTGGCTAACAGCTGGAGCGTGAGGTTGAGGAGCCGCCTTAGCTCCAGTGCCCTTGTTATCCCAAGTCCCGATATCCATGTTATGCTTAATCGGAGGTGGTGGAAGGGAGGACCCACAAGTCCCACCTTTTGCCTTCTTGGGTTGGGGTTTTGCTGGTTTACTTGCAATATCTGCCCAGGAGGTTGGTTTTGGGGGTGCAATGGTGACTGGTGGCATGGGATTGGAAGGCATGACATTATTTGTAATGGTGGATATAGGGCTACTGCCCACAGCAGAACCAACCATCTTAGAGACATTACTAGCCACCTCGCCACCGCTGATCTTCAGTCCAGCCATACCCTGGTCAATGCTATTCATGCCTGGTGCCTTATTCAGCGTCTCATTGGCAAAAGCTGAATGTCCGTCTATCATAGCTCCACCCAGGGAGCTGGGAGGGTACGCATAGCTGCTGGGGCTGTAGGCCGAGTTTTGGGTGGACTGACCCTGAGAACTGCTGGCTCCCCAGGCTGAGAAGTCCATGCCACTTGGAAAGAAGTTAAACCCATGTTGGCTCAGGAAAGGAGTGTTCCCCAAAGTCCCTGGCTGGCCAAACATTGCGTCAGGCAGGAAGTGATGCTCCCCATTGCTCAGCTGTCCGTAGGATGTCAGATAGGGCATGGGTGGATCCCCACCTGTGGACCAGGCAGCCTCACTTAACGAATACTGGAAGCCGATAGACGGGCTATAGTAACTTGGCATGTAGGAGTCAGACATGGCAGTGTAGGTATTGTTCTGTAAAAAAAATAAACTGTTTAGTGGTGTGGAACATAAACAGTTGTCAAGTTACAGACTCAGAGATTTTCAACAGATTAGCAGTGGTTGCCTGATCCCATCTGGAATCAGTCATTTGCTGTGTTTTTTCTCGCTAGCGTAGTTGAGAATTGTGCTGTGGGAGAGTTAATGAAAACACCTATTGATTTATATCTCGGCTAAGAAAAGGATCTGTGCCTGAGGAACTCATTCATAAAGACCTTCAATGGAGAAGGGAGAGAAGTACCAGAAAATCCCTCCTCTAACACCCCCAATCTTTCAGGGAACATATGTTGTTGCAGGAATCACAAGCACTAGCGCCTAACTCTAGACTACACAAACTGTAAAGAGTTAAGAGTCACTCTATAATAAACTACAAGACAGCTTTAAGGCAAAGATTTATCCAGCTTCAGAGAGCTAATTATTTATTTTCACAAAGAATTTATAGGACAATCCTAAAGTACTGTTCTGAGTCACTTCGACCAAACATATCCATGGAAATCCACAAGCATGGTCTTTGTTCAACCACCGAAACCTGAGCTGTCCATGCGATTGTGCTGCATTTCTGCCGGGAAGAAGCGAAATTGGCAGCGCTCTACAATACTACGCTTTCTACCATAGCTCCCATTAAACAAACAGCTCTCAGAAACCAGAGATCTTAAAGGAGAAATCAATACACCAGTGACTGAGCAAACGCTTACTTGTTTTTTTTTTAAAAAAGTTTTAAGTGTTTCACTTCCAGCATGAGCAGAAATGAATAGTACAGTTAAGAGCCTCGGCAAGGCAAATGTCAAATACTGGTTCCATTTGAGTTGATTTCCTATAACACTCGCTCTACCACAGATAATTGGCAAGGGGGGGTGGGCGGAGAAGTGCGAAAGGAGAAGTGAAGTGCACATAAATATTTTTCTACACACAATAATTACTCTTCCCGTTCCCTGATGACCTAGCTTACAGGAGTGATTGGACTTGATAGTGTTTCTGGTCTATCCTCTCTGCAGGTTCTGGGTCTTGGTTTCCATCATTTGAGTCTCAGACACAAAGAACTGCATCACCCTAATCTCAGAGACAAACACGGTGCCCTTCTATTGTATTTGAACTCGCAGGAATCCATTCCCCACCCTCCACAATTGGGCTGCATAGCACAATGCAAGTGTAATAATCTCAGATCCACAAATAACTGAAATTTTAAATTGCACCGTGCTGCCTAAATTTGTGTGTGTGTGTGTGTGTGTGTGTGGGGGAGGAAGAGAAAGACACAAATAGCAGATTTTCTTGATCAGTGAAGTACGCACCGACACAGAAAAACATTTTTTTTCTCTTGACAGAATAAGTATATAACTACCCACAAAACAAGCACATTTCAAATAATTAGGATTACAAAAATATGGATTTGGGGCAAATCCACTACGACTCTGTTGAAGCCACAAAATGCTGAAGCCATGGCAAGAGGCTAGCAGACAATTCAGTTGGAGCAGAGGAGCAGACCTCAAAGCAACAGACATTTCATTGGTTACTATAAGGCACCTTCTATTGACATTGCTAAACTCAGAATAATCAGGTTGGATATCCATCTGCAATATGAAATGGCAGCAATTTTACTGTCTCAACCAACTGTACACTCCATAACTTGCATTGAAACCCTAAACTACAAGCTTGACTAATATGTTCTACAGAACAACCAGATTACACTTTAAACAATCCTTTATTCAATAGCTGTATCAATTCAAGAGACTGGCTTGTGGGGTATATCCAATTTTCAATCGTCCCTGTAAATGTTTCTACCTTCAAATACTTCTATAATTGTCTTTCAAGAATGAATAAATGCATCAGAGCCTCATTTGCTTTGCATTTCAGTTGCAGAGCTTCAGCACATTCAATGTTCAAACATCAATAATGCGATCAAACTTGAGTATATATGGCTCAGGATGTTGATGCGCAGTTCGAGAAGGGAAAAAATAAAGCTATAAATATTTCAACATTTCAGCTAATGTCTTCCCAGCAACAAACACTGATACTCGCATTGTTTCGTCTCCAGTGGACAAATTACAGTACTGCATGTTCAAAGATACTTTGAATACTCACATGATCTAATATTAAGACAAACTATTTTAAGAATGTGAATTTTCTAAAGGGCATTAACGATATAATTACAGATGAAACAGATATGTTAAGTTTTACTTGACTTACAAGTTTCTTGCGGGGAGAGGGGAAGAAAGGGAAGTAAAAGCAAAAAACAGTAAACTAAGGGTAGAATCCAGCCACTTGATTTACAAGTCATCCATTTAAACCTCACGGCAAGATGATGTTCGATTCAAATTCTCCCCCCTCTCTCTGTCAGATTATAAACCTTGCATTGATGTTTTGATATTACAGGCACTATATCAAACACAAAGATTATTATACACAGCACTTTTAAATATCTCAAAGAATTTGATGGTGGCAAAGTTTCATTGGCACCCATTCCACTAAACTGACACCAATTACAACAACAACAACAAGATTTCATTTATAGAGCGCCTTTCACGTCGGGAGGACGTCCCAAGGCGCTGGACAGTTGGGTCAGTGACCCGAGCATTGGGGGGGAAATGGTCAGGGCAATTACCTTGCGAAGCGCTTTCGAGACATTTTGAAACCGTGTCAAATTCAAGGACTACCGTTTACATTCTCACACACTCACCTGCCGGGTAGGAGTACTCAAATAGGGCTCAAAATCATCATCGTTCAGAGTATCCTTCTGATGAACTGCTCCATTTTGTACTGGAATAAAATTGAACCAAGGTAAATAAAAGCCGTCACCGCATTACCAGGAGAGGTGTCTTACGATCTGCCATCAGACACGTTAACCTAAACTAACCAGAGGTGCGGGTTGGTCGTCACCCTATTATTTTTAATAATATGGAGAGCGTTGGGGGGCCTCGTACATCGATCGCGGTAACGCCTGGTTCGGAGACGCGAGCAGTGAGAGAGGCACAGGTCGGACTGGCCCTCCACCCGGCGCCGGGACTGCCTTCGACCACATGGCGCCGACTCCTCGGAGGAGAGGAGAAATAAAAAAAGAGTGGTACAAGAGATCCCTTTACCAGAGAGGCGACTCCGAGGCCCCGAGGACAAGGCATTCATTCGGTGGGTAGTTTTCGGAGTCGTGTTTTTTTTTGGGGGGTAAATGAACGTAAAGCCGGTAACAGGCGGCGAGTGCGGGGGGTGTGCGGGGGGGAGACTCGGGCAGGAGGAACCCCGCGCGGCCTGAGGAGCCACGGGAGGCGGAGGCGAGGAATGGAGAAGTGCTGCCCGTGGGAAGCGGGAACTGCACCGCCACTGCACTATCGGCCGTAAATGACTTTGCACATTACTCGGCGGAAGATTTTTTTTTTTTTTTTTTGGTTTGGGAGAGTGGGAGAGTGGGAAGAAAAAAAAACACGTTGCGGCAAAAGAGAATGCGACACGAGGCCGCGCGGATGCGAGGGCCCCCCCCGCCAGCACGTTTACTGTGGTGGAAAGGCGGTTAAATCGAGTCCGCGGTCTGGGCCCGAAGCCCGAGGCCACAGCCCCGGCCTCGCTTACCTTTACTGCTTTGCCCTTTCGGTCTCTGCGGCGATTCCCAGGCGGCGGCGGGTCACACGGGAGGAGCGGGGGGTGGGTGGGGGGGGTGCGGGGGGTGGGGAGGGAGGGAGAGAGAGGATCGTTAATGGAGTCCGAGGCTGCGGCCTAGCGCGGGCCCGATTCCGAGCTCGAGTTGCGTGAGCGGCAGAGGCCGGGGGTGGGTGGGCGCTTACCTGCTCCAGGACGCTGCTGGCAGACATTCTTCATGAACCCGGAGTGTGAGGCGGTGCGGTGCGGGCGGTGCGGGGCGTCCGTGTCCCGGGGTTTCGTTGCGCGCGGCTCCTCTCACTCGCACACTGACTCGGCTCGGCTCCGACTTCCGTTTGTCGCGCGCCCTCGCCGCCGCTTCCCGCGCCCTCCCGCTCCCCACAATGGCGGAAACCCAGCGGCGCGGCCAAGAGGCGACCCCCCCCGCCTGCGCCCGCCAGACGTGCAGTCTCGAGTCCTCCAAGGGCCAGCGCCACCTGCAGGCGGTCGCCAGCGAGACCTCCGCAGGTACAGCGCCACCTCCAGGCTCCTGGGGGTGGTGGGGGGGGACCCAGTCTGCAAAGAGCCTTGTGTGGCTGTGGGAAGACGGGTTGGGTATTGTGGAAGGATGAGATAAAATGGGTGCGAGAGCTCTCTTCATTCATGGACGTTGTGTGGGGGTCATTTTATTGCTGTGTTCCGCACCAGGACTGTGTGTGTGTGTGTGTGGGGGGGGGGCACTGCTGTGCGCAATTGGCTGCTGCGTTTTGCCCACAAACTATAGTCGATTTACTTTACAGTATATTCTGTGGAGCACTTTGAGGCGTCTCGAAATGCGATGGGGCGCTGTACCAAATGCAAATGCAGGGCTGATTACTGTCATCGTATTATGTTATTATTATTATTTCAACAACGTCCATACCACGCGGCTGCTCGTCCCCAACTCTGAAGCCGTTACTGCTGTTAAGTTCAACCAAGTTCGCTTTGCTCACAATCAGCGCGGCTACAACTGGTACTATATTGTGCTCTTCACGCACAATAGTCATGGAGCGCTTAATCAAAGGGTTTATAAAGCAGATCTCATACCATTTCGGATATCCTCCCCCCGCCCTAAAAAGAGTTTTATTTCCATTAAGTCAGAGATTCTTCAGTAAGTTAAGCTCTGGCCACGTTCCAGTTTCTGTTCTTTTATCCTGTTATCTATCTTGTAAACAGTGATGAAAATGAACACAATACTCACAATAAAGCTCCTGGCACTGGACATCATACATATTTACTCACATATTCTTTTACATAATAGAATTGACTCCAGACGATGTGACACTCTTTGGTTGCCTCACATCCTCCACATCAAGTACTGCAGCACATTGTGCTCAGACTTGTCATTTCAAAGATAAACATTACCATACATTCCTTACTATTCCTGATATCCAAAATTCCATGGCTATCTCAAAGCCATTTGAGAGCAGTTAGTTGAAATAAATTGTCTATGAATTTCAGTCAAGTTATGGACATCAATAATTCTGGACATCAATGTAATGGTTTGATGTTCTTTCATTCAGCATCTCTGATATACATGTGTAACAAGCAGTAACCAGTAAAGTGGAGTTATAGCCAGATTCTGTGTATGTGTTGGAATTATCATCAAACAGATACGATTTTGATAACATTGTGAAGGAGACAAAATCTCTCTTGGCATATTACCATTCCATGCTTTGCTGACAAATGATTCATTACTTACCAATAACAGGATTCATCAAAATGTTTGCCTGCATTGCACAAATAAATGGCTTCATGAAGTTCATGAACTGAATAGTGGAATTGAAGGTTACATCTGAACAAATACAAATCAAACATCATTTTTAAAATATCTTGACAGCATTTTAGCAATAAACACATTAAAACATAGTCTGAAAAAATCCTGAATCTACACTTTAGCTTTTATTCTTTGTCACTGGGTGCCACGGGCTGAACAGAAAATGCGCACGAGATTCAATTTAGGACATCAACAGTACCGCCCGAGAACAGAAACAGCAACGTACAACAGTGTATTCACCCCATCGATCTTAGCTGGTCCCAGCTCTCTCACTATCTACTCCAATCTCAATTCCCTATCTTTCTCCCAGCGTGTTTATGCTGGCGCTAGCTCTGTCATTGCGGCTATCTACTCCAATCTCAATTCCCTGCCCTTCCCCGTTTGGGAAACCCCTCCCCCCAACACACATTATTCTGCCTCTTCAAATACATGTTCTTTGCTAACACATCATCACATTTAGACCTTTTATATAGGGGTTTCAACTATAAAAAACTAGGCCTTTAGCAACAGAATAACTTGGATTTCTAAGCACCTTGTATGTTGAAACATTTCAAAGCGCTTTACAGTAAGTAGTCAAGTGTAGTGACTGTTTTTTATTCTTTAGCAATGCTAATACTTTTCATCAGCAGTAATTCAAGGTTAAAAGCCCCTCCCCCTAAGTCAACAATGAGAATAAAAAAGGGTAAATAAAATTCTTCTAAAAAAAAGTATTTTCAGACATGACACAAAAAGCATTTGAATATTTTCAACCACCATTCAGTCACATGCATTTAATTGCTATACAGGAATGCTATGCATATTTTTTTTGTTGGTTTAGTTAAAAAAGGAAATGTACATAGTGTGTCTTAATAAGAAGCTAATGAAAAGAGTTTATGTTCATTTCCTGAACTTGTGAAAACATCATTGGGAAAAGTATATTAAAGCCACCCTTACACAGACAAGGCTGATTGAATGGTGAGAAGGATGTGAGGCGCCTGCAAGTGCCCACCAGGTTGTTGCACCATACATTTAACGACATCCATTCACATCATCAAAATCCACTAATGACAAGATTTTCTTTTACTGAATGGTTTTGGTTTACCCCATTCCCCCTCACCCCCAGTAAAGAAATCAAAATCCAATGCTACATTGAGACTGGCCAAAGCAAAATCATTCTAATTCCATACTGGATGCGCTCTGGGCCCAAGAAACTGTCGGAAGATTATGGAGTACAGAGTGACTTGCATAAGTAAATGCAGATTAACATTTACCTTCCCAAACCTGGCCCGAAACACGAACAGCTAACACAGACTCACTGAGTGTCAGGCACTAGAGGCCTCAAATTTCTCATGTTTTCAGGCTTAAAACCATCGATTTAAAACTTATTGTGTAGAATTTTGGAAAATTTGGAATCTGATTTTCTAGATCTCTGGGCTCCAGATTCTGTATCTCTTTTCAACTTGTCACTTGGTGGTGACTTTCCTAGTGTGCAACAAAGAGGCCAACAAAGACAGCACTGACCTATGATAGGATCTGAGCAAGCAATCTGAACGTAGCTTTTTAAAAATAATATTGCAGCCTCTTCCTTTCCGTTTTAAAAAAAACATAATTTTCAACTTCAGATCTGTTACACATACTACATTTTAAAATACAGTACATTCAGAAACAGCCAAGCAGTAGCCCATCAATAGAAAAAAAATTAACTCTCTTTCTTTTCTTCCTCTTGTTCTTCCTGGGTCACCACCTCAATGGCTTGTATTTGGACTTC
Organism: Callorhinchus milii; assembly: GCF_018977255.1. NCBI lineage: Eukaryota > Metazoa > Chordata > Chondrichthyes > Chimaeriformes > Callorhinchidae > Callorhinchus > Callorhinchus milii. The sequence continues at coordinate 16,264,356 of NW_024704751.1, forward strand.
ATGATCTGCCTGCACGGCCTTGTCGTCAGGCTCGGTGTCTGGCACAGGCTCTGGATCCGAGTCCATCTCTGGACCCGGGTGGATTTCAATCACAGTCTGTGATTCTCCTGTGGACTGGTCAAGACAGTCGCTCTGGACCATCGAAGTGATCCCCGAGTCCACAGTCACCAGCTGCATGGGGCTAGCATCGACTCCAGCCATGGTCGTGATGGCGTTGCTCTCCTGAATGGCGGCTGTACTCAGGAGAGCGAGGCTGGAGGAAGGGTGAATGGTAACTGTCTCAGAGGTCGAGGTCTTGGGTGCAGAGACCACAGCAGTGTATCTGGTGAAGAGTTGGGAGCCACCGGACAACGTATGGACTGTAACAGGGCTGGACTGGTGGCCCAGGGCTGCCATCGGCATGGTGGTAACATTGGCGACGGAAAAGTTTGTTGCCATTGGAGTGATTGCGATCGGAGATATGACCGTGAACTGTGGATGCTGCAGTGGGGTGGTCGGTGTGAGGATGGTGGCAGAGGCAGGTCTCTGTAGCCGGGGGCGTTTGTTGGGTTTGGGAGTAGCAATGGGCATCAGCACCACGTTCTGCAGAGTCTGACTCCTCAGCTTCTGTTCCTTGGCTCGCTTTTTCTGCTCCTCCAACTGACGCTCCAGTTCTGAAAGGAAAGAAAATATCCAGGATTCAGCATCTTACCAGATCAAAACAAGAGGTTCCAATGCACCTGCAGGCCATTTGATCTCATCCTTCCTAACCCCACCGTCATCCACTGCAGCATCAAGAGCTTTCTTGAATCAGTCTGAGTACTCTAGTCTCAACCATCTTTCTTATAACATGATCCACTCATTAACGGAAAAAAAATACTTCCTGGTTTCTATTCTAAACTTTTCCTTTACAATCCAGAACAAGGGCCTTTTTCCTGTTACTCTGGTGCATCTGAAGACATTGGTTTACTTTCTCTATCTCATTTAGAATCTATATACTGAATCTTTATAAAATGCCAGAGATATCTGCTTTCAAGGCTGATAAGTCCTTACTTATCCAGTCATTCCACACAACTGATTGTGATGTCTGGTCATCCATTTGAGAAGATACTTCTCCTGAAACATGCATCTCAAGTTCTTCAAGTACTTAACATCAAAGGGAAGAGTACCTGTCAGGTCACTGTGGATCTGCTCCTGACTCTGATCAGTTTGACTTTTTCTGTTGTCCAAAACTTTCTTCACAGTCTCCAGGAGGCCGAATGTTTGTGCCATGTTATTGAGGACTGCAGCGTCTGAAAAAATAAATTACACACTGCTTTTATTCTGACAGTTCACCAGTAACTAACAAAGTACAAAGACATTGATTTCCCTCATTCCATTTTCTACTTCTGTGGCCATGTCCCACAGCGCTCTGCGTTCACACACACTGTCAATCCCCACTCATTATGTATCCTCATGCAAACTACTCACAACACTGGTCATTTGTCCCACCCCCCACATACCCCGATGTTAACTCCACACCTGTGACTTGCAGCGGGGTCAGTCCCATTCTCTGCTGAACTCCTGTCAGCATCTCCATCAGCTCCTTCTGAATGTTTGTCACCACCTCTCCCAGCAAACCCACATCAGCAATTCCTTTCCAGAAAGCCAGCGTGTCCTCTGTAGCAAGAAATACAACAGATCAGAAACCAGGACTAAATACTAGCACGTTTAAAACCACAGTGGCTCCCTATAACTCAGTCCATATAACAGCTACATCTCTAATTATTCTACAAAGTATGTGCAGCCCTCAATAACATGGCACACAATTTCATTTCAGACACACATGAAAAGTTGACTAAGACCGGAACCAATAAAACGAGTTATTTCCAGCTGTGCCTAGTGCAATGACTCCGCAATGCATGGCGACTCCATTGTAATGGACATTCATTTTATCCAGGGCAGCAGGAGACAATCAGAGCAATGAAACTCCGGCATTTTGCATCTCTAAAATTCAATCTAACCATGTTATCCCAGATTGCTCCCCTCTTAGCGATTATGAAACACCCACTCTTCGTACTCTAACCAATTTTCTCCTCACTGTCCAAATGTGCATTCTTTAGGCCCCAACTGCCACTCACCGGAGATCTCTTCACCATCTTTCCGGTTCAAATCTTCTGCAGTAACAGCAACTGTGGTCAACGCTGGGCTCCACTCAATGCATTCCTCAGCATTGTCTTCAGAAATGGAGATCTGCGCCCCATTACCTAGGAACCCAACAAACACTCAGCAAAAGAACATACCAATTATACAAGCTGTAGCTCAAAATTTTCTTTCAAAAATAAATCTACTTTTTCTTGAAAAAACATAACAGCCAATTTTGCATGACAAAAGATTTACAACAACTTGCATATATATTTTGTGCGGGCAGGAATCCTGGCGTTGGAGTTTTGAAGTAATTGAATTTTGTGTATATTTTGTTTGGAGCTGGGAAAACCAGCAAGGAGGGCATTGAAATAGCCCTCACGGGAAGTGATGAAGGCGTGGACAAGGGTTTTGGCTGCGTTGCTTGTTAGGTACAGAAGGAGGCGGGCAATGTGACAGCTGGAAAAAAGAGGTCCTGGTCAAGGAACAAATGTGGAGTAGAAAGGAAAGCTAACTCTAACAATAATAATCCTTGCACTTGATATAGCTCATTACATCTTCGAGACATCTCAAAGTGCTTCACAGAATATACTGTAAAGTGAATTGATTGTATATTTTGTGGGCAAAATTGCTCAGGGTGAGGGGAAACGGCCTCATGCCTCATCATTACTTGGCAATCCTCTGCAAGTTCTTCCAGTCTTTATCACTATAATCGCAGAAACATGTGGGAACAAACAGAACTGACTACAAGAACAGCAAGATAATGGAATGACTGGAACTAATATTGGAAACCATTCATCTAAAAGTTCAGAGTGAAATCTTCCCAAAGAACACAGTATCTTCCCCAAAACTTGCAGCAGGCTATTTCCACTGTGGCACTCTGTAGGTCATTGCTTACCATCTGCAGAGATAGGCGTCTGCACCATATTGCTCTGCTGGCTGGGGACAGGAGCCCTGGCGCTGCTGATCAGAAGGTCAAACTTTGTGCTGCGGCAGGTGTTGGTGCAAACCTTATCATGCTGATAAAAATCCAACTGACCAGAATCCATCATCTTCCTGTATGGGAAGCAGTCAGAAACAGTCACTTACACTGAGCCCCAGAAGACTCAACTCACCTCCAGAGAGTACTTTTGGTGACTACCTTATGCCACCCCCACTCCTTGCCCCACAACTTGCACCCTGATCAACACAATGTCTGGCATAATTAAGAAATAACAAAAGCTATTGAATTCTATTGTATGAAATTCGACCACAGTAAACTCCGGATAACTCGTCATTCTGAGGGAAAAGGACTCAGTGACAAGATATCCAATGGGACAAGTTAGCCATTGGTCCTCTGAGCTCAATCACCTCTACCACCAGCTCAGCAATGCTATTGGCTGGCACTCAGTCACACTCCTGGGAACCAGGATCAGCACAGGTCAGCAACACTGTTGGGACAGGAAGAGGAACAAAAACTGGCAAAATGCAGGGAATATATCTGGATAACACTAACCTTAACATTACACCTCCTATTCGGATTGCTCGTTTCCAGTCTTTGAGTGTGGATTTCCCCGCAAAGTGAACAAACTGTTTTGGGCTTATAAGATGATCATTAAACTGAAAAGAAAAACAGAGTAAAGAATTCCGTCATAATGGAGAATACTGACAAGACTGACTTCACATACAAACATGAAAAAATGTCTTGTGTGTAATTAATGGCTATTCAGTCCCACAGAGTCTGTTCTGCCATTCTATAAGGCCATGGCTGATCTGTACCTCAACTTCAATTGCTCATCCTTGCCCCATATCCCTTGATACCCGTACCTACAAAAATCTACCTCAGCCTTGAAATTTTGAATGGATCCAGCATCCACAGCTGGCTATTGCAGTTTTAATTATTATTACGGTTTTAATTGTCATAATTATTACTGGTGATAAACTATCATTGCTGATAATTAGTATCTCTCCTGGTAAGTGGCTGTTTGATAACTGGTAAACACCCCAACTTCGTGAAAGCAGTTGAGCCCAAAGCCATTTGCAGTAGCCATTACACCAGCCAGCAATGCCTCTGAATTTGCCACCTTAGGGATTTAGATATTTGAACAGCAGAATACTTTCAAAGTTGATTTTACTTGTATTTTAGGGACCAGTTCTGAGATGCAGCATTATTCAGGGTAGTTAATTAGAAGGCTCCCCAAGCTGCCTCTTGGATGCTGCATGTGTTTTATAAGTTTCAGGTATTTGTGTCTTAGCTGGAGCAAAATTGAATTTTTTTTTCTCCATTCTTAGATTATTAATGAAATATCACTCCTCCATTACAACCCAATTTAATAAAATAGACGTGGACAGTACAGTATTAACAGATGGAATAGTTATGCATGGTTCATACCTTCACGCATTTTACATTAATTCCTGGGCAGACAAATTTCTTCCACAGCAGAATGGCTTTGCTTTCCCCACAGGTAATAGGATAAGCAATTTCAACCTCCTCATTGTTGATATCTGGAATTAAAACTCAATAGTCGGTTTCTCTTTGCAAAGAAATTAAAGCTTTTGCAATGAAGCAGCCTACATTATTTTTTAAAGTTATTTCTTCCTCACTGAATCCCATTACAGCATCAAGCTGTTTCATAAATCACAGCATTCATCATTGTGGCTTAAACCACCCATACTGACATCCAGCTGTTAATTACCCTATGGGTAAAGAAAAACTTCCTAATATCCATCCTAAATTCACCCTTCCCAACCTGAATCTGAATTCTTGTCTTGGTGAATTTGGAACTATTGGAACTATAAGCTGGAAGAGTCTGCTGATGCCCACAGACAAAAAATTGAGTGAGGCAAAGTTATTGTCCCCTTTCCAGACCCAGGCAACAGCGCAGGTTGGTGTCTCCAGCAGAGGAGAAACATACAAAAAAAAGCAGAAAATCAGGTGTAAAGGTAACAGCTAATAGTGTTTTCAATAGTCACACACATCCAATTTTTATACTTTATAAAATTATTTTGTATAAATACAGAAATACAAGAATCAACTTTAAATGCCGCCCCTTCATTCCCCCGTTGAAGTTTGGCAGCATTCTGCTTCAACGAGAAGGCTGCTAACTTTGATGGAGTGACTGTCTCGCAGGCGATCTAGTATGTTAAGTGTCAGAAGTGTCAGAGCTGTACCACAAGGACAAAGGGAGTCGTTGCCCAAAGTGCTGCAACCTTAAGGTCCCTCCAGCTCAGTAACCGTTCCAGCCATCGCTTCTCCTTTTTAAGCAGTTACCTGCTGGCATCTAGAGTCTGTTGACAGAGCATTATTAGTAAATGATAATAGCTTTAAACCGAGGCACAAGCCTACATCTCCTACGAATTTAGTTCTCTCCACCACCCTTTGTTGGATCAGTAACTCAGTAAACTTTGATCTCTCACCTTCCCCCTCTGCCATTTTCTGCAAAGTGTGAGTCCCCACAGACACCACTGAAGCATTGCAGTTTGATTCTGATCCTTCTTCACACATGCTGTTGGAATAATTTGAAACCAAGGTTAGTGCAAAGGTGACACACAGCAATTTACAGTTATAAATCTCAATGACGTGTTTCCATATTCAACAATGAATCTTGTATATATATATGTATATTGTACCCTTCATGTGGGATAAAGTATTGGTGCACTTCACAGTGGCAGGATTGCCCACTCTTCTTGGTAATCCATTCCAGGTGTTGATTGTCCTCTGTGTAATCAAATACTTCCTGGCGTCCGTCTTAAAATTGCCCCACACAACCTCTTATACATCTGCCTTGACATATTTGAAAATATTGTTCTGGATGTACTTTCTCCATCAATTAGTATCTCATGCAACCCCAAATCTCCAATGAGACATCTTTAAAGACTGAAGATCCTAAGTCAGGCACAACTAGCCTTCAGCTCCCCTCTCGACTCTCTTCCCCCTCCTCGCTCCCTCCCTTCCCTCCCCTCACCCTGACCATTTCCCCCCTCCTCGCTCCCTCCCTTCCCTCCCCTCACCCTGACCATTTCCCCCCTCCTCTCTCCCTCCCCTCACCCTGACCATTTCCCCACTGCTCGGGTCATGACCCAACTGTGCAGCGCCTTGGGACGTCCTCCTGACGTGAAAGGCGCTTTATAAATGGAATCTTGTTGTTGTTGTTGTTGTTATACCTTACAAAGAGCTGCCATCCCTCCTAATCCTCTCCACCATAATTAAACCTTAATTTCATTCTCCCTCATGTATGTTCCCTTATCACAGTCCCTCACATGTGCGTGTGTGAGGGGCTGCGCTGGTGAGCACACACATGAGTGCGCGTGCATGTGCAAATGCATGGTGGGGTGTGTGTGTGTATGGTGGTGTGTGTGTGTGTGGTGAGGAGGGTGAGTAGTGTCACGGTGTGTGTGTCAGGTGTCTGTGAGGGTGTGATGTATGAAGGTGTGTGTCATAATGTGTGCTGTGTGGGGGAGGGGGCTGTGTGAGAATTTGTGTCACAATGTGTGTGCGCGGCTGTAGGTGGGACTGTGTGAGGGTGTGTGTCAGCGTATGTATGAGGGTGTACATCACAGTGGATGTATGAGGGTGTGTTGTATCAGTGTGAATGATGGTGTTGTGTGTGTGAGAGTGTATGTGGGGAGGGTCTGTGTCACAGTGGGTATGAGGGTGTGTGTGGGTGTATGTGTGTGAGGGTGTATGTGGGGAGGGTGTGTGTGTGTGTGTGAGGGTGTGTGTGTGTGTGTGAGGGTGTGTGTGTGTGTGTATGAGGGTGTGTGTGTGTGTGTGTGAGGGTGTGTGTGTGAGGGTGTGTGTGTGTGTGTGTGAGGGTGTGTGTGTGTGTGAGGGTGTGGGTGTGTGTGAGGGTGTGTGTGTGGGTGTGTGAGGGTGTGTGTGTGTGTAAGGGTGTGTGTGAGGGTGTGTGAGTGTGTGTGTGAGTGAGGGTGTGTGTGAGGGTGTGTGTGTGAGGGTGTGTGTGAGGGTGTGTGTGGGTGTGTGTGAGGGTGTGTGTGTGAGTGTGTGTGTGTGAGGGTGTGTGTGTGTGTGTGTGGGTGTGTGTGAGGGGGTGTGTGTGTGAGTGTGTGTGTGAGTGTGTGTGTGTGTGTGTGAGTGTGTGTGAGGGTGAGTGTGAGGGTGTGTGTGTGAGGGTGTGTGAGGGTGTGTGTGTATGAGGGTGAGTGTGTGTGTGAGGGTGTGTGTGAGGGTGTGTGTGAGGGTGTGTGTGGGTGTGTGTGAGGGTGTGTGTGTGGGTGTGTGTGAGAGTGTGTGTGGGTGTGTGTGAGGGTGTGTGTGAGGGTGAGTGCCCTTACCCGGGCTGCACGGGCTGCAGTTGCAGGATGACCTGCGTTTTCCCCGCCTCCGCGCTATCCGCCTCCAGGCTCGCGGTTTCGGCCGTTACGACCACCACCTCCCCGACGCTCGCCATATGCTCCAAGTGCCCGCGGGCCGATCGCGCTCCCCGCCGCCGCCGCCGCCCCTACCGATTCCCCTTCGCACGAACCGGAGCGGCCGGTGTGGGAGCCGCCGAGGAACCGGGCCCACGCCGCCCGCAGCCGCTAACTGGCGCCTCCCGCACCCCGCCAAGCCGAGCGGCGCCGCGTGACGTGATCCGCACGCACGCACGCAAGCACGTCGCGTCACGTCACGGCGTCGGGAGCCTGGCGGGCGGCACGTGACACGACGTTGCGATCCAGCGCGCCCGCCATCTTTGATGCTGGCAGAGCTCCATCCCCTCCCCCCCCCCCTTCCTCCCCCTCTGTCTCTGGTCTCTGCAGCAACGTTATTAATAATAATAATAATAATAATAATAATAACAGTGACCTCTGTTGTATATGATCAGTACCCAGTGAGCAAGAAGCATTTACTGAACTGAGCGGCTTCAAACCGACCGCCCCATAACATCGTTCACGGAGATACCACTTAAAAAGCTGAAGCCCCATCGATAGGAATCTCCGTGACCCGCACCCACTTGACCCGTCCCGTTGCCTTTCGCGTGAAACGAAACGCCTCGAAGCGCTTTGCAAACGCGACGCTGATTAGAAGGTTATTTGCCATTCGGAGAACTGTCAATAATAAATTTTGGTCATTTTCCACCCACGACTGTTTGTTTGAGGGACGTCGCGGTGCGCCGTTGGCCGCCGCGTTCGCCCACAAATATACAGTCAATTCACTCTACAGTGTGTTCCGTGCAGCGCTTTGGGACGTCCTCCCGACGTGAAAGGCGCTATATCAAAATGCAAGGATTATTATTATTATTATTAACCTCGGGGTGGATTGGAGACGCAGCAAAGCTGTGGGTCACTGAGATTCCTATCAATGGGCTTCACCTTTTTAAGTGGTATCTCCGTGAACGATGTTATGGGGAGGTCGGTTTGAAGCCGCTCAGTTCAGTAAATGCTTCTTGCTCACTGGGTACTGATCATATACAACAGAGGTCACTATTTCACACATGCAGTACAGAATTCTATTGCCCAAACTGCTCAGCTCCTGTGTAACTCAAGATACCACTCACACATTTCAAGCAATGCCATTGTGCACTTTGTGCACCCAATGACCATCCACATGCCTGGGACTCTATGGGGAACCTGAGAAATCCTACCCGTTACAAATAGCACATGAGAAAATCAGGAAGTGGTGGTGGGTCACACTAAAATTGGAAGAGTTTTAGGGACATCCTCCCAATGTGAAAGGCGCCGTACAAATGTAATTTGCTTGTTGTCGGTAGTAGCAGAGGGGTTTGAACAACAATATATAGCACCTTTCACATCTAGGGATGTATCTAAGTCGTCTGACCCAGAGGCAAAAAGTGCTATTGAGCGAAGTAAGCTGCCCTATAACAACAACAACATGATTGCATTTATAGAGCGTCGGGAGGATGTCCCAAGGCACTGGACAGTTGGGTCGGGACCCGAGCAGGGGGGAAATGGTCAGGGTGAGGGAAGGGAGGGAGCGAGCAGGGGGTAGAAAGTCGAGAGGGGAGCTGAAGGCATGGTTGAAGAGAAAGGTCAAGACCGGCCTTGAAGGAGGAAAGGGAGGAGGGGGCGAAGGCACTGGGGGATGGAGTTCCAGAGCCTCGGGGCTGAGAGGCTGAAAGCCTGGCCACCGATGATAGGGCGGTTAGGGCGGGGGATGTGGAGCAGACCAGAGCCAGAGGAACGGAGGGTACGGGCAGGTAAGTAGGGGAATAGTAGGTCGGAGAGGTAGGAGGGAGCGAGGCCGTGAATGGCCTTGTAGGTGAGGATGAGGATCTTGAATTCGATCCTCTAGGGGATGGGGAGCCAGTGGAGGCGAGCGAGGGTGGGAGTGATGTGGTCCCGAAGCCTGGTGCGGGACAGTACACGAGCTGCAGAGTTCTGAATGACCTGCAGCTTGTGGGGGGAAGTGCCGGGAAGGCCGGCGAGGAGAGAGCTCCCGTAGTCCAGCCTTGAGGTGATAAAGGCGTGGACCTATATAGGGTGCTCTGGATTCTTAAGACACTCACTGTGCTGACAACAAGATTTATTACACATTAGAAGGGATTTGGAGGGTTGCTGGCTCACGTGGAGTATAAACACTGGCCGGATTAATTGGGACAAAGTCCTGTTTCTCTGCAGTATCATTCTGTCTACTTAGAAAATTCTGCACGAATATTAAATGTTAAAACAGCTATTACCCTGTCACCATGGGGGACAGGGAGGTGCAAGGATCATAACCTAATTTTAAAAGGGTCTTAATGACCCACATGTTGTTTGTGATCTCAGCGGATGCTCTGATCCTCTATCGTTGTGACACTTCAAAATAAGGAGCTTCCTTTACCATAGAGATAGAATGCACTGACATCAACAGTGATACACAACCTATTGCTGTAACCATGGCAATTCACACTTCCAACACCAGCTGCTTTGATGTGAACCATAACCAGGCCAGTCACTTTGCTTACAAGCTTGTTGGTGAGCGCTTTGGTGGGTGGATGAATCGTAACAGCTTTTCATCTTCGATGAAATCATCTTAATGTTTCTGTTTGTCAGAAATAAGAGACAACTTGCATTTTGTAAAAACCTCCCTCCCCCATCACCTCGAAATGTCACAAGTAATTACCACTGAGTGTGGTGACTGTTTATGTAGGGTGACACAACAGCCACCAGGCCCCCGCACATCCATGAGATGAACGACCAATTAATCTGGAGGATTGCTGCTGTGGACAACTCTGCTCTCTGTTTTTGTTAAGATTCCAAAATAACTATTTTGGATAAAAGTATTGATTATTTATCTATGCTCTATTTGTAAGCGAGAGAGGGAACATCTATACACAGAGAGGTATAATGCCCATATAGATAGTCAATGATGCTATAAATATGGAAACAGAGCTATTGTAGAGATACTGCAATTTCACCCACTACGCCCTGGCTCTGAATCCAACCCAGACTGATAGGGTGAGAGTCTCTCCTGTCTGATGGCTGTAGAGGGTCTTGCGTGAGCAGTCTGAGCTGAGTTCTCAGTGAGCAAAAGGCACACAGCATGAAACTGCCCTGAATTCAGCACTAAATTGACAGTGTCACAGAATGGTTAGTATAAAGAATAGAAAATGTTACACCGGTGCAATAGGAAGTGCTTCTTTAAGATAGGGAAAGAGGTAGAGAGGGTGTTCCTGAGACTGGCACTGTTTGCCTGGAATGGGGAAGAGTTCCATCTCTCAATGCTAAATACCTCTCACCTTGATGAAGGCAAAATTCACCAAAAACACCAATGGTGCAATGGGTTCATGTTTTGCCTCTCTCTGTTGCCATTTACGTTGCGAGAGAAATCTCTCATCTCTCTGCGTCTCTGGTGAATCAGGAGTGGAATGTAACTGGAGCTGACCAACTCTCTGGCTCTTTCTCTCTCTCTCTATCTCTCTCTCCCTTTCGCTCTGTCTGGACAATATTCACACAGAATCCGACGCAGGGAACAAGTGGAAGGATTGAGAGCAGTGTCAGTGAATTCTCAAGTCTGCTGGGCACCTTTGTAGCAAGTCAGTCAGAGGGAGCAGAGCAAGGAATTAAAGAGGCTTCCTGAGCTAACAGCAGCACACTAGTGCACAATTGGCTGCCGTGTTTTGTCCACAAAATATAGTCAATTCGTTTTACAATATATTCGGTGAAACACTTTGAGACGTCGCAATGACCTGATAAGGCGCTATATTAAATTCAAGGATTATTTTCACACTAATGGCTTTACCACCACCTGGAAATCACCAGAACCCAGCTGATGGAGTAGGCCTCTATATTGTGTTTGTTTTCTCAGACAAGCAGCGATGACTGAAAGAAGGCGGTCCTCAAGTGATGAGAGTCTTTATGATATCTTAGAAGTGAATAAGAAAGCCACAGTGGAAGAGATCAAAGCAGCGTACAGGTGAGACAGCAGCATATAATAATAATAATCCTTGCTTTTGATATAGCGCTTTTCACATCGGGAGGACGTCCCAAAGCGCTTCACAGAACACACTGTAAAGTGAATTGACTGTATATTTGTGGGCGAACGCAGCAGCCAATTGCGCACAGCAATGTCCCACAAACAGTCGTAGATTGAAAATGACCAATTTATTATTGTTTTTGGTTTTTGGAGGGATTATTATTAGGCTCTGTGTGGAGTAAGGAAACTTGCCCAAGGTTTCGCCCTCTGCCTGAAATTGAACTCAGGTCTCTCGCTTGCAAAGCGAGTGCTCTAACCACTGAGCTACAGGACTCCACCATATATAGGAGGATATCTCATGTCAGTGAGCAATCGTGAATGTGGATTGAGCTCTTCCCTCGTAACGGAGAGCGGTCGCTCTGAAACTGGTGTTTGGCAAATACATCCAAGGCCTAACATTTCTTCAATGTCTTCAAACGCTACGCCATCTTGTTCAAAATCTCAGACTACACAGAATCCTGCAATAATCTTCAGTTCAGTCTGAATTTGGAAGTTGGATTACAAATTAAGACTGAATTTAAGATTTTTCCATAATCCTCCATGAGTAAGTAAGTAGGAACCTGGTTGTTAGTCGATTGAAGGTTCACTTTCCGAGGGAGACAATCATTCAAAAAAAAATTGGTCACTCAAACCATGGCTGTTTGTGGGACACTGTTGTGCGCAATTCACTGCCGTGTTTTGTCCCCCACATACAGTCAATTCACTTTACAATATATTCTGTGAAGCACTTTGAGACATCTCAATAACATAATAAGGCGCCATATCAAAATCAAGGATGCAAAATGATATCAAGGGCTGAGACGTGTTTGAGGAATAAGCTATGAGCAATAATTAGATAAGCTGGAGCTCTTCAGTCTCGAGAGAAGACAACTCAGAGGCGATCATCTAAAGGTAAATAAAATTTTTAATGAGATTGAATAATTAAACCCACATCAATATTTTAGGATACAACAAGATAGTAGAACAAGAGGACACAAGTTTAGAGCCGTAAAAAGCAATTTCAGGACACACCCCTGGAAGTTTTTGTGTACTCAGAGGGTAATTAAGCAATCCAGGACACTACCCCGCGTGAAGGGTGCTATAATAAATGCAAGTTGTTGTTGTTGTTGTTTAATGACTGGAACCCGTCAAGGGTGGTTGAGGCCAGGATACTGGGATTCATTTAAAAAGCAGTTTGACCCTGTGATGGGAGGTCGGTAGCGTGGGTGTTCTGGAAGGGTGAGATCAGATGGGCCAAAGGGCCTTCTTCGTCCGAACCGATCTTGTGGAAATTATTGTTTTTTTGGGAGGTGAAATAATGTTGAGTAACTCTGAGGCTGGCTATTGCTCAGGAAGCTGGCACTGAAGTACCACCCGGATAAGAATCGCAATGACCCAGCTGCAGCTGAGATGTTCAAGGAAATAAACAAATCGTACATCATCCTCTCGGACCATCGGAAGAGGAGCATCTATGATTCATATGGTTCAGCGGGGCTGCAACTGGCCTCCATGTTAGGGCAAGAGGGAGAGAAAGTGCTATCAACGAAGACGAACTACTGCTTCAAGGTGAGTTGCCTCTGAGGACATGTTTCTCCTCATTTCCTCTCCCCATCCCCACCCCCACCCCTATTTCTCTCCTGAAACCACTGCCATGTGCTGGGGGGGAGACAGTGAAATATTAAAGGTTACAATGGGATCACTGGGTAAACCACGACTTGCAGAATGACAAGACACCATATTCTGTGGGTGCCTCAGTGTCTCACCCGCTCTTGTGTCTCGCTCTCGAGACAGAGCAAAATACAGGTACTATTTTTAGTGTATCCTGTGAAACTCTGAGAAGACTCTGATCATGTTCTCGGACTTTGGGGGCATCAATCAGCCCACATCCTGTCCTCACCCCACATCTGCACAGGAATGTCCGCACAGGGCATTGCTGAATCCTACTCAGGAAAGTTGAAACAAGTGACTCAGCTGAGATCAGTGACTCAGACAGTGGTCCATTAGGGCAGTTACACAATGGGTTGTATATAATCACTAAGTACATTCATAGTTTGGTCAGTGACATGTTAATGAGACTCAAAAGCAACAAGCAAGATTTTCCAGAAATAATTAATCTCTATGTTGAGTCAGTTTTAACCCTTGCTGTGATGTCCTGCAGTGTTTAGCCTATTTCTGCTGTCTCATCACCTGCTGCTGTTGCTTTCTGTGTTGCTGTTTCTGCTGCGACAATAAGAAGGAATCTGATGTGATTAATGACTTTGACCGCCTTCCCCTGTACAAAGGTGAGCACCCCAGAGTAACAACAGTGACTGAGTAAGTCTGATATTCATTATACACTAGCATTCCCAGCACAGAGCAAGAGGGCTGGCTGCTGAAGGCACTGCACTTGGAATGAAACGTTACAACAACTACAACAAAATTACATTTAAAGAGCGCCTTTCGGAAAAATGTCGGGAGAATGTCCCAAAGCGCTGCTGCACACAAATCCCAACTGACCATCTTTCCTCTGGATATTAAAGATCCTGTGACGTTAGTCTTAAAGAGAAGGGAGGTTTTTCTGTTTGTCTACAAAATACAGGTACTATTTTTAGTATATCCTGTGAAACTCTGAGAAGACTCTGATCATGTTCAAACCAAACAAAGTGCTTTACATAATAGGGATAGAGACATAGAAAATCAAAACATAGAAACAGAAGAGGGTTATTCGGCCCCTTGTGCCTGTTCCACCATTTTATAAGATCATGGTTGATCTGTACCACAAGTCCAAGGATAGTCTGCACCAAGGAGCCATAGGTCCCTTAGAGCCCGGAAAGAGGCATCAATAGCCACAATTGCCATTTACACAGCGACTCTCACATAAAACCTCTCAAAAGTTTTATAGAATGAGATTCATTCAAAATTCCAAATGTGACAGTGATTCTCCACCAGCAACTTTCCCTGCACACAACTACTCATCTAAATTTTAATCTACGAGGAGAATGTAAACCAGGAGAAAGTGCTCTCTCCCCATTGTGTCTGTGCTGGTGTTTGCTCTCCCACTGGAGCTCTCTTCTCTGCTCCCATCCCTGATCCCTCCCCATCGTGACTGTGCTGGTGCTCAACAACAATAACAACAACAACTTGGATTTATATAGTGTCAACCCTGGACAGCGTCTCACAGCAATAGATCCCGAGACCGAGCCATGGGGAGGGGGATGAAGGTGCCAAAAGCACGGTCAAAAACAAAGGTCTTCAGCAGAGACCTGAAAATAGGAAGGGAGGGAGCGAGGTGAAGGGAGTGAAGAAGGGAGTTCCAGAGCCTTGGGGCATAGTGGCTGAAAGGACGGCCGCCGAGGGTGGAGTGGAGGACTCAGGGGACGAGGAGGAGGCCAGATCCGGTGGAACGAAGGCAACGGGTACTGTTTTGAGGAGAGAGGAGGTCAGAGAGGTAGAGGGGTGCAGAGGAGTGCAGGGACTTGAATACAAGGATGAGGATCTTGAAATCGATCCTCTCTGGGATAGGGAGCCAGTGCAGGCTGGCAAGGACTGGGGTGATCGGGGAGCTGACTTTTGTGAGGGTGAGAATGCGGGCGGCAGAGTTTTGAATGATTTGGATTTTATGGATGGTAGTGGATGGGAGACCGGCGAGGAGGGTGTTGGAGTAATCCAGCCGAGAGGTGACAAAGGCATGGACCAGGGTTTCAGCGGCTTTTGGAGTGAGGTATTGGTGGAGACTGGCGATGCATCGGAAGTGGAAGAAAGCGGTGCTGGTGAGGGACCACATGTGGGGAGGAAGGATAATTGGGGGTTGAACCTGATGCCTCGGTTGCGTATGGGTTCAGAGAGTTTTAGGGGGAGGTCGGGTGTGTGGAGGAGGTGAGAGCTGTGAGATTTTAGATGTTGACGAGAGCCAAAGAGTATGGCTTCCGTCTTGTCAACGTTCAGCTGAAGGAAATTTGCGCTCATCCAGCCCCTGAGATCTGATAGGCAGCTGACAGAACATCAGAGGACTGGGGGTTGCAAAGAGAGGTGGAAAAATAGAGTTGAGTGTCATTTGCATACATGTGGAAGTGTACCCCATGTCTGCGGATGACATCCCCAAGAGGGAGTTTAGATCAGAAAGAGGAGGGGGCCAAGGATGGATCCTTGGGGTACCCCGCAGGTGGGAGAGGGAGGAGAAGCCATTTGTGCAAAGGTACGACTGGCAGTTTGTGAGGTAGGACTCGAACTAGGCGAGTGTGGTCCCATTGAGGTGGATGATGGAGGAAAGGCAGTGGAGGAAGTTATTCCTCCATTGGGGCTCTCCACTCAATTCTCTGCTGTTAACATTTAGGATTCTGTGAAGAGCGAACCCAGTGAATAATCTTTACTGTGGCCAGCACATTTTAAAAACTCTTTTATGTTTTTTTTTGCAGATGACCATTCTGAAAGCTCCAGCCAAAACAGCGAAGCCAAACTAACAAAGGAGATGCCTACAATGAAGATAGTTAATGGGCAGAATGATCCAATTCACTAATTAGATGGCTGAACCTATTCGCTACAATTTTTAAATTGCATCACTGCCTTTTCCCCAAACCCCAACTATTTTAATTTCTCCAATTCTGCCCGCTCCTTTTCTTTCTTCCCTCCTCCCCCCTCCCCTAATTCCGAAGACACTGACTCGTGTTGGGGAATGGTATCACAGAGGCCCTCTAGTACCTCGCTCAAAGGCTCAACCTTCAGGAGTGATCATGGACGGAGAGAGTTCAGAGGGTCAGTGAACAGTAGGTGGGGGGGTCTCGCCCCGAGGACAGGATCACTGAGGCTGCCTGTGTCCCCCACTCTACGGCAAGTGCAAAGGTAGTAACCAGTATGTGTAATATCTGTTTCAGTGTCATTGGATTTCTCTAAGTGATGTTTCCTAAGTGAATGTGAAACTAATCATTGTTAACGCTAATGTTTGCAACTGTTTAGTATACAACACGGAATGGAATAATAGACATGCTTTAAAACCCAGAAATATCTTACTGTACTGAAATGGTTAATTATCTGATGTGTCAAAAGGTGTATATATGCACACTGTACTTTATAAATTCTTTATTTCAGAAAATGTATTATGTGTGTTTCATACCATTAAAAGTCCCTCCATCAATACTAACCCAGTGACAAACAGTAAGAGTACATTGCATTTCTTCTAAACGGTGAGGGTGATGTTATGATGGCAATGAGCTATAAAGTCTGAGAGTGAGTTCAAGAAAGTGAGTGAGGGAGGGAGTCAGTAAGGAAGCATCAATGCTGATCAAGATAGGATCAGATCACTCTCTCAGGGTCACCCTCACCATGAAGAACCACACTTGGCTGTTGGTTGCTCTTGGACTTTAACCGAGTAGAACTGGGGAATGCTGGAAAAACAAGATAATGGAGTCGCCAAAAAATGAGGACTCCCTCTTTAAATAGGCTGCTGGTATACTGTGACCGTCTCTTTAAATGGAATCCTATTATTTATACTTGGACAGTATCTTTAAATAGAATCCTAATACACTGGAGCTGTGCAATGTTTTATTTTGGTGAAGGTCTTGAATTTTGCTGACTTAAAGGGACCTTGCCTCACAAGGCAAGGGGGTGCGGTGACCGAGGGCCGAGACACATTTTGACACCCACATGACATAATGACATTTGCACGATTGTTCTCAACGTGATTTGGACCATGGGCCGACTCAGAGAAGCAGTTTGCAGAATATTTGAACACCCTGTTTAAAAACATGTACTATACTTTTCTAGTCACCTTGGTGCTAATGAGATGAGTTAGTTCTGCAACCAGTTACCACTGTGACTGAGCAATCAATGCACACTCAGCAAGTTTAGAACACAAACATTTTTTAATACAAAGTCAATGTAAAAATATATGTGCAGCATGAAATAAACAATGTGAAAATGTCTCCTCAGCCTTTCTTGGTCACATGGCTGGAGTTGTTCTTACCTGATGGTGCAAGATCTGTTTCCCGGTCACTGCCTCTGTGGTCCCCACACTGGGCGTGTGTGTGTGTGTGTGTGTGCACAGTTCCATCTTGTACAATTTAAGATAAAATGGCTTATCAAGCTGAGACTGGGGGATATTTCAGCCTTTGCATGGTTTGAAGGAGGATGCAAACGTCCACTGTTGCACTGAGCATTATTGTTGCTTAGTAGTTAGCGCGCTTGCCTCGTAAGCGAGTGGACTCAGGTTCGATTCCCGGGCCCTAGGCAAGTTTCCTTATTCCACCCACCTCCATTTACCTAGCAGCAAGTAGGAAACCGGTGGTTAGTCAATTGGTGGATTGCTTTCAGGCAATAATTCCTTTTAAAAAATTATAATTTGGTCACTCAATCCTCGACTGTCTGTGCGACACTGCAGTGCCCAATTTGCTGCTGCGATTTGCCCACAAAATACATAGTCAATCCACTTTACAATAATAATAATAATAATAATCCTTGCATTTGATATAGCGCTTTTCACGTCGGGAGGACGTCCCAAAGCGCTTCACAGAACACACTGTAAAGTGAATTGACTGTATATTTGTGGGCGAACGCGGCAGCCAATTGCGCACAGCAATGTCCCACAAACAGTCGTAGATTGAAAATGACCAATTTTTTATTGTTTTTGGTTTTTTTTGGTGGGATTATTATTAGGCTCTGTGTGGAGTAAGGAAACTTGCCCAAGGTTTCGCCCTCTGCCTGGAATTGAACTCAGGTCTCTCGCTTGCAAAGCGAATGCTCTAACCACTGAGCTACAGGACTCAGTGCAGGGGAGGGAGAGGAGGGGAAAGAGGTGGGGAGGGGTGAGCAGGACTGAGTGAAAGTGCATCCGTGTCGTTTGTTGGAGTGACAGTCACCACATGGCACAGCTGCAGAGCCATTCATTCCGGGGACACCAGACTGTATCACATCACGGCCATTTCTGTTTGTGACCCGAGCGCTCCTGATTATTCAGCGGTTTTTAATCTGCCCTTATGTTGAGCCGTCACTTTCTCTCACCTCTGGATTTAGGTCCCAGATTTCACAGCGTCCAAAATAATCCCGGCCTCATTCAGGTGCTGAAATGTTTCATATACAGTACTGCAGTAGAGTGTGTCCCAGTTAATGGCCGTGCCCTCACCAAGTGCTGTTGAGTTTGACAACTCACCCACTGTGTTGTGTGTGTGTGTGAGAGAGAGAGAGAGAGAGGCACGGGTGACTGGTGCAGGTTAGCTGCTGCATTTGCCTCCACAACAACGTCTGAAATTAAAACAGAGCTTATTACTTATTTCCAGATCATCAGTTTCGCCCACAAATATACAGTCAATTCACTTCATAGTATATTCTGTGAAGCGCTTTGAGACATCTAGAAGACATGAAAAGCCCTATATCAAATGCAAGGATTATTATTATTATTATTATTATTATTATTATTTCCCTCCCCTCCACCCTCCCCCACCCCTCCAATCTCACATTAACTGACCATCGTTGTACAACTTCTTTCGGACAATGCTGTCAGTCTCCTGGCTCCTTAACAGGATATATCTGCAATAATAATGATCCTTGTATTTGAGACAGTGCCTTATCATGAATTCGAAACGTCTCAAAGTGCTTCACAGAATAGACTGTAAAGTGAATTGACTGCCTATTTTGTGAGCCAAATGTGACAACCAATTGCTCACAGCAGTGTCCCATAAAGAGTTGTGAGTGATCAGATTATTATTATTATTTTATGTCCAGAGCAGGTCCCAGGGCTGTCAGCGGCCACCTGCCAGCATGGTTTGTGCGAAGGAATATTTTCATCATATCTCAGTCGCTGCAGTCTGCAGAATGTTTCCCTGAGTTATTACCTTCCCTCACACTTCCACCAGCGGCTCTTAAATTAGCCCATGGTCTCAGTTACTGCCACAGCCGACAGCTGGCGTAATTCAACAAATCCAGCCCGGCTGTAAATACCCCAAACCTATCACATACCCTCTCCTCGTCCTGCTCCCCACTAGCTGTACAGTCACCACCGATCGATCCTTGCACACTCACACACCCCTCAGACCCCCACTTCTCCCCTGCACTCATCCCCCTCCCAACCCCCTTGCACACTAATCCCCCCCCACTCTCTACACACTCACACATACATGCTCCCTGCACATTCACACCCCCACCCACCCACGAGCTGCACACTCACACACATGCGCTCCCTGCACACACTCGCACGCCTTCAGGTCTACTTTAACCATGCTCCAACTCGGGGACCAGAGCCCTGAAAATCCAAACAGTCTTAGCCTGTCAGACCATTTTATCTTAAGATTCAAGATCACCCACGATCCACTCTGCATTTCTTTAAATAAAGACCCTGTCCAGGTCAGCGACAGCTTGGTTTGGGACAGAGTAAAGCTCCCTCTTGGCACAGTCTGTCCAGCACTCCCGTCCCAGGCCAGTGAGAACACAGGTTCACTGTGACAGACAGAGAACAGCAAGTGATATAGCCTGTTGATGTCCATTCACATCTCTGAACTCCCCCCCGCCCTCTCTTGTCATAACAACTGGTGTCCTGTTTACACATTGCTTGGAACTGGGGAGTAGATGGCGCGGGGGGGGTGGGGGGGGGGGTGGGGGGGGAGATGATCCAGAATATTGCATCTGAATGACAGTAGCCGTACAAACATATTTGAGCTGAGAGATGGGAAGCGAAACTGACAAAGGAAGTGAGTTGGCGGGAGGCGAGAGTGTAAGCCCAGTTCCTTAGGGAATATGACAGAACATTTTTTTATCGTGTAAAGAAGACTTGTGCCTTTTTTCAGTTGAGTTACTGCTGCTTGGCCCATCTCACCAGTCAGAGCGGCAACTGTTCTACCCCACGTAGAGCCTGGCTCTGACACCCCCTCTTCCACTGGAATAGAATTTACAACTTACAAGTTACATCTGTCACTGGAACAAAACAGGAAGAACTTTACTCTGTAAAGTTTACTCTTTACTCTGTGTGGATGGACAGGGTGGAGGCAGCTTTACTCTGTCTCTAATGCATAATTGTGGAGTCCTGTAGCTCAGTGGTTAGAGCACTCGCTTTGCAAGTGAGAGACCTGAGTTCAATTCCAGGCAGAGGGCGAAACCTTGGGCAAGTTTTCTTACTCCACACACCTAATAATAATCCCTCCAAAACCAAAAACAATAATAAATTGGTCATTTTCAATCTACGACTGTTTGTGGGACATTGCTGTGCGCAATTGGCTGCCGCGTTCGCCCACAAATATACAGTCAATCACTTTACAGTGTGTTCTGTGAAGCGCTTTGGGACGTCCTCCCGACGTGAAAGCGCTATATTAAATGCAAGGATTATTATTATTATTATTATTATAATGTCACTGACTTGGGAGTGTAGATGGATAGTGGAGAGGAAGTTTACTCTGCCTCTAACCCATGCTGCCTCTAACCTGTTGTATAACGTATCTGGGCACTCAGAGAACTGGAAATCAACAAGCAATCACATGGTTTAACACAAGTTAATTTCAATCTACAATGGGGCGACATGAGTGATGTGGGTCAGCACGGCTCATCAAGTGACACCCACACGAGGATGAGCAGGTGATCGGGTTGCTGAGAGCCGCTCTGTCAACAAAGAATAATTTAAAGGTCAGTTACGTCATTTTCAATTTTTCGAGTAACTCTTTGACATCATTCACACAAAAAATATCCATCCCAATGTATTTGCTCACTACAAAATACAGCAAAACTATGATATTATCCCAAACTTTTAAAACAATTGATTTGTGATGGATTTATACATTATATAGTGCTTTTCATTGAGGGCATCTACAATTCCATCTGCACATGTGTTTGCATACGGTTTTGCACATAATGCTCAAATCTCCTTCAAAGTTTTGAATTCCTTAATAAAAGTGTAGAATTCCTTCAAAAAAATAAAAACATTGGTCACTCAATCCTCGACTGTGTGTGGGACACTGCTGTGCGCAATTGGTTTTCACATTTCACCCACAATATATACAGTCAATTCACTTTACAGTATATTCTGTGAAGCGCTTTGAGACATCTAGAAGACTTGATGAGGTGCTATATCAAATGCAAAGATTATTATTATAATCAAAACATCTGCATGGTCTTTTCCAACAGTTAAACATGTTAAAGGATTGCACTTGAAAACATTTCTTCCAACCTCCCCAGTAATATCTCTGATGTTATGTTACAGATTCGCCAACTGGAGGGAATTGTTTTTCGCCTTCTATTCCCTGGAAATGTTTAGGATTTTCAAGCTCTCTGTTACATCCAGTCGTAAATTCCTGTGTTCTAGTGAAAACAGAGCCACTTTTCACAAACCAGCTTTCTCATAAATACATTTTTTGCCTACAAAATACTCGGTAAACTCACTTTACACTATATTCTGTGAAGCGTTTTAAAACATCTCAATGACATGACAAGATTCTGTATCAAATGCAAGAATTATTATTATAACCTCATTCCAGGCATCAGCACCATCTGCATGGCACAAAATGGGGCGTATATAACATGTAGGTTGTACAGTATATATACTTTATATAAAGCCTTTTTATGGACTCTCCTATATGTGCCTCAAACTTTAGAGATCAATGTGTTCTTTACATTAATCAAAAATCTGGACTGTGATTTCCTTACCTAACACTGGTCATTTGATCTGGCTGTTGTCAATGACTGCCTCGGACACCGTGTTCTGGTTGAAGACGCCTCTGTTTACGTTGACAAAATGGGTCACTGGTTTGGAGATTGGTTATTATTATTAATTTGGTTCTTGGAAGGCTTGTATTTTGGTTTTGTTTTTTACCGTGTGACTGTGTCCCAGGTCCGTGTGTTCCTGGTGTCACATTTCAGGTTACTAATATGGGGAGAGGTATGTCGGGAACGCCACATCCCACCCGGCACATGACCCGGGAACTCTTTATAAAAGGAGAGCAGAGCCTCCTCTCTGCAGACATCGAACAGAACACAAGACCTTTTCTTATCGTCAGACGACTTTGACTAACCTGCTCTAAAGGAGGGAAAAGGATTGGTTACATCGCGAAAAGCAGTCAATAGAGACCGACCGGAGAGAAGTTGAACAACTCACCAGGATCCCTGTCTGTCCCGTTTATTCATTAACATGGATTTCCAGTCTGAGAGTATAATCCCGGAGGCCAGCACCATGGACACTCTGGAGAAGCAACTCATCTGCCCAATTTGTCTCGAAATGTTTGAAAAACCGGTGGTGATCCTGCCGTGCCAACACAACCTGTGCCGCAAATGTGCCAATGACATTTTCCAGGTCAGTGCCAGCAACGTTTAGATTTTTTTGATTGCAAGAAAATTTCTTCCTGTGAATTCACATTCTAATGACCTTGACATCAATACGGTTGTAAAATGTGAAATGGGAAAATGTGCTCGTTTTCGGATGCTTGCTGTTGAGTGGTTTGCGGTTGTGACCTTGGTTTTGGGGACTTCTGTCTAGATGTCTAGATGTAGAGGTGGGACTAATGTTGTTCTCTGTCTTGCTCTCCAGGCTGCCAACTCGTACTGGCAGTCGCGGAGCTCCTCCATATCGGGAGGAAGGTTCCGGTGCCCATCTTGTCGGCACGAGGTCATCCTGGATCGGCACGGAGTGTATGGGCTGCAGCGGAATCTTCTGGTAGAAAACATCATCGACATCTACAAAGAGGAGTGCACCAGGTCAGCATCAGCTTGGTTACCATCCCTGTCCGTTTAGCAATAAGAATAATAACCCTTGCATTTGTTACAGCGCTTTATCACACCATTGAGACAAATCAAATCTCTTCACAGAATATACCGTAAAGCGGATTGACTGTATATATCAAGGGAAACACCTTTCACTGTTGTGGGGGGGTGGGGGAGGTGGTGATGGGGGAGGAGGAGATCAGGCCAGATATGGGTTTGTCGCCTGTCGCTTGATGCATTATCCACACATTCCATTGCAATTTGATCACCGTGAAGGTCTGGCACATGCTTTACATAGACACTGTGCCCTTTTGAACACCCTTACTGTAATGGGCACGGGCCCCAAACACAGCCAGGCGGACGGCAATGAGGTTTTCACTTGTGCCAACGCCAGATTAATGTCAGAGAAACTCAGGCTACATTTGTCACTAATTCCTCCTCAGATGAACACGATCTAACATAGCCCAGGGCAACCAAAAGCCAAGTGATCAACATTGATTTGATAAACAACAACAACAACAAATTACACTAGTATAGCGCCTTTCAGTTGGAAAGACGTGAAAGTAGTGAACGTCAAAGAAAATTCAGATATATTTTATCACTCTGCAATTTTTGTTAAGATAAATATTTGATAGACTTTATACAAAATTTTACACATAATTTACTCCGAGATGCGCTGGAGGCAAATGTCTTCCTTTAAAACCTCACCAAAACAGCTTTTATACAGCGTCAGGGGAGCTGCCCAATGCCTGTTGAGATGTTCTCTAAACAGATTTGATGTGAAAATTATTTTGAAAAGTGTTTTTTTTGGGGGGTATCCTTCAGGCCCGTGAAGAAGAGGGGAAAGCAGCTGATGTGTGAGAAACACGAGGACGAGAAGATTAACATTTACTGTGTGACCTGCCAGACCCCCACCTGTTCCATGTGCAAGGTCTTCGGGGCTCACAAGGATTGCGAGGTGGCCCCTTTGCAGAATGTATTTGAACGACAGAAGGTAAAGATCAGGCGGGCAGTGGGGGTGTGGGGGAGAGAGGGCAGGGAAGGTGGGTGGGGAGGGAGAGTGGGAGTAGGGAGGGGGTGAAGGGAGGGCTGAAGGAGGTGAGAATAACCTTCCTGCTGAAGCTGCTGATCTCTGGGCTAATTTTAGCCACTGGGCTGTAGCACGATAACAGCTGTGCTGCTGGCCTGGGCTCCAGTCAACAAAACTGGGGAAAACCATGTGAACCATACCATCGCCATCTGCTCCAGTCTCCTGACCATGTGTAACTTCACACACAGGGACATCTGCCCTGAAGTGACAAAATACATTGATATTTATAGTGTTTACCAGGATAGAGCTGTTGTTAAAAGTCTGATATGAAGAAAATTGCCCTCGTGATTCAGTTGTTAAGATAAGGGTCCCGGCTGGCACTCAATGTCTCGGCTCGCACATGGGAGGAACAATTTGTGAAAGTTAACGTGTGATCAGCCATGTGACATGCATTTTCTTGCCTCCTGTCGGACAGGTGGAGCTGACCGATTGTATCGCCATATTGGTGGCTGGAAACGACAGAGTCCAGTTGGTCATCAGCCAGTTAGAAGAGTCGTGCAAGTCCATCGAGGTAGGAACAACCGGCAGCCAGGAGAGAGCTGAGCCCAGCTCCCCAAATAGCCGCAGACACTCTCCACCCCCCCACTCCCTTCCCCTACACACATCACAGCTCAACTACACAACTCCTTATTAGTGGTGTGCACTCGTTCCTGCTTCTCCAGCTCTATTCCTGAACAGTGACACAACGCTGAAAGAAATTCCAGCATTTAGGAATATGCGGCCGCTCTATTTTTCCTCCTGAAGGTGGGAATGGCTACGGTCTGCATTTGGGGGTGCTCCACATTGAAGGCTTTTCTCCATGTTATTTTTCAGGAGAACAGCAAATACCAGAAACAATCGCTTGCTGAACAGTTTGACACCCTCTACGCCATCCTGGAGCAAAAGAGGCAGGACCTGCTGCAAAGCATCACCAAAGAGCAAGAAGCCAAAGTCGACCATGTAAAGGGTCTGATCAGCCAATACAAGGCACACCTTGAGGGGTCCTCCAAACTGGTGGAAAATGCCATTCAATCCGTGGAGGAAGCAGGAGTGGCCACTTTCCTGATCGTAAGTCGTGCAAGACACATGCAAGAGCTGTTAGTCAAGTGTAACGTAAGCAACCACAACATATGTGTGTTACAAGAAGTAACACACGGTGTGTTATTATACAGAGGACATCCCCGTCATAATGCAGTCACCTGGGTGCAATATTCCAGGACGCTGTGTTATAACGAAGTGGGGAAGCAATGGCCAACTTCCTGGTCGCTTCTGACGAAACTTCCTGCATTTATGTCAGCGGTACTTCCTACACAAATCACAACAAGGGGCCACCTGGTTCTGCCTCCAGTGCTCTGGGGTTTGGTGCTGGGTGTGGTTTCCGGTGCAGACACCTACAGAGTTACTGATGTCAGGACAGGTCAGACGTGAAAAGCGCTGTATCAAATGCAAGGATTATTGTTATTATTATTATTAAACCAGTAGCTGGAATTACAACAGTAGCTTTTGGTTTAACGTATGAAGCACCTTGTACACAACCGCTACGAAATCTCAAAACATTCCCCTTTATACCCCAGGATCTTACTGCAGATTGCAAGGATATAAAGTGGCCAGTTACAGTCATTAATCCTGCAGTCAGGGAATCGATGCCAAGTAACTGAGCTGCCACTCGTATCCCTGCGTATTGCACCGTGTTCACTGCCAGCCCGAGATTAAATCACTTCTTGGTGATGCATTGTCTTTCATGGTCATAAATCAACGCTTTAATCAAATTGTCCTTTTCTTTCACAGAATTCAAAGATGCTGATCAAAAAGTGAGTATCAACAGCAATTGGGTATCAATAAAGGGTTCAGACTGAATTGTGACTGTGGATTCCACCCCCCCCCCCACCCCCAGCATTATCAGCCCCTTGTTATGGTTTCAAGTGGGGGGGTGGCGGGGTGGCAGCCAGTTTGTTCAGATTGTGCAGTTTATTAACAAAAGTGGTGCAACAAGGAGATGAACAAGTTCCTGACACTGAAAGTGGTTCGGTGTTTAGGAATTGTATGGGGCAGAGGAGGGTCACTGCCTGAAACTCCCCCAACAGCTGGAGTTTAATGAATGAACTGCCTGCAGTCAACAACAACAACAAATTACACTTGTATAGCGGCTTTCACGTCGAGAGGACGTCCCAAGGCGCTGGGAGATGGGACAGAGAGTGTGAGGGACAGAGAGTGTTAGAGATATGAAGTGTGAGGGACAGAGAGTGTGGGGACAGAGAGTGTGGGGACAGAGAGTGTGGGGACGGAGAGTGTGAGGGACAGAGAGTGTTAGAGATATGGAGTGTGAGGGACCAAGATGCCAACGCTTAGACAGTAAAAAGGGCTCTTCGCTGCCAGCAACGCAGGTGGTGGATCTGAGGGTTTATACATAAGCTGACCTGAAACACTTTCTTCACCTCTTTATTCAGGATGATGGAGGCATCTAAAGCTTCTCACATACAAAGAACGGAGGTGGGCTTTGAGAACATGGAGGAGTTCACAGTTAGTGTGGAGCAGGTAGAGGAGGTGCTGCAAAATCTTCAGTTTGGATCAGGTATGTAGAGCGCACAGCCTGGAGCCTGGGTTTCAACTCAGTGACTCACAGAGATTGGATGTGTCCTCAGCCCACAGTGTAAAACTCTCCATTCAGTACACGTGGAGTTCGCTCAGTGTGACTAATTCAGGGATGGGAAGGTTAGCTTGCCCACAGTGGGAGACGATGATAATAAACCTTATCATTTTAACCCTGATCTCACATCTCATCCAAAGGACGATATCTGTGACAATGCAGCTTCCTCTACACAGTCTCCCCCAGCCCCAAAGCCGCTCGCTAACATCAGGAGGACGTCCCAAGGGGCTGGATAGTCAGGAATCTGCACCCAAGCTGGTGGTTGGGATTAGGAGGGGTGGAGGGCGGGGAGGGTAGGGGTGGGTGATTAGTTGGTAGGAGGGTGCTAGAAGGCATAGAATATACTATAAAGTGAATTGACTATATTTTGTGGGCAAAAATAAGTACTCCTAAAGCCAGCTTAGGGACACAGGATGAAAAAGCACATTAAATATTCCAGTAGCAAAAGTGAGTAACAGTTCTGAACATTTCAACTTTCAGATTATGATGATGAAGATGAAGAGTTGGAAGAAGAGATAAAGGAAGAGGCTGAAGAGGAGGAAATTCAAACTGATGGTGAGAGAGAGACCTATACAAATATATGTTCACAATGTATACAAAATATACATTCACCCAGCACTACACACATGGATATATATGATATGTACACAGTATATTATACCTTCACCCACAAAATACAGTCAGTTCACTTTACAATACATTCTGCCAAGACGTCTCAACTTTGAAACATCTCAACAATGTGATAATGAGCTATATCAAATGCAAGGATTATTATTATACATACCCCCAACAGCGCACACACAGACTGACTCAGCCTAGTTACCTTGTTCTTCTCACAATGCCGCCTGCAGGCCAGCAATAAGATTGAAGTGACAGGAGAACCCAGATGAAGACTTGGTGACCACTAGAGACAAAGCACGTCTGGTTTTCCATTTGGATCAGCTTCCCTGGAGGTCCCGGACGAGGTCATGAATGATGCTGTATTTTGATGTGTTGTTAGTTGATAAAAAACACTTTAAAAAAAAATCAATTTTTTTTTATATGGTGCAAAATGGATCATTTTGTACTTTTTCTACACTATTTTTGTATATAATGCAAAGAAGTGAATATTGATTGTACTTCTGTAAAAAAAAAATCAATGTGCATTTTAGGAGCCAAATGAGATCAAGTTATCCTTTGCTGTAGTTTACGATGTTTGATAAGACCTCTGTAGTGTTATTTAGCTCGTGAACAAAGGGAATTTGTTCAGCAGCACTGAACCTTACAAACCCAGCAAGTTAGTGGAGTAAGTCAGCGATGAGATCTACAGATTTTATAATGAGTCACAGATTGTATGTATCTTTAGACTTCACATTGGTATTTTGTACAGACTCTTGTATGTGGCTGCTATTATTTCACACAAATAAACTTATTTAATATACTCAGGTGTATTTTTTTTTACTGAACTCTGGCACAGATCAGGTGAGGAGGCAGCCGGCTAGGGGTGGGTGACTGGGGCCTGGCTGGCAATAGGTGAGTGGAGCCTGGCTGGCAATAGGTGAGTGGAGCCTGGCTGGCAATAGGTGAGTGGAGGTGGGTTGGCAATGGGTGAGTGGAGCCTGGCTGGCAGTAGGTGAGTGGAGCCTGGCTGGCAGTAGGTGAGTGGAGCCTGGCTGGCAGTAGGTGAGTGGAGCCTGGCTGGCAGTAAGTGAGTGGACCTGGCTGGCAATGGGTGAGTGTAGGTGGGTTGGCAATAGGTGAGTGGAGCCTGACTGGGAGTACTGGCTCTCACATCGCCATCGGTGAGTAGCACACAGCCTGAGAGTGCTTCTCATCCCATGAGCTCCAAAGGTACCACCACCGGCTCTAACATTTGGACATTCCTTTAATTTGCTTTTTCACACAATTGGCACTGGAATCCCAGAGTTACCGCATAGGAGGCTATTCAGCTCCTCAGACCTATGCCAACCTTTGAAAGAGTTTTCCATTCTCATTCTCCCACTTTCAGATTTTTCTTTTTCAAATATTTAGTACAATCCCTTTTAAAAACTGTTACAGGTTCTGTTCAAAGCATAGGATACCGTTGAGATTCTGGTTCAGTTTAACATGGGTGGGGGCGGGGGTGGAGTGTGATCTGGAATGATATATAAAGTCAATTTATTAACAATGTATTTTACATTGCATTTTAAGGTTCACACAACAACAGTCAGGGCCGGGCTGTGGGACACTGATCTTTTAGCTCGAGTGATCTCTTTTGCTGTACGTTTACATCGGTGCTACTGATCGCAGTCTGATGGGTCCCTGAATTAATACAGTAATGCTGCCATTTTGCAGTGTGGGGTTTGAAATTGCACAAAGGATGCAGATACCACATCGCACCACTCAGTGGCACCTCTGGGCTGCTACCAGTCTTAGTGCTAAGGTATAAAGAGGTACTGCAGTTTTATTATATAATGTTTTGATACAATATAAATACAACAACTTGCATTTCTATAGTACCCTTCACGTGGGTGCATCTCAGAGCCGGAAAGAGAGGAGAGGTAACTGAAGGCACGGTTGGAGGGTCTTCAGGTGTAGGGGAGGGGGCTGGAAGCACGGTCACCAATGGTGGAACGGAGGGGATGCGGAGCCTGGTACTGGTGAGGACACGTGAGTTACAGTTTTATATTATTTGTATCTTGTTTATAGCAATTGGCTGCTGCGTTTCACCCACAAAATATACAGTCAATTCACTTTACAGTACACTCTGTGAAGCAATTTGAGACGTCTCAATGACGTGATAAGGCACTATATCAAACCAAGGATTGGTATTATTCATATTATTCATCCCACCGGCTCTGTGGTCTGACCGGAGTTTGTCTAGAGCAGCATTTCCTTGCTCTCAGTTACCTGACGTGGTGAAGCCTGGTTTACCATTGCTCTGTCATCGCTTCCCGCACATGTGAACCGTCTTTTAAATGACCCGCGTACTCGAAAAGCTCTCAAATTGGCCGAAATTCTCTCTCTCTCTCGCCCCTATTCCCCCCCCGGAACTGAACTGGGTCAGGAATCACAATCTGCCTTTTTTAAACCTCTTTAACCCAAGAACCTCCAAAGCCACAGTTCCCCCCCCCACTCCACCCCCCACAACCCCCACCCAGAGTGACCTCCCGGTGCAGAGTTTGGCCCCAGAGTGGTGACAGCAGTTGCGCCCGTGAACAGCGCCGGAAAGAGGCCGCGATGTGAGATTGCGCTACTCGAAGCGGATCGTTCGCCCCTTTTTTTTTGCACACAGAATCACTCTCTTTCCCCCCACCCCCCTCCCCCCAACACACACACCCCTCCCCCCCCCACACACACCCCCCCTTTTCACCCCCAGGAGCTCGGAAGTGATGTGAGAGTCTCCATGTCATTGGTTCCCTGATAACAAGACACTTCCTGTTCCAATATTGAAAGTTTCTATTTTGCATAAAATAAAAGCTTTGGTGTGTGTGAGAGAGAGAGAGGAGAGAGAGAGAGAAAAAATCTGCAGTTTTTTTTAAAAAAAGAGGTAAAAAAGACTTTCTATTTTGCGCCGCCAGAGAATCTGCAGCAAACATCTGCTCTCCTTCCTGACCCGCGGGAGAGAACTTTCTGTGGCTTTTGTGCAGAGGAGTGACTCGGGTTTTTGCCGATTTGATGATCGCGTTTAAAATGCCCAAATAATGGTTGTAACTGTGTAACTGCGAGTGAGTGAGTGAGTGAGTGGATGGGGCGGGAGAGGGCGAGAGATACGTTGTGTCGCGGAGGGAGTGGGGGGCAGTGGGGGGGGAGAGGGGGAGTGGGGGCAGTGGGGGGGAGTGGACAGTGGGGCGGGGAGTGGGGGCAGTGGAGGGGAGTGTGGGCAGTGGGGGGGAGTGGGCAGTGGGGGGAGTGGGCAGTGTGGGGGAGTGTGGGGGGCAGTGGGGGCGAGTGTGGGGGAGTGTGGGGGCAGTGGGGGCGAGTGTGGGGGGGCGAGTGTGTGGGGGGGAGTGGGCAGTGGGTGGGAGTGTGGGGGGGAGTGGGGGCAGTGGGGGGGAGTGTGTGGGGGGAGTGGGCAGTGGGTGGGAGTGTGTGGGGGGAGTGGGCAGTGGGTGGGAGTGTGGGGGGAGTGGGGCAGTGGGGGGGAGTGTGTGGGGGGGAGTGGGGGCAGTGGGGGGAGTGTGTGGGGGGAGTGGGCAGTGGGGGGAACAGAAGGAGCAGCGCTACAATGTAGCGGAATGTTTGTTACATTGTGTCGCGTTTCAGCGCCTGAAAAACAAGACAAGTGCAGACCCCCTCCACACCCCCCCCCCACCCCATACACCCCCCCCCACACACACACCCTCCCCATACACCCCCCCCACACCCCCCCCACCCCACACACACCCCCCCCCACACACACACCCTCCCCATACACCCCCCCACCCCCCCCCCCCACCCCCCCCCACTCCCCCCCACCCCACACACCCCCCCCACCCCCTTCCCCCCCCCACCACCCCCCCCACACCCCCTCCTCTTCCCACGGCGTGAGTCTGAACTCTTCCCTCCCCCCCCCCCCCCCACCCCCGGGGGGTAACTCGGATCCCTTCCCCTCCCGTCCAAACAGAGGTCGTTTCCCGTCCGCAGAGATAATCTGACGATCTCCTCTCTCTTTCCGCTGTGACCTCGGATCCGCCTTCATCTTTTCCACAAAACAAAGGTCTTTTAATTCTAATTTCTTAACAGGGATTTTAAGCAAAAAGGATTTATTTTATTTTTTTTGTGTGTGCTGTCGCTGTCCTGAGTCGGTGATGCTGTGAAGACAGTCCCTGTTCTCTTGTGTTATTTTAAAGGTGATTTTTTTTTATCCCCAGAGTGAGAGCTCTCACAGTGTAGGAGGCAACGACCCGAAGCATCTTCAGAGCGAGAGTGAGGTACCAGTCCGCGCATTGGACACAGCTCTACATTGGGAAACGGTTCCCAATTGCTCTCAAGTGTAGTGACTGGCATTTACGGGTAAAGCAATGAAGTCCCGTGAAGTGAAGGTCCCAGTGAATTCGCTTTGGGACGTCCTCCCGACGTGAAAGGCGCTCTATCAATAATAATAATAATAATAATAATAATCCTTGCATTTGATATAGCGCTTTTCACGTCGGGAGGACGTCCCAAAGCGCTTCACAGAACACACTGTAAAGTGAATTGACTGTATATTTGTGGGCGAACGCGGCAGCCAATGGCGCACAGCAATGTCCCACAAACAGTCTTAGATTGAAAATGACCAATTTATTATTGTTTTTGTTTTGGAGGGATTATTATTAGGCTCTGTGTGGAGTAAGGAAACTTGCCCAAGGTTTCGCCCTCTGCCTGGAATTGAACTCGGGTCTCTCGCTTGCATCTTCTTGTTGTTGTTGTTCATTGTGTATGTGAGCGGCGCTGTATTAAATGAAATTGTTGTGCAATCTGGAGAATTAAGTCACCCCCCCCACTCTGAGAAACAGCCCTCCCTTCGATAACGGTGTCCATGGATCTTTTTCGAGATCCGCCAGAAACAGACAGAATTTTTAATGTTTAATGTTTCACCTGAAGGATTGCACCTCTGACAATGCGGTGCTCTTCTCTTCCCCCCTCCTGTCACTGTGCTGGAATGTCGGCCTGGACAATGATCCTGATGTGGGGCTTGAACCCACCACCACCTCATGAGTAGGAGGTGAGAGCGCGAGTGGCTGAGCCCAGGCTGACAGTGTTGTGTTTTGCAGGTTTCTGTGGCCTGTGATGGCCTCAATGCCGGGGGCTGGGGCCAGGCTGCCTGGGCTGCTCTCCCAGCCTCCACCCCCAGGGCACCCCTTGCAGCCCCTGCCCCCACCCCCACAGGGGGCCATGCGAGAGATCACCTGCGTTACGCTCTGCAATGTTGGCCAGGAGACCGTCCAGGATATTGTCTCCCGCACCATGGACGTCTTCCACATGCTTCGTGCTACTCAGGTGAGCCCCAGCCCCTTGCCGGCCCACCCCAAATGAGCCCTGCCCTCACACTGACAATTCCCTCCATTTCCCCCCTACAACACCCCCACCTCCCCACCACACCCTTCATCTGGATGATTGGCTCTGAGCCTGTGAAGTGTGTGGGAAATAATTCTCATTAGAGAGAGCAGAAAATAACTTGTAATTATACGGCACCTTGTAAGTTACGTCAAAAGATCTCAAAGCATTTCATGGGTAATTGCTTCCAAGATCCAAGGGAACGAGATCTACCCACAGCTCTGGGGCTCGGGGCCATGGCGGGGCAGGGGCTGTAGTGGGGGGCTAGGGCGATGGCAGGGGAGGGGTTGCTGGAGAGGGCTGCAGTGCGGGAGGGGCTGCTGTTCCGGCTTCATCGCCTCCTGTTTCCCAGCAGCTGCCGAACGGTGTGACGCACAACCACGTGGTTTACCAGGAACGCTACAACAAGTTGCAGGAGCACCTGCGTCAGCTCACGCTCCTCTTCAAGAAACTGCGACTGCTGTACGACCGCTGCGGAGAGACATGTGCTGTCTCCGACGTGCCACCAACAGAGGTACGTATTGTACTGCTCAGTGATCTCCGGCCTCCATGTACCCTGCCCGGCCCGCCTCACCATCGGCAGTCAGGCCTTCTGCCTTTCTGGCCCCAACCTTTGGAACTCCATCCAACATGCCTCCCTCCCTTACCTCCTACAAGGCAAGTCTCAAGAAGAACCTCTTCGACCACGCCTTCGCTCACCCCACAGAATTTTTAATGTTTAATGTTTCACCTGAAGGATTGCACCTCTGACAATGCGGTGCTCTTCTCTTCCCCCCTCCTGTCACTGTGCTGGAATGTCGGCCTGGACAATGATCCTGATGTGGGGCTTGACATCCCTCCTCATCCCAACCCTCAGTTTGAGTCCAAACCCTTGACTGTCCTGTGCCTTGGGACGTCCTCCTGATGCAAAAGATGCTTTGCTATTTTTATTTGTTTTTTGTTGTTGCATCAAACCTGTTGGGGGGTGGCGGGGAGCAGCCTATTTATCTAAATTCTCAATCTGATCCAAAATAGTTTTATTCACTGAAAACTGGCAGTTGTCTGGTGCCAGGCTTGGTGCTAAGCTTCGAAGAACACTTCTCTCACACCCGTTTATTTCTGTGCAGTTAATCCCCTTCGTGGGAGAGGAGCCGGGGAGGCCGGAGAGGCAGAGTGCTGGTGGTTTGGGTAGTAAGGAATGCCAGGAGGTTCTGGGGGTGAGTAATAAAAATAATAATCCTTGCATTTGATAAAGCGCCTTATCACGTTTTCAAAACGTCTCAAAGTGCTTCACAGAATATATTGTAAAATTAAGTGACCGTATTTTGTCGGTGAAACGCGGCAGCCAATTGCGCACAGCAGTGTCCCACAAACAGTCATGGATTGAAGTGACCAATTTATTATTATTCATTATTATTAGCAGAGCAGAAAACGTTTCCGATCTTATTTCTAACCAGTTAAGATTCTCCTTGTTTTGGACCCCTTCACTTAGAGGGAAGACTCCTCCACTAATCGATGTCTTTGTTGTATCAAACATCTCAATCAGATCAGAGAGTGAACGCATTCCATTCTGACAATCTATATCTGGAATTTTCATGGAATTCTCAGTTTGGTTTGGATACTTTTAAACATGGTGATGGGTTTCTGCATGTGTCAGACACCCACCCAGCTGACCCCCACCCCCCAAAAAAAAAAAATTCTCCAGCTTCGCCTCTTCGTGAGGGGCGAGGATCAGGGTGGTACCTGTACAGTGGAGCACTCACTCCCAAATCGCTATCCTCTGCTCCCCCAGAAGCTGCGTCAAAAGAACCAGGAATTGAAGCACATCACAGACCAACTGCGGAACCTGATCTGGGACATTAACTCTATGCTGGCAATGCGGAACTGAGACTGCTCGCAGCCAAACACAGCCCGCGCTCACCCATCACCGCCCTGACACAGCCTGGGGACAAACACAGGCGAGGGCTGGGTCAGGCAGGTACTTTCTCACACTCTGTATGATGGGATTTTTATATTTAGTAAAAAAAAAAGGAAAAAATTTAACAAAAACATTTTTTTTTACCTGGGAAATTAATCTTAACATTTAAATAGTTTAATACTGTATTTGATTTATTTGTTTAGATGCCAGTTTCATTGATTAACTTACTTCTGTGTGTGTGTGTGTCTTAGTCCAGGCTTCTTGTACCAAGTCGATAGTGTATGGATTAATATTAATCCTTGTATTTGATACAGCGCCTTATCACGTTGTTGAGATGTCTCAAAGCGTTTCACAGGATATACTGTAAAGTGGATTGATTGTGTATTTTGTGGGCGAAACAGATTCTGAGAAAAAAGCCAGATTGAGTTCAGCGTAAGGTTCTGACATTGTTTATCGGTGGTGGGGGGAAGGGGAAGGATTATTTGTCTTAATCCCAGTCAATGATTTGCTGCTGGTTTATTTCTAAAGTCACCTGTAAATGGTGTTGTTGCCAGTAACTCCGTCCCCAGGCCAGAAATTCCACCCAGTTAAGACCATTTAATATAGTGCGACATTTTAAAATTCTGCTTTGATTTGGTGCTTTTTCTGCTATTTATGCACAATTTTAATTCGCCTCCATATGGAGGGGAATAGTCAGTGTTCTGAACCCCCCCGCCCCCACCGCCCGTCCCTAGCTGACAGGGTTGCAGGTGTGAGAGTGGGCAGGGTTTGGCTGTGATGCCTCTGTGGGGAGAGGGATGTTTTTTCTAAGTCTAGAAAACCCTGACTGCGCTGCGCATTTCACATGCCCTCCCACAGGTCCCCATTCTATTCTAGGTATGTCACTGTCTGGCTGTGTTGAGAGAGAGGAACTGATGGAATGTTCTGGAACTTGTTACAGCTGTCGACTGGTTCTGAACTGTAATATTTTCTTAAAATAATAAAATAAAAATCCGAGAAGATATGTTGCGACTCAATGAGTGTGTGTGGGTCTGTCCACCTTGATGTGTTTTGCGCTGGATGGAGTGTTCATTTGGCACAATTCAAAATTCACTGGATTAAAAGTGTCATTTAATAAATCATCCTGTGCACAGCATCCTACCTGAATGTGTATTTGAAGAAAATTCTTTTTTTTTAAACTTCAAAAACATATTGATATTGAACCAACTAGCAGCATTGACGTGTAAATCGCTCCCTCATAATGAGGACATCCCTGTTTTGTCTCAGCGAGCCGTCAGTTAACAAACACCAGGAGTGACCGACCTACACATCTGCAACACGAGAGAAGAGACTGACGCAGTGTCTCAGGGAGTGACTCACATTCAGCACCAGTATTTGATTTTCACTGAATACGATTGGGGTTCAGATCAACCCTGACTGAATAAGTCTACAAACGGAACAGAGGCAGTTTGGCGGTTACAGTGCGTACATATAGCGCTGGCCCATTGCGCAGAGTCTGTCTGAAGAGCTGTTTCAGTCAGTGGAGGGCAGTTGGTCGGTCAATCGCTGGGTGTCACGAGCGCTCAAGGTCACGGTATTTTTTTCTAAGCACAGAAACTTGATCCTTGAAGAGGACAGGGTCAAGGCGGAGCTGGGAGTGGACGAGGGGCATGTAGCCAAACCAGCTGGCAAATGTGTTAATGCAGTTCTGTCGCTGAGCAAAGTGAACTGGATCAGTCCAGCGTGTGCTCTTGGAGCCCTGGGTGAGAGAAACAGAAAGGTCAGAGTTAGGGAGCTCAAACCTGGGTCACATGGATGGAGAAAGCGGCTGCAATGCCAGGCACTGACCAACTGGGGGAGGCAGCTTAAACATGAAAATAAAATTGCATTTGTAATAATAATAATAATCCTTGCATTTGATATAGCGCTTTTCACGTCGGGAGGACGTCCCAAAGCGCTTCACAGAACACACTGTAGAGTGAATTGACTGTATATTTGTGGGCGAACGCGGCAGCCAATTGCGCACAGCAATGTCCCACAAACAGTCGTAGATTGAAAATGACCAATTTATTATTGTTTTGGTTTTGGAGGATTATTATTAGGCTCTGTGTGGAGTAAGGAAACTTGCCCAAGGTTTCGCCCTCTGCCTGGAATTGAACTCAGGTACACCATCTACAACAGCAAAACATCTCAAAATGGTCACAGAAATTGCCAACAAATGCAGTTGCAATTTCCTGCAAACAGCAATGACCTAAATGACTGATTTATGTGTGACACACACCTGGCGCTGACTGACAGAGGCGTGAGGAGTAAGGAAACTTGCCTAAGGTTTCGCCCTGTCCAGGAATCAAACCTGGGTCATCTTGCTAGCGGAGGCAAGTGCTCTAAACAATTCGCTGCAGATAAAATACTGCAGGAACTGGAGCGACTTTGAGATGCTGCCCCCGTCACTGCGTTCAAAGGGTGCTGAAACCACACACACAGCGTCACAGACCTGGACAGCACTGCACACCTGCTGCATCAGCGGCTCCTTGTGTTGTTTCTTCTGCGTGACTTTGACTGGAGGAAGTTTGGTGACAGCGGAAACCAGGAAGTTCATCAGGATGTCCTCGCAGTTGGAGGTACTGTCCACAAGATCGAGCAGGTGTGTGGGCAGGTAGTGTGTGAAGAGGTGATGGTAATATCTGCACAGCAACACATGCAGCAATCAGAGACTCGCTGGACACCTAGAGCAGCCTTTTGGCAACCAGTTTGACATATTTTCCCCCACAAGAGGCTCCCCGTGTCCGCAGAGGTTGGGGGTATCAGATTACCCCGTGTGTGTCACACACACACACGCGCGCAGCATTGCTCATTACCTGTGATAAAACGCTGCCCCTGTCAGCACCATGGAAAACTCATTGGTCCACTTTGATGTGTATCCCCACAAGCGTTTGCTGCTGTCCCAGAAGTGGCTGCGTGCCGGGAAACCCACGATCCGCGTCGGAAAACTGCACCACACGATGAACGCGAAATCCACCTGCAGTGAGAAACCGCACGGCGTCAGCGGGGAATCGGCTGAGCCAGAGGCTGCCCGCAGCGAGAAACGCGCTCTGGTTCAGTGCTGTATCCCCCTACCCTCCGCCCCCTCTTCATTCCAACCCTCCTCTTTGACTTCGTCTTCGGTCATCTACCCTACCCACTCCCACCCTCTATGCCCTCCAGTCATCTTAATCCCAACCCTCAACTTGGGTGCCAACCCTTAACTGTCCAACACCCTGGTAAATCCTTCTTCTGACGTGAAAGGCACAATATAAATGTATTTTTGTTGTGGTTGTATTGGTGTCGTTATTCCAATGGTGCTGCTTTGCGCTGTTGCTGCACACTTTCCTGACCTAAGCGACCGCTCACCTCGCTGGTGGAGAGCACGATGTCCTCGTCCAGGCTCAGCACGGCCTCGCTGCTGATGTTGTGGAACGGGAGGAAGCGACTGCTCATGACCTGAGGAAACAGCAGGGCAGAGGTAGCCACACCCTCGCCAGCCGCATTTACACAAACAATCAGAGCTTAGTTGGGTTTAGTAGATATTTCATTGGACAAAACTTTTTTTTTTATACAGCCTCTTATCACGCCCATTGCTTCCCAGGTAAACACTTGACAGGTGCAGTGATCAGGTTTGTCACAGCTCGTTGCACTAGCAACATCCCACAGACAGCCACGAGGTGAGTGACTGATGAACTTAGGGGATACCGGGAGGGAGAAACTATCTTCTTTTCTGATAGTGTTTTGCGATCTTTACCGTTCCCCCTAGAGAGAGGCCATCCTGTTTAATGTGGGATGTGACACTGAGCCTCTTATGTAAGTGACAACTCTGAAGTGATGGCAAGCGCAGACAAACACGTCCCTTACCTTGCGATCTGCCTGTACGACTATCAGAGGCATCCTGGTGGGTGGCCATGTGCCCCTGCTGGCTAATGGCTTGTCACAGTTCCATAGGATTATTATCTGGAGGCGGAATAATGAGCATTATATTTCAGGCACATTTAACCTTCAAGCTGAATTCTTAAGAGTCAACAGAAGTTTATAACACAGGAGGAGACCATTCAGTCTGTCATGTGCATTCTGGTGCTCGCTCCCCCACTGGAGCTCTCTACTCTAATCCCATTCCCTGCTCTCTCTCCATCGTGTCTGTACTGGTGCTCGCTCCCCCACTGGAGCTCTCTGCTTCATCTCTACCATTTCCCTCTCCTAACCTCCCCCACATTAGAAGACAAAGAAAAACTGAAGGTAAGGAGGAAGTGAAGATCACACTGTTTACCTGACCACAGTACTTGGATTTCGCCAACGCTTTGACTAACTTGATGATGGTCTGAGACTGAGAGACCAGGGGAGAGACGGAGTGAATTAGAGCACTGAACTCTCTCGGGGGAGTTACACCTGCAAAAACAAAGGAGGCTCATTAGCCAAACCCCATGGTGAGAACAGCAGGAACGTCATGGGATTTGCAGGGGTACTATAGGATTTTCTGGGCTAGAGGGGGGGCACTTACCCTGCTCCAGGTAATAGAAGGGAAAGTCCGCGGTGTGAGTGGAATACTGAGGAAGCACAAACAGTCCTCCCGGCATCTGGTTCCACATGATCTTATTTCGTGACACGTGTGTAAATATCCGATCTTTAATAATCTGCAAAACACAGTGAGAGTGTGAGCCTGAATTGACATCGCCGAGATTCCTCTCTTCACTGAATGACTGACTAACAGAGAGGATCAGGCCCCTGGTTGCTTCCTCTGTTGGTCTTTTCATGATCTGTGCTGTAGAATAAAAATACACTGACAATTTAAGTGCTCCGAGACTCTACCCCGGGTATAGGGCGCTATATTCATGTAAGCTGTTCTTGTTGTTGTAAATGGCTTTAGCCAGTAACCAAAGTTTGTCGTTTGTTCAGAACTAAGGGCCTGTAGTTTGGGCCGAGTCGTCCCTCACCTCCAGCGTGGTCGACACAATCTTTTCTACAGAGGAAAAATAGGCATCCCATAAGAACTGAGTGTGCTGCCGGAATGCCAGAATCTTGTCATTGGGAATGGCCCGGATTGTGGACGGAATCTGTGAGGAGAAAGAGGAGAAGCTTTAGTCATACACATTATCCAGAGAGCTTCCAAACGGAAAGAAAGAACTCACATCCTATAGCACTTAAATCACAGTGAAACAACTCGTAAAGCTTCACGGGTAGTTACTGCCAAGTGTAGTGACTGTTTATGTAGGCAAGGAATAAAGGAGGGCAGCAATGAAAGTTGAGGCTGGTTGTTGAGCAAACCCCCCCCCCACCCCCAGAGCTCGCTGGAGCACTAACCTGGAGCAGGAGCCGCTCGTCACCCACAACCGCAGCTTTGCCCCAGTCAATGATGTCCGCGAAGGGCAGTTCCCAGCCGTTGCTGAGCAGTACAGGGATACACGCAGCCTGAGCCCAGGCCAAGAGAGCAGAATTAGCCAGGTATCAAGGGGTTAACACTGTACATCGCAAATCACCACCACCACCAGCAACAACACGTTACATTTACACAGCGCCTTTCACGTCCGGAGGATGTCCCAAGGTGCTGGACAGTCAAGGATTTTATGTTCTGGGGGTTGGAATCAGGATGGGTGAAGGGCAAGGAGGATGGGGGTAGGAGGGTGACCAAACGTCGTGTCGAAGAGACGAGTCTTGAAGGAGGCGCAAATGAGGGGGTGAGGTGAAGGGACCGTGTGACGGAGCTCCATAGGTGGGAGCAAACTTATTTTAGCGAAGTTTAACACACATCTGAGCAGGAACTCCTGACAGAAACCAGACAAGAGACCGCAGTGACCAGACAGTGTAATGACAATTTATAAACAAACGTAATACCTGAAGAGCCTCCAGAAAGCGGAAGGAGCCCAGACGTCGCCCTCTGGGGATGAGGCAGAAGGTGGAGTTGTGCATCAATTCCTGATAATCAAACCTACAGGAGAGAAATCCATTTACTGCAGAGAGAGAGAGAAAGCAAAAAAGCAAGCAAAAAAGGAAGGAAAGGAGCCTCTTCTAAATATAAAATACACATCCCTCACAGTTAATAAAGCACTCTGGGACGATACGCAGTGTGAGTGGCGCTATATAAATGCAAGTTGTTGTTGGAATATCAAACGCAATGATTATTAATGATTATTAATATTAGAAATACTGGGCACAAGGTAAGTGTCACTGCTGTTATCATGGTGGGGGTGGGTGGGGGGCTGTACTGTTTACACAACATACATCATTCTAGTTTCAGAGCCGGACAAACTGTACAGTGAAGCAGCTGCACTCTGCTCCTTCCTTCCATTGTCCAAATTGTTCTCTGTTGCTTCCATGTCAGGAGTTAAACCCAATGTGAACAATATGAGAGAGCAGAGGGAGGGAGGGAATACGCCACTGGGAGTGTAGACAACAACAAAATGCATTTATACTGCGTCACTCACACTGGGTAGAACACTTTTAACACAGCGGTGAACGTTTGCAGAAAGTACTGTCTGGAAAGTAAAACCTGCCTCAGAAGCAGTTGGACTGGATTTATTAAACAGGAATTTTTCTCAGCGGATAGGAAGTGGTACTTTCCTCCCCTTCCCATGGCCCGACCTCCTGACAATCTGAGCCTCAAGGTCATTGTCATAAAATCTCAGAACATCGCTCAGTGTTTTGGGAAAATTCTTAAATTCAATCGGTGCCTTAACCTGACTCAGTGTCGTGAGCTGCTCTGGTGGCAGAGTTGAAGGGTCCGTGTCTGACCCCTTGCTCAGCAGCAGCGACACAGTCCAGTCAGTGCAGAGCTTGATGCCCCTTTGATACAACAGCTCTCGGCTCCTCGGGAGCCAATAAATCTGATGGATGATGTTAATTCTATGTGAAACACTGACACTGCACTGTGCTGTCAGCTGCTTCAGTACACTCTGAGCCAGATTCTGTGATAAACCGTCTGCCTCGCAGCCTCATGCTGTCACTGCGCAATGGCTCTCAGCCTTGTTGTCTCAGTGTGAACGTTTGGCTCAATATCTGTATACTCGGCCACCCCAGGAGGGACCTGTGGCTGAGCCCCACACACCTGAGGTCCCATCGTCCCATCAGACAGTAAACATTCGTTATGCAGTTGGTTACCCTCTTAACCCTGATCCAAAGAGGCACAAAATTTCATCCAGATTTTGCCTGTGACACTATTTTGTCTTATAATTTAAGAATGTGTAGAAACATGCAATCAGTGACACAGACACAAATCCTGTTTCCCACCTTCCCCAGTGCCACATACCAGCTCAGCGCTCACACACACTGCACCGCTCTGCCATCCCCCACTCATGGCTTTACTCCCGTTCTTTAATCACAGAGTTGCTTCATCTCACTCCTCTGTGAACGCTCGGACAAGCACCATGATATTCACAGGAAACAAGATATTGTGTGACATTTTGCAATAAACATCTCCTCATTGTACTTCACACATGAGTAGGTGTCAGCTCGGCTCAGTCAGTAACGCTCTAATTCTCAGCTCTGGACCAGAAGGCGGGTCCAAAGACATCTTAACATCTGGTCTCAGTCACCTGAGACTGAGGTCTCAGACCTTTAGTTTCCCAACAATCATCGATGACCGCCCGGGACACCCCAGCTACCAGGCTGTACCCCCACCTCAGTGCTGATGAGTCAAATAAACATAGCCCTGGATGCGCTGCGGTAAGCATCTAATCAGAACCAGAGGGTACACGCTGCTCACCCATTGCGTCTTTCAATTTGTTATATTTGTGGATGTAACAGGTTGAATTGAACATTTTCCCCAAAGATTACACTGACCTTATTTTATTTATAGTGTGCACTGATTGTCTGGATTAATGAGTTTTGAAATGCATTGCAGATTGTGCCATTTCCAGGTACCTACTAAAGTCGCTCATTAACTGTAAGGTAGGCTGCTGCCTCTGAGATTTGACTGTGACTGGAAAGAAAGATCAGGAAAGA
This sequence comes from Callorhinchus milii, assembly GCF_018977255.1. Lineage (NCBI taxonomy): Eukaryota > Metazoa > Chordata > Chondrichthyes > Chimaeriformes > Callorhinchidae > Callorhinchus > Callorhinchus milii. Next base: position 16,307,011 of record NW_024704751.1, read on the forward strand.
CAGGCTGCTGGATGCTGTGTTAATGTTCAGTGGATGGTCCCGTTGGCTAGTGCTGGAGCTGGGATAGGGTGAGAGGCCAATGCTCTCCATCCAAGGACCAATTTCCCTAATTAGAATACTGAGGCCCGAAATTCTTTGCCTCAAAACCATGGTCTTAGAGGTTAAATTGTACAGAATTCTGGAAAATTCTTACATTCAGCCTTAATTCTGTGTTTTTAAATTGACCTTATATTTTGTTTGACCCACAAAATATGGTGTCAATTCACGTCACAGTATATTCTCAGCGCTTTGGGACGTCCTCTCAACATGAAAGGCGCTCTATACATGTAATTTTGTTGTTGTTGTTCTCAGAAGCACTTTGAGAAATCTTGAAGACGTGATAAGGTGCTATATCAAATGCAAGGATTATTAGTAGTAGTAAATTGAAGCTTGCTCCTCCATGACATCGAATAAAAAAAAATCAATTCTTTATTTGTCTCAACTTTTTCTCATCTGTTTTGTGATGTTTTCTCCTGACGTTTGGAGAGGGGTTTCTGTCCGAGAGGAGGAGAGGGAGTTAAACTGGAAATACCTTCATTCTGTGTGTATAGGCACGTATGGCTTCATTTTTGAGAATTTCAAGTCCTGACTGCGGAAGGCTAACGAGGAAGTACCTGTTTAACATGGCTGTCAGGGCAGAGAGCGGTGTGATGCCAGTTCTCACTGCTAATGAACCTCAACCTCATTTATAGGACAGTTATCTGATGAGGAGTAAATACTGAGCCACCATCTGGTCCACATCAAGGGAATACAGTCTAAATTAGAGCGAGATGGTTAGAATTGAGATCAGAAATCATCCCTTCACACGGAGGGTTGTGAGAACGTGCAACCCTTCACCCCGGAAGGTTAAATTAATCAGAAATAGATACTTACTTCTCTTGGTCCAGTGAGCAAAGAGCATAAGAGGAATTGCCGTGATCTAATAAATTGCGGAGCAGGCTGGGTGGGCTGAACGTTTTCCTCCTGCTCCTATAATTCTAACCAGCAAACACTGGGGACTGGCCCAGCATCCAGCACAGCACCTGGCCTGTGCCAAGGGACAGGAAACCAACCACTGAGCTGAACTGCCTAGTGAGTTGTCTTGAGTAAGAAACACACAGCTGATTCTTTCTGCTCAACTCCAATACCCTCTCCTCGTCTGAGCCACAATTCTTCCTGGCTTTGCTGTGAACAGACTGCTACTGATAGGTTGCTTTGCGGTCTTATTATCTTTAACTTATTTATTGGGTGAAATAACAGCCTAGTGAGACAAGCTTGTAGCTGGAGGAACTGAGACGGACCCCATGCCAAGGATAACGCAGGGCTGATCCCTCGCTCACAGAACACAAGCAGTACTCCTTCTGCTCCAGTTATCACTGTCAAAAGCTGCCACTGCAGTCAGTCCCTAATGCAATGATGTGATTGACTGAGCACTGAGTGGTAGCTTGGAGGACAATTAGGGAGCAATGAGTGATTTGCTGTATTTTGTGTTAATATTTGTTGCTCTGACTGCGCCCGGGTCTGATGTGAAACAACTGAACTGATAATCCAGAGGAAACTGGCCACACAATGTCACCCACAAATAAAAGGTACCTTAAAAGCTACAAATAAACTGTCTTCATCAGAGATCAAATGTTCGCCATCAAAAAGCATTTTGCAAAACATCATTCTAAGCAATGTTAGATTTTAAGGAATTTTTGTTACAGACTAAGAATAGGTTGAATTTGGAGTGTCTGGGAATCTATTTGTGGCTTCTGGGATTCAGAGCCAGTTACGCATGGATTGGGCTCCACATTGATGGCCTCAGTGTCCTTGGTGGGGAAGCAGTGGTGTTTATAGAACTGCAGCTGGAAGATTGAGTAATGTCAGCCTTGGCTGCTATGCCCTCAATGATTGCACACTCACTGGAATACACTGTCCAGTCTCTCACATGCAGAATGACCACTTGGGTTCCAGGTCATAGCACATTACACAAGCGCTTTAGTCACCTTCACCACACTCGGCGTTGCCGCCTTTACATAAGAGGCTTCGTGGTTGTCCTTAGCGGGAATTAAACTCCACACTAATCTCCAGATCCCAAATAAATCATTGATTTACGTCAGTCCAGGGGCTACCAGAGCACTTTGATTAACAGAAACACATTGACAATTCCTGTGCTCGGATGGCTCCCTGGTCTTTGCTAAGCAAAGATGGCATCAATGCCAATCATAGTGCCCACGGTACTTGGACTGCTCACCGTTACTGATGTCACACGGTTACTTGGGTTTGGGGTGGGAGGGATTATGTCCATCACTGACCTGGTCCTGCTCCCCATATAATCCCCGCCATTACCCCCAGCATTGCTCAGGGTTTCATTAACCCTGGATTGATCACTCGGCCAGTGGCCAAGACCACCCACTGCACAAGAAGTTTGTGGATCATTTTTCTCAACATGTTAAGCAGGCTCAACATGCTAGGCATTCTCTGCTCCCGTTATACTTCTGGTAATCCACTCCCTGAGGCCAGACAACAGCTGAAGCTTATACTCTAACCTCCCAGAACCTTATAATAGTGTTTCTCGGCTAAACAGCACCAAATACCCTTCATCCCTGAAGTCAAAATTCTACACGTTACCACAGAAACTCACAGCATCCATCAGCACTCGATCTGGAACACTTGGGAAAAGCACAATACATTTCATCAACATTTTATACTCAATAAATGCAGATTTTTTTTTACAGCAAACGTATATTGTAAAAACAAGATAATTTAAAATAAAATACCGAAGCTCATTACAATGTTCCCATTGACATCTAATGTAATCTGACATTCACTAAGACTATAATTTGATCTAATCCCACTCCCCCGCTCGCTCTTCACAACTTTAAAATTTCTCGTCCATTTGAAATCCGTTTGAAGCAGGGAATTCCACATCCCACCCTCTGTGTAAAGACAATTTTTCTAACCTCTCCTTTAATTCTGTGTGTGATTATCTCAAATGCTTCACTCTAAACCCAGTTTCCTTGCACACAACACAGAATGGAAGGGTCATGGACCCGAAACCTTGACTCCCTTTCCTTTCTCCATAGATACTGCCTAACCTGCTGAGTGGTTTTGTTACAGAATGGAAGTTGAGGGCTGAAGTTACAACGGTTCTCAAATGGTAATAATGGTAATTATAATCCTTGCATTTGATAGTGTGGATGGGGCGGATGGAATGAGATCGAAAAATATTCTCTAATTTAAAGTTTCTTCTTTTCGGAGATGCCGCAGATAAAACTTTTACATTTTGTGTCGCTGAGATGGAATAAATCAGAAACAATTCAATGCAAATTCTGCTGATGAAGCGAATCTCCGGACTTGTCGAGATGTCATCTCCGTCTCCGGAGGAGAAGGTGAAGACAAAGAGGATCCAACATGAAGCTCAGTGCCCGAGAGTTGGCAACAGGTGGCTCGACTGGGCGGAAACTTTTGCAGGAGAAAACATCTGTTTGAGGATCCGTGATGGCTCCGGGAGTTGATTCCGTTAGTAACTGAGCCACACAGATCCGGATCCTCCGCAGTTTAATGAAAACGGTTCCCATTTCGCTGCTTTCCAGCCAACACTCACTGTGTGTGTGGTACTGGAGACTGATAAGAGTCCACCACCACCACACACTGCGTGTTTACCGACACCACTGCGCATTCGTTCGAATGCAAATCGGATCGTTTTCTTGCAGAAAATACTATGTGGGGGAAGAAAGTGTACAAGTAATTGGAGACATGACAATATGGCGAGTGTGGTTGGGAGAAACGGGCAATGATAATAATAATAATAATAATAATTTCAGGGCAACGTTGGAACCTGTGATTGCCAAAGCTTTCCATCACTGGCGGCGTTGTCTCGTCTCCGCTGTAGACTAATCAATAGAGACTGAACTTTTGAGGGGGAAATGATGGGGAGTTGGTTTACCACAACAACTCGGGATGTCCTCCTGACGCGAGAAAGGCGCTAACACCCGTGCGATTGTCCCGCGCCTTTCCCGCGTCAGGAGGACATCCCGGGTCTCAAGAGTAAATCACCTTTAAAAGAAAAACGTACCTGTCGTACTCCCGGTTGTCTCTCCCACACCGGGAGTCGGTGTGCTTCTCCCAGTCTTTCCCGTGTCTGCAGGTAGTGAGGGAGATGATGTCTTTGCCGTTGTGGAGGTGGTGGAGAGCGTTCCTGGTGTCGGAGCCGATGCCAGTCAGGTACCTCTTACCTTTGAAGGCCAGCAGGTACCTTCTCCTGGGAGGGACCGTGTTGGACAGCAGCCCACCCCGGGGGGGACCACCTCTCTGGGGATGTTCTCTGGAGAACAAGGGGATGGAGACATCAAAGCGCGGTCTGTAGCTCTCCGAGCAGAAGCTGGCCTTGGCCACCAGGGCTTGGCCCGGGTCAAAGCCCAGGTCCTCGGTGTAGTGGGGCCAAGTCCCGGAGTACAGGTTGAACAGGAGATGGTTCCTGCCCCGGTTCCACAGGGGAGACGCCAGGACTTTGCGGTCCACGTTGGGGACGAACTGCGGGGAGAGTTGGTCCCGGTCTAACGTGTCGATGTTGAGGACGAACAGACAGGCGCCCCCGGGGTCGGCGGTGTGGTACCGAGACGCCCGGAGGGAGGCGAGGATCTTGCGGTAGGTGTCCGACGTGCGCTCGCTCTGGGGCGGGTACACGTACACCCCGAAGCCCCGCTGCTCGCACCGCGACAGGTCGAAGCAGGTGTCCATACGGCAGGCGTGGCTCCCCGGGAGCCTGACCCGGTCCGCCCGCTCCCGGTGCCTCTCCCCGGGGCTGCCCCCCCCCTCCTCCTCCACCTCCACCACCTCCACCTCCTTCCCTCCATCCTCCACCTCCTCCTTCCCTCCATCCTCCACCTCCTCCGCCGAGAAACCCGTCAGCGCCTCCGCCTCGTCCCACACCGGCCAGCGGCCCCCCCGCGGCTCCCCCGGCCCGCGGGCCAGCAGCGGGAGGCGGCCGAGGTGCGCGGCGGCCAGGTACAGGAGCAGGAGGCAGAGGCAGGAGGCGGGCAGCGGGGAGCGCCTCCTGGGCGGCATGGGGAGGCCGGGCAGCCGGGCAGGTCCGCAGCCCCGGGCCCGGGCTCGGGCGCTGTCCGTTGGCGGCGGACGGGACGGCGGCGGTGACGGTGACGGTGCGAGCGCAGCGCGGCATCGGGCAGCACGGACGGGCGGGAGAGGGGCCCCCGGGGCTCAGGTGGGGTTCTGAGTCGCCACCGCTCCGCCTCCGCACCGCACTCGCTCCGCCCCGCGTCCTCCCGCCCCCCCCTCCCCCCCACCGCGAGCATCACCCGGTGACCGACCCCACCGGGAGGCTGTGCCGCTCTTCGCCGCCGCGAGGCTTTGGGTCGGGAATTCTGCGCCGTGGAATGGGACGGGAAGCGATGGGGCGCCATCGGGATTCCGCAGCGCGAAGGGGGATTCCGCTCCCGGTTTTTGCAACAACAACAACAACAACAAGATTCCATTTATAAAGTGCCTTTCACGTCAGGAGGACGTCCCAAGGCGCTGGGGAGAAAGGGTGGGAGTTCGGGAAGGGATCGAACCGCCCCCCAGTTGGGTTCGTGTCCAAAATGGGAGTGAACGAGACGTCCCCCCACACCGGAATTCTGTGCAATGGGAGTGAATGGGAAGCGAACAGTCTGTTGGAATTTCGCACCTGGATTGGAGCAGGTGCCCCACCTCGGAGTCCAGGTGAGTGGGGGCTGCTCCCACCTCCCTCCTGTTCAACCACTGACTCCATCCCCTCCCCCTTATTATCAGCTCAACATCACATGAAACTGGACACACACACACACACAGTGCAATTCCAGCCTTGGTGCCCGGGTCTATTCCCCATGAGGAATAAGCCTTGGGATGGATGAGGAAGCTTCTGCCAATTTCCTTTCGCTCGCAAAACCCACAGCCAAAACCCACTTTACAGTACATCCGGCGAAACGCTTTGAGACGTCTCAACAACGTGATAAGACGCTGTATCGAAGGCAGGGATTACTATTAATAATTGGCCTCGTCAACAACAACTTGCATTTAATATGGCGCCTCTCACGCCGGGTAGTGTCGCAGAGCCCTTATCCACTATCCCCCTCGGTGCTTCATTGTACCTCACAGTTCAACATCAGAACTCCCTCCACCAGGTGAGAAAGTCTTTCCTACTGCTGCCTCCTGGGGAGTGATATATCCATCCTATCCTACACAGCTTTCAATTAAAAGAGATTAATTTGTAGTGAAACGCAAACACCCAGGACTGCGGAGCACCCAGCAGTCAGTCAAATCAGATGTCGATGCCTGGTTTATCGCTGCATGTTTCTGTATGATGGATCTTTCTGGTGATACTTTTCCTGCTCAGAGTGGGGAAAAAAAAATTTGTGTTTCCCATTTTCTCCCAGACTAGCTCAACCTGGAGAGGGGTTCAGCAGGTGCCAGGCACCGTCCTGCACCTCACTCAACCAGAATATCTGTTCTTGATGACAACAACAACAATTTGCCTTAATATATCGCCCCTCATGCAGGGTAGGGTCCCAGTGCGCTCGATTTGTGTGTTGGTGTGGGCGGCTATTTAACCCTGGGTGCAATACAGCCCAACCGGTCTTCACCCACACTTCCAGAATGGGGCACTACCCAGTAATCAGACGCTGAACTGATTATCACCCTTTCTAAACCAGGAGACACTGACTGCTCCCCATCTGAGATCAGCTGTGACTCAACACAGACCTGTGATCTTGTGCCCTGTATGTATGTATGGCTCAACCTCCCACCAGGCAGTGACTTCACACCAATGAATCATTAGGGGAGGTCGTGTGTTTGAAAGGATAGGCTTATGAAATTCTGTGTCAGCTTTTAGGCAATATCTGAAGTTAAAGCGTTTCAGACCACAGACCCCCACCAGGTCAGCCATGCTAAACAGAAGTAAAACTGATATCGAAAGGGTTCAGTGGAAGCACACATCTTGAATGGGGGGTGTAAATGGCAAAGAAGAGAGTTGTTAAGATCAGTAATTCTGTGTATTTCATCCTCCCAGGCAAGTGAGTGATGTTGAATTGTGCCACCCCGACCCCCCCATGCGGTATATTCTAAATGGAGAAAATCCGCAAAAGTTTTGCCCACAAAATGTACAGTCATCCCTTGCAGTATATTCTTCGAAGTGCTTTGAAAAGACCTTTCTCTTCGACCGCGCCTTTGGTCACCTTCCTCCCCCCCTCCCCCTGGCTCGGGCCCGGGACCCGTTACCGCAAAGCGCTCCGAGAAGCCGTCCGACGTGAAAGGGCGCTATCATACATCCAAGTTGTTGTTGTTGTCGCCTCGGAGATGTGATAAGGCGCTAAATCAAATGCAAGGGTTGTTAACAAGTTTAGCGACTCCATGTTAAATAATAATTGGTTATATTTCTTCATTGGGAGGGGGGGTCTGACCTTTCATCCATTTCACCCCCTCTCCTCCTGGTGTGTTCCCCACCCCCCAAAGTGTGATCTGTATCTGCAGCAGTCGAATTGCAGAAGGAAATAAAGCGCGGGCGGGCGGGTGCTGTGCGCCCGGGCTGCCGCTGGGTGCCGCTGTCGCTGGCGTCGGCTCAGCCCGCGCCGCGGCGCCCGCTGGGAAATGTAGTTCTCGGCGGCCCGAGAGCGGCGGCGGAGCGCAGCCGCGAGAACTGCATGACCCAGAGCCCACCGCGCGGGGAGCTCAGCCCCCCCCCACACCCACACACACCCCCACACCCCCGGGGCAGGACAGGGACAGGGAGACCGACTGCCAGGTCCCGGAGCCGCGGCAGGTAGGCAGGCAGCCGGGGGGGGGGGGTAGGCAGGCAGCCGGGGGGGGGGGGTAGGCAGGCAGCCGGGGGGGGGTGTGTGGGGGGCCGCACTGGCCCCGTGTTGGGCCGCGTAGTTCCTTAGGGTGAAGCCAGTGATGGGGAGAGTGTCCCAGTGCGGGGACTCGGTGCCACAGCAGTGACTTAGATACAGTGTAATAAATTTATAGCGTCCCACTGCGCTTGTCAGGTGTGTGTGGGTGGGTGGGGTGTGGGGGGTATGTGGGGTGGGGGGTGGGGGGTATGTGGGGTGTGTGTGGGTGGTGGGTATGTGGGGTGTGTGTGGGTGGGGTGGGGGTGTGGGTGTATGTGGGCTGTGGGTGGGTGGGGTGTGGGGGGTATGTGGGGTATGTGGGGTGGGGGTGTGTGGGTGTATGTGGGCTGTGGGTGGGTGGGATGTGGGGTGGGGGGTGTGGGTAGGTGTGTGGGTGGGGTGTGTGTGTGGGGGTGGGGTATGTGGGGGGGTTGTGGGTGGGGTGTGGGTAGGTGTGTGGGTGGGGTGGGGGGGTGTGGGTAGGGGGTGTGTGTGGTGGTGGGGTCTGTGGGGGGGTTGTGGGTGGGGTGGGAGGGGAGCAGCGAGGCCATGTTGAGCTGATGGAGCCAGTTGGTCCGGTGCTGCCGCTTTTCTCTCTGGAAAACCAGGGTTTTCCTGTTTTTTTTTCCCAGGGAACGGAGGCCGAAGTCCTACAGCGCCGGAGCATGGGGAACGGCCAGTTCATACAGCTCCCTGTCCCCAAAGGACCGCATTCCGTGGGCTGCACCGACATCATGGCCGGTCACACCAAGGAGGTGAGTGCATGATCGTTACAGGACTTGAGAGACAAATGAAAGCTTTTGTTCAGCACTTACATGGCTCCCTCCACGCAGGGTAGCGTCTCAGAGCGCTTATAACTTCTGAACATCTCCAGGGTGGTCCCAACTGGTGGCCCATGGGCCGCATCCGGCCCCGGGGTATTTACCTCCGGCCCCTGAACACAGGATGCAGAGAGACAGATACAGAGGCAGAGCGAGAGATGCACAAGAGACACACACAGACATAGAGAGAGAAGACACCAAGACAGATAGCTCATCACTGGCTGTATTATTGTCTTAACATTGATAATAATAATATAATAATAATAATCCTTGCATTTGATATAGCGCTTTTCACGTCGGGAGGACGTCCCAAAGCGCTTCACAGAACACACTGTGAAGTGAATTGACTGTATATTTGTGGGCGAACGCGGCAGCCAATTGCGCACAGCAATGTCCCACAAACAGTCGTAGATTGAAAATGACCAATTTATTATTGTTTTTGGTTTTGGAGGGATTATTATTAGGCTCTGTGTGGAGTAAGGAAACTTGCCCAAGGTTTCGCCCTCTGCCTGGAATTGAACTCAGGTCTCTCACTTGCAAAGCGAGTGCTCTAACCACTGAGCTACAGGACTCCGTGATATGAATGTTTACATTGCATTGTAACTAAAATAATGGAAAATTAAGTAACACAATTTAAAACATAGGATTTCTATATGATTCTTCTGGGTTATGTTTCTGGAAGGGGAAAACAAATTTTTTGGTTATGCATTTCTCAAATTCGGCATCTGGCCCACAGTAGCCAAAAGGTTAGAACAACCTGATTCCTGCTTGAATTTGCCTCCTGAATCTGCCTCCATTGCCTCCCTTCCAGACACTCATGGCTCTCTTTGTAAAGTCATTCAGTCTGAGCTTCCTGCTCACCATTCTTCTTCTGTGGAAAATGCTGTCCTCTTGAAGTGAAAGTCACAATAGAGTTTATAAATATGAATTGTTGTTGTTCTGAGCTCAAGTCTATTTTCCCGTTTGCATACTTCATGACTTTGTTATAGAAGTCATTAGGTTTCAGTTTAGAATCTTGAAACACTTACTAATCAGATCTTTTGTGGCTTCCCCTCTGTGGTAGCTCGTGTTGCAAAACAGCAACTTGCATTTATATCGCCCACAAAATACAGTCAATTCACAGTATATTCTATGACGCGCTCGTCACAGGTTAAGGCGCTATATCAAACGCAACGATTATTATAATATAGTGCCCTTCAGTGGGGTAGCGTCCCGAGAGTTTAAGGCCTCTCTTTAAGAAGTTTAAGGTCACTTAACGGTTTCACATGTCTGAGTATCATGTTTAAAGGCAATATACTGTGTTGTAAGAGGGAGGAAGCTGTTGGTGGATGATTGTGTATAACAACTTGATGCACCCAAAAGGAAGTATCAAGTTATTCAAACATTCTTTTGAGTTTGGCCAACCCCTTGGGCACTGTTAACATGCTGAACAAATGGAGAGGTAGAGCCGCGCTCTGCTGATGATATGTACCTTAGGCTCAGTCACACGTTGCAAAGGCTGAGTGAGCATACCGCAGGCCTGACAACCCATATTGTGCAAATGGTGATTAGGAAAGCAGAAGTGTGAATGTGGTTTTTGTAATCCCCGTTTCCACAGAAACAAAACACTGAAGTAACGTGCCAGTTAACCCTTTGGTGACTTGTGCTGTGAGGTTCTGACTCTTTCAAGGCCACTATCAGAACCAAATTGGATAAGTCTGTAAAGAGAATCAAAAGCGCAAAGGTTTTGGGGAAAGAGCAGGGGAATGGGATTAGAGTGGAGAGCACCAGTGGGGAGGTGTGAGCATTAGAATTGGCCAAATGACCCCCGTGCCACCTCCTGTTCTGTAAATTCAAGGGCTCTGAAAATTGTGCAAGTGTTTTCCTCACTTAGGGAAGTTTTTTCCGGTTGTACTATCCCTGTGACCCTGAAGAGGGGGAGAAGCCGCCGTGGATTCCCAGATACGAATACTACCAGGGCTTGGCCGAGTACCTGAAGCGCAGCAGGCGGTGGTTTGCCTCCCTCCTGAACATGGCTTTTGGTGAGACCCCCGCACTCTCTGCTCTGTGGTGTGGCAAGTGGCATTGGTTATAGGGCGCAGCTCCATTAGCGAGGTGTTCCAGGGATGCGTTTAGGGTTGCAGCCGGGTGTCTGATGCACAGAAACCCATCACCATGCTGAGATTATCCAAACCAAACTGAGAATTCCGTGCACATGGAAGGTCCGGAGATAGATTGTTGAAAGGAATGCGCTCTCTCTCCCTGGAGGGATGCATCCTGCTTACCTAATTCCGGACAGTATTAGGCTCAGGTTGGCAAGAACCAAGACTTGGGGTAACTGCTGGAGTCTAACCAGCTAAGGCCTGACTTGAAATGATTCCAGGAGCAAATCACCTCCTCACTCCCTGATTGGAAACAACGACTCCACCATGTCAGTGTCCGGGGTGGCGGCTGCAGGTACCCTTACCTCTCGCTAATGCGAGTGGCCAACAAGCATGCAAGGGGATTACCTGGTGGGTGTGCAAGACAAGCTGTAGAACAAGCTGTAGTGAACGGATCTGTTCTCTATGAGCCGAGGTGCAAGGTTTCATGTCTTTTTATGTTTTCGCTGCAGGTGACTGCAAGGTGCCGGCGACATGGAACGCTCGCTTCAAAGCAAATGAGACATATCCAGTGATTGTGTTTTCTCACGGATTGGGAGCTTTCAGGTGAGACACAAAATATTGAAGTTACCAGGAGAGGTGCAGACGTGCTCAGCACTGACCATCCTTCTGCAGAATGGGAAACAAGTGACGAATCTGTCTGATTTTCTCTCTTCCTTCATGTGGGGGTTTGAAGGGAGAGGCAGTGCAGATGCCAATTGTAACCCCCCCATAACTGTCCTGAGACTTGCACAGGCCAATGAGGGAAGCTACTGTGTTACAGGATGGAGAGTGGATGAGCTGAGAGCAATGAGGTCTTGTATTAGAGAAACCTGTGTGATATCAATATCCTCATTCGAATACAAATCGTTTTGTATATTGATCTATTGTCCTTGTGATTAATTAGGTGGCATGTCAGTGGGCAGAGCAAGAGAGAGAGTGAGGGAGTAAGTCAGGAGAGAAATCTACAATGACCTTCCGATTAATCTAACATAAATTCTTATCACACCCTCCTATATCAGAACCAAATTATTAAGAATGATGATACTGATCTTCACCTGTGTCAGCCTGACTCAGTCAGTCGCACTCTCTCAAGACAGTCAGAAGCTGGGTGCCCCAAGCTTAGACTTCGAGCTCACAGTCCAGGCTGATGCTCCAGCGCAGTGCTGAGGAGTGGGGAGTGCTGCATTGTTGGATGTATTGTCCTTCATGTAGTGCATTAAACTGAGGTCCTGTGTGAGGTAGATGTTAAACAACAACAACAACTTCAACAACTTGCATTTATTCGGGCGCCCCTCACGCAGGATAGCATCCCGGAGAGCTTGGTCCTGTAACACTTTTGGAAAAGAGAAGGGATTTTAATAATCCTACAGATTAATCAGCCTTGAGGCTGTGTGAAGATGTTGTATGCAAATCAAATACCACATTTACCTACAAATACACGGTCACTTGACAGCAATTCCCTGTGAGGAACTTTGACACATTTTGAAGCTATGTAAAATACACGGATTATTGCTATGTCCATATTGCTATGTACAAACGGACTGATAGCTTTCTCTGTCATCACAGGGGCGTTTACTCTGCCATCTGCATCGCGGTGGCTTCTTATGGCTTCCTCGTTGCGGCCATCGAACACCGGTCAGTGAGTCAGATGCCTGTGAGCGTGTGTTCCCTCGTGTCTGAAAATGATCACTTTTATTGATTAATATCAGCTGAAAAAGTGCATACGGTCACTCCTAGGCAACTACTGCACGACAGCCATGTGCACGCATGTGGAGCTTAGCGATGGTTACCCCGGAGCTCCTGTCCTGATGCTGCTTGGGTGGGTGAGGGGGGGAAGTGATGTAAGGTGTGGTGAGCGTATGAATGCATTTTTCTTGTTTGTAAACTCTTTGTCTGTGATCACAGGGATGAGTCTGCATCGACCACTTATTATTTTGAGTCGCTCCCGAAACCCACGGAGCATGATCCGACCTCCAAGCCCCAAAAGACCTCCTCTACGTCCTCCTCTCCTCCTCCATCCCCCTCTCCCTCCTCCCCAGGGTCCTCACTCCAGGAGAAGTGGCTTCCCTACAGGAAGGTTGAGGGTGAGGAGTTTGAAATGCGGAATAGACAGGTCTGTCAGTCTCAACTCACTTTAATCCTGTTCCTAACCTGGAAGGGAGGGAATGGGAGGGAGGGGGGATGTGATCCAGGTGGGGGGGGGGGGATACAAGGGTAGGGATAGTGCCGGATTGACCCCCTACCACCCCAGGGCTCGGGATTGTCGGGTAAAATGAGGGGGTGCTGATTCATGGGGGTGGGGGGGGGCTGTGCATAAAAACATCTGGTATAGTGAAACTTTGTCTGCCTTAAGTGGAACTTCTGAACTGGGCTGCACAGGTTGTCAGCATTCAGAGCCAATCAAGGGGGCGTTGGGGAGATTTCCCATACACCAAATCTGTCCTGGGGTGGGGCGGGGGCAGTGGCAGGATTGCAGCAGTTGCACAACTAACTCAGGACCTCTGATGGCAGTGGTGCAGTACTGCATACCGTGCAGTTTGTGCCCAGAATGGGTGACCCTTTGTCGCCCTCCCTCACCGCTCAGCACTAGGTGACTGTGAGGTGGGTTCAGTGTCTCGCCCGCCCTCTCCTGGTGGTGGTGTTCTCTGGGAAAGTTTGACATGATAAGCTCTGTGTAACTGTAATCACTTTATTTCTCCACCACCCCCCCCCTCACCACCCCTCAGGTTGGCCAGAGAGTGGATGAATGTGTTCATGCACTGCAGGTTCTTGAGGATCTGAACAATGGGCATAATGTGGACAATGTCCTGGAGGGAGGCTTTGATCTGTCCATGCTGAAGGTACCAAAAAAAAGACAATAAATTGGTCACTCAATCCATGACTGTTTGTGGGACATTGTGTGCAATTGGCTGCCGGGTTTCACCCACAAAATATACAGTGAATTCATTTTACAGTATATTCTGTGAAGCGCTTTGAGACATCTCGAAGACATGATAAGGCGCTATATCAAATGCAAGGATTATTATTATTTTTTATTACCAAACGGGAACGCTTCTCCTGAATGTACGTCCAGGGAAACAGCAGGTTCCCCAGGCCAGCCAGCTTCGCTCTCAGCTCACTGATGGGAATAATGTAGGTGTGCTTTGAGCGGATGGTGGGGGCGGTGGGCTCTGAGGCTTTGAACGATGACAAGGAAGAGGGCTCCAGCCCAGTACAGTGAGACTGTGAATTTGATTGTCTAACTTGCAACACATGCTGCTCCTTCCTGCAGGGTTGTTTCTCACACCCACTCTTACTTCTCCTCAGGGCTGGATGGATCTGCACAGAGCTACCATCGTGGGCCACTCCTTCGGGGGAGCCACAGCCATCCAGGCCCTGGCCAAAGACACTAGGTTCAGGTTGGGACTTGACTCGGATTTTCCAGGCAACCAGGGGCAGCGGAACGTGGGATTCCGGGATCGATTTTAAACTAAAGGCGCTGGGAATCTCCAGGTCAAGCAGCGTGGCAGTTAAGCAATGGGACCATCGATGCCCCATTCCTGCCCCCACCTGAGCGCACATACACACTGAGCAGTGATGACACAGCGGGGTGGGGAGGGGGACAATAGGAGTCCTTGTTAATGGTTGCTGATACAAGCTCATTATCCCCAGGGTTCTCTCACGCTGACCCTCCCCCCAACCCCCACTTCTCCCTACATTATAAAGTGCAGTATCTGCCCAGCCGGGTGTAAGCTGCTGTGTGTATCTTGTCAGGTGTGCTGTGGTCCTGGACGGATGGATGTTACCCCTGACGGATGAGACGTGTTCCCAGGTGCAGAAACCCATTTTTCTTATAAACTCTGAGAAATTCCAGACACAGGACAGCAAGGAGCGGATAGAGCGACTGTGCTCCCAAAACAGCCAAAGTAGAGTGATCACCATCAAGTGAGTGCTGGGGGAGGGAGGGACTATCCCTGAGGTGGGGGCTATCTGGGGAGGGAGGGGCTGATTCATAATTTATCTTGGAATTCCATCCAGTCTCAGCCTGAGAGATTTTTTAGGCTTGAAATTTAAGGCGGAAAATTGTGGATGTGTTGGTGGAGGTATGTGCGTGTGGGGTAAGGGGGTCGGGTTGTGTGTGGAAGGGTGTCGGGGTGTGTGTGGGGTGGGTCGGGGTATGTGGGGGTGGGGGTTATGGGGTGTGTTCGGGGTGTGTGCGGGGGGGGTTTCAGGCTGCGCGGGGTGGTTTGGGCTGCGCGGGGGAGGTTCGGGGTGTGTGTGAGGGTGGGGGGGTTCAGGGTGTGCTGGTGGGGAGGAGTCAGGGTAGGTGGATGTGCTGATGATGCCATGTTCTGGTTACAGGGGATCAGTGCACCAGAGCCATACGGATTTCACCTTTTTGACCTTGAAGCCTCTAAACGTTGTGTTCGAAATAAAGGGGACAATAGACTCCATGCTCGGGCTGGACATCACTAACCATGCCATGTTGGCATTCCTCCAGCGTCAGCTTGGTAAGAGCACCCCCGCCCCCCTCTTCCCCCCCCCCCCTTTCCCCGCACCGCAGTCACCAGTGTAGTTGGATGGTAATTTAATGGCAGATTCTAAAATTGCCTCCATCATTTGTAATAAACATGCACAGACTGGGGGTGGGGGGGGGCGAAGAGACTGAGTTTGTGGTGTGGGTGAGAGATATTGTGCGGATGGATTGCAGAAAAGTGGGCAGGTGAATGGGGGTATTACACTGGACCGACTGGGTGTGTGGGGAGGGGGCGGGGAACAGAGAATGTGAGGCAATTCCTCAGCTGACCAGGGCTTTATTGAAATCTCTCTTGCTCCTCAGATCTGCAGAAGGATTTTAACAAATGGGACGATCTTGTGGAGGGTCTTGGGGAGCACTTGGTGCCGAGACCGGCCCCGAGTCAGGCCGGCCCGTAGCTGTTAGGCACAGCTTTGGGCTGAGCAGGAGGTTTGGTGAGATTGTGATTCAGGAGGTATCTAAACATGGTGCAATGTCAAAGAGTCCTGGTGGGGGTTGGGGGGTTTGAGGAGAGAGAGGGAGATCCTTCTTCAGTTCCATTTCCAGTTACACCCTCCGATTCCCAAATGTATCAGGTCTGTTCCCATACAAGTCTCCTTCCTCCACCAATCCTGAATCCCAAACTCCAGGAATCCTGCTCGTTACCCAGACCGTGAAACTGAAGTTTGGATATTTCCAAACTGATTGCACTCCCCCCACCCTCTCGGGCTTCATGTCCTGAGCTGTTATTCTAACTTGAGCCAATGACTCTGTTCTTTTAAAAACACCAGCAAATTGCATTTATATAGCAGCTTTCACGTCTGGAGGACGTCCCAAGGCTTTCAAGTTTCTCTTCAGATATTTCTTCAATTCCCTTTTAAATGTGACTTTTCTCTCAGGTTCATCAACCACTTGGGATAATGTGTTTCATGTTCTAATATGCCCTCTATGTGTAAAAGTTTCTAATCTCCACCTTAACTCTTCCAGTCACAATCCTGAATTCATAACTTGTTACAGATTCTCCATCCAGTGGGAATAATCTTCCATTATCAATACTGTCAAAACCTTTTAGAATGATCAAGACCTCTATACCTTCCCCTCTTACCCTCTGTGTTCCAGGTAAAACAGCCTCAATATTTCAGGGCTATCTTCCCAACTATAATGCCTCGTCCCAAGTGTCATTCATATGGGTGTACGCTGTACTCTCTGCATTGGCTCTGATGTCATGTGTAAAATGGGGACCCAGATCTGCACACAGTGACCACAGAGGCTTGACCACCAGTATAAATACAACAACAACTTGCATTTATATAGAGCTCTTCACGCGGAGTAGGATCCTGGAGCACTTCAATGCAGGCACTGTGTGCAGATTGGAGTGTCTCATTAACACAAGTGACTGTGTAATATTAAATGAGACATCTTTCCTAATCTTTTTGTCCATTCTCATTGGGAATAATCAGAGCTTTTCTGCTTTCCTCCATTCCCCCATGTGAAGCGCTTTGAGAAACCTGCTTGTAAGGTGCCGTGTCAAATGTGAGGATAATTTAACACAAGTGACAAGACACAGCCTCGCTTTATTCCTTACAAGGTTTTGAGGGATTGGCGTCCTCTGCTGTCCATGTCTGTGAAGTTTAGCTGCTCGTTTCAGTCAGTCAGACTCTCCACAAGGCGACGCTATATGTGCACCTCACCAAAGCGCTATTTACATTATTTGGAAAGACTAAAGCACATTTACAGCTGCTCCTCAGCACAGATCCGAGACAGAATAAAGTCCCAGGACAAGTATATACAAAACATACATCTGCACAGGTACACATACACGCAGACTCCGATGGAAAAACATAGATGTGCACAAACACATTTTTCTCCTGTAAAACCTCAGAATAAGTGAGCCGGGAATGGTTGCGAGATAATAACAAGAAAATATCAAGAAAATATAACACCATATGTCAGAATGCTTCACATTTTTTTGTAAAATGTAGTGACTGTATTTGTTTCCTGGAATGGAAACAAATGTAATTTTGTTGTTGTTGTGAGCTATTACTCAATTTGCACACATCAGTGTCGCGTAACCAGCCATGTAGTGAATTACTTTTTTTATCTGGAGTATTGTTGGCCAGGATACTGGCAGAAACTCTCTCCTGTCTTGAAATAGAGCTGTGGGATCTTTGACATCCATCTGAACAGATACAGAAGGGACTAGGTTTGGTAACATCATAATTCTCTTGTATTTGTAGGGAAGAAATACAGTTGGATTTTTTTGTGAATCTTATCAGGGGAAGTTGTTTGTTGTGGCTTTTCAATTCACCTTAGACCCGAACGGTCAGCAGAGATTTCACATTTACCAAAGAGGTGAACTGCAGTGGAATTCCATTAGCATAGTGGTTAGTGCCTTGCAAGCGAGAGGATCCGGCTTTGATTCCCAGGCAGGGCGAAACCTTAGGCAAGTTTCCTTACTCCACACACCTGTTTACCCAGCAGTAAGTCGGAACCCGGTTCTTAGTTGCTTAAGCCCTCTCCCACACACACACAAAAAAAATAATTTGGTCACTCAAAACCATGACTGTTTGTGGTACTATTAACAACAACAAGATTACATTTGTAAAGCACAGTTACACTGCTGTAAGCAGTTGGCTGCTGCGTTTCGCCCACAAAATATAGTCAATTCACTTTACAATATATTCTGTGAAACACTTTGAGACATCTCAATAATGTGATAAGACGCTGTAATCAAAGGATTATTATATGTTTAAATGGGGGGGAATCCTTATGTGTAGAAATAGATGGTCACTCCATTCCACAGTAAATCTTGTGAAGTGTTTTTAGACATCCATCTGATGTGCAAGGATTATTATTTGTGTGTGAGAAGGGTTTATGTGTGTATGGGAGTATGGCAATGTGAATCTGGAATGTATGAGGTGTATGTGTGGGGGAGGGGATGTCTGAGTATATCTGTGTGAGGTGGGAGCGGTGTGTGAGGTGGGGGGGTGTGTGTCTATGTGAGGGTGTGTGTGGGGGGTGTGCGGTGGTGTGTGTCTGTGGTGTGTGTGTTGGGGGTTGTGGCATGTGTGTTTCTGTGTGAGGGTGTATGTGGGGTGTGTATGTGTGTTTGTGTGAAGGGGTGTGTGGTGGGGAGGCGTGTATCTGTGTGAGGGTGTACGTGGTGTGTGTGTGTGTGCATGCGGTGGTGTGTTTCTGTGTGTGTCTTGTGTGAGGTTGTGTGGGGTGGGGATTGCGATGGTGTCTGTGTGGGGTGTATTTGCGTGGGGGGGTGCGGTGAGGGTTTCTGCGTGGGGTGTGTGTGTCTGCATGGGATGTGTGTGTCTGTGTGAGGGTGTGTATGTGAGGGGGTGCGTTGTGTGTGTTTGTGAGAGAGCTCAGACTCTCTGCTCCATGTCTGCTCTCTAAACGGAGCCAACAGTTGTTATGGAAACGGTTCATCTGGGACGAGGGTTATATGTTTTTCCTCAAACCAGACAGTGACGTGTGACTGAAGCGGTTACAAACACACAATGTATTTCTGGAACGTTCTGCAATGAGGAGGAAAGAAATGTATAATTCATAATATGCTTAAAAAAGACTTGATTTGCAGCACAAATTATCCCTGAATCTCGATTCATCCGACAGCCAGAGAGAGTTTCTCAAACACAAAGCAATCCGGGTAATAACGAACATATGGGCGGGTGGGATGGGGGTGTGCGCGAGGAGGGACAGAAATGGGGTGGGAGGCTCAGTTTGTTTATAAATAGGAATTGGATCATTTAGTTCCAGCCTCACCGCAATCTCCACACGTGCCTTTGACATGAAACATTTATGATGCCTTGTTTTGACCCTTGTTTTTATTTGACTGTAGACTCATTTTATTTCACTGAGAGTCTCAGTGATTTAAAGAGGCAGCAACTTCATGCATAGCCCTATCTGGGCCTTGGAACAACAACAAAATTACATTTGTATAGTGCCTTTCACGTCGGGAGGACGTCCCAACGCACTGGACAATCAGTGTTTTGAGCTGGGGGTTGAGATCGGGGAGGCGGGGGGGAAAGGAGGGTGATTGAAGAGGAAGGTCTTGAGACGGGTCTTGAAGGAGGCAAGGGAGGGGGCGAGGCGGAGGGACTGCAGGATGGAGTTCCAGTGGGGGGTGAAAGCACACATCTCAGACTGCTCTTTGGAACTTCTCTAAAATTTCTCTGATCTTTCTTATTCTGAGCTGTGTTCCTGCTCCACACACCCAGGTCTCTTGCAGACAGAGCAGTAAGGCACGTGACAGGCTGGTCTATGGAGGCCTGCGGGGCAGAGGCACTGTGTGTGGACCCAGCAGTGCCTCACGTCCTTCAGTCAAACGTCTGTCCTCAACTATGAATCAATTATAATTAGAGATCAGCAGAATCTGCCCCTGGCAGACGGGATGACACCCTACTGGGTATAAATTTTCTGTCAGTATTAGTTGCTTCCACTGTCGGATTGGGCCCCAATAACTAGCGCCTGATTAGGGAGGGGGGAAATCACTGCCTGCTTGGCGTCATTGAGACACTTCAACGACGTGTAAAAGCGCTTTGTCAAATGCAAGGATTATTATTGTTGGATTTGATATGAAGTGTTCTGGAATGCTGTCCTGGGCACATTATATAAAATTCCTCTCTTTGCCCACTTGCGTCACTTTACGGTCACCACGTGTCACTCAGAGATGGGTGGCGGCTGGTGTCATATCAGCAGTTTGTTTCTGAGTCTGAGAACAGTGATGGTGGCACAGAGCCACAGCTAACAAACTGCCAGGAATTAAACATACAACAGCCCCTTTTTATAGAGTGAAAGATGCTTCACAGAAACACTTTAGTGGTCACAGCTTTTTCTGCAAAGGCCGATTTCCCATCACCCAAAACAGAGAGAAGGTTCTTGGTCTAATCCAATCCAGGGGTTGGGAGGGGTCTTTTATATTCAGAGTGATTCACAGGGTGGAATTGCTCCCTGGGATGGGATATATGTGAAATTGTGGCTCCTGTTAAGAAGGAGATGACATCTATAGGGTGTCCACAAAGTCCTCTAACTCCCCCGCCCCCTGTTACAAAGCGGCGATATGAGACTATATTTTGAGTGCATTTCGCCTGTCTCTCCTTCCGTGTTACAGAAGGTGTTACACCGAACATGGTGACAGATCATTATCTGCCGTGAAAATGATGGCACTCACACCGATCCTCTGGACACCTAAATACAATTAAACACTGGTACGGAATGCAATTCACAATATTTCTAAATTTGTTTATCTTCATTCTTCCACATGTTTCAGTTGTTGGTCAGTGTACCCAGTACACATAGGGTAACAGGATTTTATGAACACATGGACACCCTGTATGTGCCTGTTTTCTGGTGGGGGGTGGGGGGGGGGGGGTTGGTAGGCGTGGATACGGTAGCTTTGTTGCTGGGATTTACACATGAGATGCAAATTTACAGAGAAGGGGAGAAACAGTCTGATTTTTGTACGCAGCGTCACAATACTGTGTACGTTTCGCTCTTTGCAGTGAGTCCCTGGAGTCGGACAAAGAGAGACAAGAGGTCAGTGCGGTTGTGGGACCACTGCTGGAGGGAGAGGGTTAAACCAATTGTTACAAATGAGCTGCAATCGGCGCAGATGAAAGGCTTTGAGATGTGGTTTCCCCGAGGCTGTTCATATCAATCTCTCCCCCATTAATTTCTAATAAAATATAATTGATCAGAAATGCTGTTAAATGTATGGGGAGAGACTCAGGATCAGCTGGCGAGGCTGACGCCGTGGCCAGTAACTATCTGATACTATATTCACTTATATTCATGCTGCTGCTTCCTTCCAGAAGTTTCCTTGTGGCTCCATCACGTCATCAGGCAGCTACAGGAGTGAGTGGCTCAGCACATTCAGTGTCTGAGGATTGTCTCAATCCCCATCTCTCTATTTCTCTCCCATTTTTCTCTGCCTCGCCCTCCTGTTTTCTTTCTCTTTCTCACTCTCTCTTCCTCTTGCTCAGACTCGCTGCTCGCAGTTTCAAGCATGCCACCGGTCATCTTCCCTCCCTCATCCCCCATTGGCCTCCCTGATCCTTATTTTAAATTTCATTCTTCTTGTTATTACACAAAACCTCTAATATAACATTTAATAAGTTTGAGCACCTTGGGACGTCCTCCTGACATGAAAGACGCAATAATAAATGCAATTTATTGTTGTTATGACATACGCGCGTGTAAATTCTCGTAATCCCACCAGCCTCCAACTACTGACGTCCACCTCCACCAACTGCTACCACTGAAGCGAGTAATGAGATGGGAACACCCCCCACCGTGACCCCGGCTATTGTCACAAACCACACGACCCTCCGATGTAACACAAAGGATCCCTCATCAGTGCTTGTCAGCACCGCTCAGTTCCCAGTTGCTCTTTTCCTCTGCGAGGAGAGCAATGATTTGGACCACCCAGTGAGCCCATCTCACTGTCACTCTGAATGGCACGTGTCTGCCAGAAATACAGCATATGGAGATTCCCAGCAGTAATGTCTCCAAACCCTTACTGTTCAGGTTGTGTATTTCTATCCACTTTCTAAGTCATAAAACTCTGGTTCCAGTCCTTGTCTGTACTTAATTATCACAGCTACAAGTGGCCTCGGTGTGATTTAGGGAGAGAAAAATATCCAAGGTTCTCACTCAAGGGGCCTCATATTTCCATATCAGATCTGAAACCCACATTTAGAAATCTGAATAATGATCCGTAACTGGCTGGAGGCTGAGAGGAAGAAGACACTGGCTGCACGATACCCTTGCTCATGTAGCACAGTAGAGGCCAT
Source organism: Callorhinchus milii (assembly GCF_018977255.1). Lineage (NCBI taxonomy): Eukaryota > Metazoa > Chordata > Chondrichthyes > Chimaeriformes > Callorhinchidae > Callorhinchus > Callorhinchus milii. Next base: position 16,329,124 of record NW_024704751.1, read on the forward strand.
TTCTTCATCCACACAATATAATAGCTACATTTCCTATATTAACCACATTAGGAGAGGTAACAGGATACACGATTAGCAGATTCATTTCAAATGACAAATCCATCCAATGCATAATATGTGCATTGATCCACTTAGACTAATCATTGCATGTTGGGAATACACCAGATTAAGATTCCATAATGGTTTTATCCACAAGTAAATCCTCACCAAACAACAACAATAATCTGCATTTATATAGTGCTCTTCAGCGGGGTAGCATCTTGAAGTGGTTAAAATGCAACTTAGATTTCTTTCATTCATTAAGGCATCTCTTTACAATGAGGTGTTATTTGTCTGTAAGGGAATGTTGCTAGCTCAACATCTTGCACAACTTAAGTCAGTTCAGCATCGAACTTGGGTCCAGGAAGTTTTGAATACTGAGAGGTCCACTTAGCCCTGATATGCTTTCACTGGCTTCAGGACCCACAAGATGCTACCTAGGCAGGACATCCCATTCTGACCATTTACTTTTCCTCACAAAGAAGCACAATCACTATCTCGGTCTGGGCAGAGTGCGGATTGTGTCTCAGTGACCGTGCAGATTGAACACCATATTCGAGAACCAACACATTCCCCATTTACTTTGTGTTTCAATATCATTCTCCCTGGTTCCAGCTGAGGATACGTGTTTCAAGCTATTGTTACTTTAAATCTAATATTATTAGAGTGGTTTCTCCTTTATGCATCCAGTTCCCATTCATTCTCCTGTGCACTTCCCCTGGGTATAAAGAGTGACAGATGCCACAGTGACCCTCGCATGTGATCCTGGCAAAATGATCTCCCATAGAAATAGCTCAGACACCAGGGGATGAGGATGTGCATCTGCCATTTTCTGTGGTGGAGCTGCCTGAAGATGGTCGAGGCGACCCGAGTCTTAACGACTTATTCAAAAATGGGATGAAAGGCGGGAAGAACAGGAATGCTGTTCGTGATTGACACTCCTTGCCGAAGCTTGCTTCTGGTTCACAAGCTGACAGCCTACCAGGCGGATACACAGTCACTGCACTTGACAGCAATTACCGGCGAAGTCCTGGAGACAATTTAGACTTGAAAGACAAAAGCAGTTATAATCACAACAACAACAACAACAACAACCAACAGCAACAGTGATTGCAATCCCCATGACCTGCCCAAATCTTAGCAGTGAATGAGCCGCGCATGCGCACTGAACAAAAACAGCGAGAGAAAAAAATCCGGGCGAGTCACGTGACTCCCAATTAAGAGGCTCGCTGGGGTTCGTGCGACCAATCAGCGGCCGCCCGCTGGGCAGCCGCCAACCAATCGTGGAGCCCCAGTCTCGGGAACGGACCAATCAGCGAGGCCCGGGCTGCAGCCAATCGACCGAGGGCCGTGCAGGCCGGCGGCCAATCGCGAGGCCGACAGCGCGTCACGTGAGGACCCGTGGCAGTTTTTATTCGGCGGCGGGAGAGGGCGCGAGACGGTTTGTGCGGAAAGCGGGGACGCGGTCACTCACGGAGACGGGGTGAGGAACTGGGTAGTGGGGGGGGGGGGCAGCAAATGGAGATTTTTTAAAAAAAAGGGGGGCTGAATGGAGTGTGGAAAAAAGGGGGGAAATGAAAAGCGGGGGTCTGAGGCAGAGGTTTGGCGCCTCCGTGAGGGGGGCGGACGGTGGGGGGGCGGCGGCGGCAATGTTTTGTTTTTTTAAAAAAAAACTGACTGAAAATTTTTTAAAATTTCGGTCGAGAACAAACCGCCCGTTTTTATTGTTGCTTCGAAGATGTCGAGTGGGCGGTGGGGGTGAGGTGGTGGTGGTCGGTGGTGGGGGGGGGAAGAGAGACGGGGTCGTCTGGGCAAGTGCAGTGGGGGGGGGGGTACATGTGTTGTGTGTGTGTGAGGAACAATGAGGTAGGGAGTGGCGGGCGCTCTGTGACCCGAGCCCCCCGGGTGGGGGGGGTGGAGGGGGGTCTCTCGCATCTGCATTATAAATCGATTCGGACTCGTACTTTTGTGTGTGTTATTTTTTTTTTTTTGGGGGGGGGGGGGCGGGGGTTTAAGTTGTTCTGACAGTCGGTCAGTCCCGCTTCCCGGACCCGAATTCGAGCTCTTTGTTCCTATTTTGAAACGCGTTAAAACGGGCGCGCAGCCGCTCGGGAGCGACCACATACACCTCTGTTGTGTATATTTTTTTCTTTTCTCTCTCTCTCTCTCTCTGTCTCTGTCTCCCGCCGCTTTAACCGAGGCGTCGCGTGCGATTTTTTTTAATTTGCGGGACTTTTTTTATTTTTTTTATATCTATATATATCGAGGGGTGGTGTCTGTGTGTGTGTGTGTGGGGGGGGGGGGGGGCGGGTTGTTTCTGTTCCCTCCGGTTCCAGACGTGCTTGGTTTGGGCTCCATCGGAAAACACAGTGACTCTTTGTTCTGGAGTAACGTCCCCAGTTTTGCTTTCTTTCCCCTCTTTTCTTTTTCTTTCCACAAAGGCTGCTTTTGTAGGCGTGTGTGTGTGCGCGGGGGTGGGGGGAGTGGGGGGGGAGCAATCTTGTCCCGTTTAAAAAATATATATTTTCTAGCAATTGTGTTTGGTAAACAGAACGTCCCCGCCTCGAAAAAAAAGCTTTATATATATATGTGTGTGTGTGCGCGCGCGTGTGTGTACATGTGTATATAAAGTTGTTTTGGGTCTTTTTAAGAAGCCAAATGTTTTCATAGGAGGGGCTGCAACCCGGGGGCAAGTCTGCTTTGTTTGACTTTTCAAGTCGAATTCAACTCCCGTCAACGCGTTTGGCATTCGCTCTGCCGATGGGGTTCAGTGCCGGGGGCAGAACCCGCACCTTTCCTTTCTTGCTCGGTTTTCGCCGCGCAATGCATTCGACGAGTTTCGGCTCTTTGTGTGTCGGTTTGCCTTCCTCCGGTGCTCTCGGTGCATCACCTGCGGTGCCCGCGTGTCATTTATTTCATGTCTTGGGTTTTTTTTTGATCGACTGTGCTCGCCCGCCCACAAAAAAAAAAACCGAGGCTTTTGTTTCACCAGAGGCTGTGAAATGTGGATGGTCTCGCGGGCTTTTGTCTCGGGTTAGTTTGTTATGGACGGAGTGAGTTTTTTTTTTGTGTGTGTGCATGTTCCCTTAGATTAAAACTAACCGGAGACCGGGTGGTGTTGTACCTGGGAAGCAGAGCAGCTCCTCGGATTGCAAACAAAGCCCAAGGTTTTGCTCGCACCGTTTAACCCGTAATGTAGGGGCGAGGACCTCGCCTCAGACTGAAGCTGCCGCTCTCTCTCTCTCTCTCTCCTGTGGCGGTGGTGGTCATCGATTTCATTTGGAAGGCGCTGCATCCCCTCCCAAAATGGTCGGTTGCGTTAATTTTCGCGGCTTATTTACTTGTGGTAATTTAACATCCGTTATTCTGGCAGCGGTGCTCGGCATTGCAACCGGCGCCGAGCCCCGCGCAGCCCCCGCCCCGGAGATGCGCTCGAAACCGCACTGGATGTCTTTCATTGGGGCTTCGGGGCAATCTCGGGTTAGATAACCTACACCACGCGGACACGCCCGAATCGATCGGGTTTATCGGATCTGACTCTTGTTTTCTGAATGCCGATATCGAGCTCCTCTCGGGCGGTGACTAATCCACCACAAAAGATCAGGGCGGACCTGTGGTGCGTTGGGGTGGGGGGGAATTGATCCCTAGTCCAAATTTTACCAACACGTGTTTTTTGAAATTAGTCGTTCACCTGGAAAGATGCTCGTTGTCGCGTTTGTCACTACATTTCAAAGGCAACTCATTGTCTTGGAAGGGCTTTGAGATGTTGACGTGAAGGAACCACATGACGGGCAACACTACTAAGCACCTGCCTCTACATGCCGGAAATGTCTGGTAAATGAACACCGACGCCCCCTACTTTGTTGTTGCGATTTCACGCATTTCACCCGTTAAAAATTCACATCGAAGGCACGGTTGGTATAGTGTAGTCGTGAAATCATTCGATGCCTTTGTGTACAATAGTTTCCTTTGTGAAGACTCCTCGAGGCAGCCTTGGCAAATCGTGTAACGCGCAGATTAAGACATTAATTACTATTACACTTGCATGTGGATATGGTGCCCCAGGGCTTAAAGTAGTGTCGGAGCACTTGATGCTACTATGCTTATATTTTTTTTAAAAAAACACGTTGTAAGCTATTTACTTCGGCCATTACGAGTGAGTTCCAGCTGATATTGGAATTCAAGTGTAGGATTGTAACCCTGGACCAGCGACCCACTGATTTGCACAACACCATCAGGTCTTTTGTTCCACTGAAAGAACTTTCCTACTGTGTCTAATCATGAGACTCTTTGTCAGCTGATACATTTATTTTGTGTGGAGATAATGCACTTCACAAATGAGATGTATTCTGTGCGTGATTCTGTTCTTCTGACATAGCTCATGAAACTGACTAATAAGAGTGTGTTGACATTAAAAGTATAACGGTAGAGACTGAACAGTTGGATTTTTAAATCTTTGAAGATTTCAGGAGGGAATGCAGACAGTCCAAAATCTTTTGGGTGCTGGGGAGCAGTCAGAGTGCTTTGACTTAATTACAGCAAATGAGGTAACAGCTGTTGGTCAAAGATGTGAAGTAACCGATTGAACAAAGTACAACCACTCAGCATTTGCCTACTGAATTTCGATTGGAATCCTCAGCAATTTGGTGGATATCATAACTTAGGTGTCAGGTTCGACCCTCCCCAATTATCCTCTCTTCCCCCACATCCGGTCCCTCACCAGCACCGCCATCTTCCACCTCCAATGCATTGCCCGCCTCCACAAATACCCCTCTCCGAAAGCTGCTGAAACCCGAGTCCATGCCTTTGTCACCCCTCAGCTGGACTATTCTAACGCCTTCCTCTCCGGTCTCCCATCCACTACCATCCATAAAATACAGATCATTCAAAACTCTGCCACCCGCATTCTCACCCGCACCAAACTCCACTACCCAATCACCCCAGTCCTTGCCAGACTGCACTGGCTACTTATCCCAGAGAGGATTGACTTCAAGATCCTCACCCTTGTATTCAAATCCCACCACTCCTCTGCACCCCTCTACCTCTTTGACCTCTCTCCTCAAAACAGTACCCGTCCTTCGTTCCTCTGGGTCTGGCCTCCTCCTCGTCCCCCGAGTCCTCCGCTCCACCCTCGGCGGCTGTGCCTTCAGCCACTATGTCCTGAAGCTCCGGAACTCCTTTCCTTTTGCTCCCTTTGCCTCGCTCCCTCTCTTCCTGTTTTCAGGTCTCTGCTGAAGACCTTTCTCTTCGACTGTGCCTTTGGTCACCCCCCCTGGCTTGGCACCAGGATCAGTTACTGCGAAGCGCTCTGAGACACTGTCCGGTGTGGAGGCTGCTATATAAATCCAAGTTGTTAATGTGGAGAATCTTTCGGTAGGCTGGAACCTGAACTGAGGGTTGGGAGAGTGATGACAAGGAGGAATTAAATGCTTTGAGGGGGCTTTGGCAAGTGTGCAGAAACACTGAATGTTGGAGGATAGGAAGGTGACCTGAGTTAGATTTAGTGGCATTGCAGCCAATGAGCACAAATACAGTTGGCTCAAGATGGCAAGTTGTGATACCATTACAATGTCTAAGTCTTAAATTAAAGATGATATTTTTGTTTTAGGTAACAGGATAGTTATCATAACTTTTGGTGCAGTGTACATTGAAGCATAGGTTGAATTTAGTAATGACTATTATGCTACGTGAGCCAGGTGGCAAACCTAGAAATGCCCACTCAGTATTTTAAATTGTGTTGGGATTTGTTTCTGGGTACTGGTCTTAGTGTGTAGAGTCAGGTCAACTCTCATAATGGATTATTTTAACGGTTTTTGAAGTGTGAATGAATCTGAACATCACTGTATTGACTAAATCTAAAATTTCAGAAATTGTACTGCAATCGGCTACCCTTAAAATAATGTAAAGTTGGTAATTAAATTTCCAAAAAGATGTTCTTGCAATAAACAAGTTCTCTAACTGCAATGAATTCTAACTGACCTGCCATTATTCTCTTGTTTCTAGGTTCTGCTGCTTACCTAGAGCTGCATTCCTAACGGTTATCAGTTCTTCAACAATCTTGCTGCAAAATGGCAAATGCTGGTAAGTATCCATGGGGCTAGACCAACAACAAATTACATTTGTATTGCTCTTTCCTATGTGCAAGTCACAGTTTGCAAGGGACAAAAAATGGTTGTCCACAGCCAAAGGCGATCCCACCCCAAAAAACAAAACTTGCACAATAGTTTTTAAGCAAAAAAAATTATATTAAAGAAGCTCTGCATCCATCTTCTCCAGACTCCTCTTGCACTCGCAAACCCCCAGCTTTATACTTGTACATGTAGCTCGATCACCAATAACCATAAAAGGCAGTGACTGGATTTATCCCCCTGTAACAGTGACTAAGTTACATTGCACCAGTAAGCTTGCTCAGGTATAGAGGGGTCCAACATGAGAGAACCAGATAAATAACAAGACTAAAGACTATCATTCTGTTGGTATAGATCAGTTGCCCATTTACCTAACCAGTCACTACAATTCATGTTGCACTTCACATTGACCCACTTGTTAATATTAATTATGTTTGGCTCAATCCATTTTAAATGCTGAACATCCTATTACCAATTTGCCAATCTTATTTAGAAATAGCAGGTGAACTGTTTCTTGGGCTGTTTTTCTTTCAGCCACCAGTTTATATTGATTCTCGTTAAATAAGTATTTGTATCCTGACTAAAGCTTTCTGAATGAACTGCACAAAGTCAGGTTTTCATAGTTGGGACAGCTGGAGACTATAATGCAATTCACTAAGGTTTTTTTCTCAGACGCCCAGGTGAAAGACATCCAGGTGAAAGAAATTGATAAACGCTCTTCAGGACAGGCTTTTGAATTGATTCTGAATCCAACTGGAGGTGAAGCCATTCCAGAATTTCCCCTTTCTCCTCCCAAGAAGAAGGATCTCTCGCTAGAAGAAATCCAGAGAAAGCTGGAAGCAGCTGAGATCAGGCGAAAGGTGTATGCATTATTGTTTCTATGATCTTTTCTCTGAAGATGCTGACTTAAACTGAGTATAGTTTCATTGGTTCTCTGAATCCCCCGGTACCTATCTCACTTCTAGATTTTCTAGTACCAAACACAATGCATGTATTAAACCAGTGTAGTATCACAATTGAACCTAATTTCAGTTGTCATTGTATGGACTTACATGCACTTTCTAGTGTGTAAGATAGTTTGGAATTGTCTTTCTCCACAGCCAAGGGTGATGCAAATACAGCACAAACTGGTATTGAAATCCTCAAGTTTGGACAATCCTCTGCATATTACAAAATGTTATCCTAAATGTAATTTTAATATGAGATTACTCTAAAGTTATGGTTTTTAACAAAATTACATTTATATAGCGCCTTTCATGTTGGGAGGACGTTCTAAGGTGTTGGACAGATGGAGTTACGGACTCGAGCTGAGCGTCGGGGTAGGGGGGTGAAGCAGGGGGGTCGAAAGCACGGTCGAAGAGGAGGTCTTGGAGGGGGGGGGAGGTGGAGGGACTGCGGGATGGAGTTCCAGAGGATGGATGCAGAGTGGCGGAAGGCCCATTCACTGATAGTGGGGTAAGCAGGATGGGAGACGTGAAACAGGCCAGAGCACGCTGAGCAGAGGGAGCAAACAGGGTGATAGGGGGGTTAGGAGGTTGTAGAGGTAGGGGCAGAGCAAGATCATGGAGGGCTTTGAAGGTGAGGTCCAGGATCTTGAACTGTATACTCTGTGATGGGAAGCCAGTGGAGTTGGGCAAGGATGGGGTCACAGAGCCTAGTGCGGGAGAGAACATGGGCTGCAGAGTTCTGGATGATCTGCAGCCTGTGGAGGGAGGAGTTGGGGAGGCTAACTAGCAGTGAGTTTGTATAGTCGAGCCTCGTAATAGGCGTGTATGAGGGTTTGGGCGGCCTGCAGTGTGAGACGGTGTCGGAGCCGGGCGGAGGTGGGGGAAGGCAGAGCGGGTTATGACGTGAATGTGGGGTAGAAAGGATAGTTGAGGGTCGAACAAGACCCTCAACTAGTGATGCTGTCAGCGCCTGAGGTGAGGAGGCACTGACGGGGGCCAATCAGGAGAACCTTGATTTTATTGACGTTCAACTGAAGAACGTAAGCTCTCATCCAGGACTTAATGTCTGATGTTTTAAAATAAAAATATACAACTTTCTAATTTGGCGCTGAAGATAGTGAAGCTGTTGTTAAGCGACAGTGCAGGTGGTAGGAGTAGCTTGGGTAAGCAACTGAGAATATTACAGCTTTGCTTTTCTCTCCTTTTGTTAAGTCTTTAAATGTTTTACGCTCCTATTTGTTTGTGTCACCAAAACAGTGGGATGGGCCTTGTGGATGAATTGTTTGTTTGGCTAAACAAATGGTCTTTGTTGTACAGTCACATGAAGCAGAAGTGCTGAAGCAGCTGGCTGAAAAACGAGAGCATGAAAAGGAGGTGCTTCAGAAAGCAATTGAAGAGAATAACAACTTTAGCAAGATGGCAGAAGAGAAACTGACTACCAAGATGGAAGCCAATAAAGAGAATCGTGAAGCCCAGCTAGCTGCTAAACTGGAGCGCCTGCGAGAGAAGGCAAGTTCTGACTCAATGTCATGTATGGATTAATTGGTAAACAAATAGATTTTGATGGGGTTGGGGGAGAGGTTCATCAAATTTGTGGAGTATTGTTATTGCATTAGTATAATCCATTCCAGGTGAGTTAATTGCTGCTTCCTCAGTTTCGTCCCCTTTTTTCCCCCCCCCACCTCCCAAACCACCCTGTTGCGTGGGTATCCAAAGTGCAATTAGAGCCCCTCATTGCTATTCTGGTGCAGCACAGACCATAGATTCAACCTGAGAATGTCTTGGTCTGTAGGTTAAGCCATTGTTAAAATGGATCCCTTGGAGACGACAAAGATGATGATAATTTTAAGCCCAACAAATAAACATGAAAGTGGTGTACTTTTTAGGATTGCAGTCAACCAAATCTGCTCAATGGGTGATGAGAGCAGTTATAAAATGTGAATTCTTGTACTGATTCTTTACAAATCTACGTGTCTTGTTTTCAACTTTAGGAGAAACGTCTGGAAGAAGTGAGGAAGAGCAAAGAGATCAAAGAGACTGAAGGCTAGGGCCTCATCTTCTCTACATGTTTGGAATTTGAGGGTTTTTTCAACCATCCAAAGATGTTTTTTTGTTACTTTATGGCCAACGTGTTGAATTCAAACCTTTGTAATGCTATAAAATGTGCAGCTAAGAACATAAAAAAAGCTGAGCAGGAGAAATAGGGAAAGCTTGTTTGTATGTTTCACTTTTTGTAAACCTTCTTATGGTCTTTTCTGATGTAGATAATGGCAGCTGTTACTTTTCTATTTGTAGTGCATTCAATGGGCATTGCTGGTTGCAGGTTAGTTTCCCGGTTAAAATAAATGTGAATTATGTAATTACTAGCATGCTTTCTGCAGTAATCTGCTGTCACGTGCGAATTGTTACACTCCATACCAGTATGTAGCTTTGCAAACCTGCCTAACCTCTTGTACCTGTCTTGACTTCCAATAAAACTGCACAAATTACTGTTCTGTCACGAAGTATTCTATAAAGAAGGATGCGCGGAGATGTTACGGTAGTGGCTTCTGAAAGCACCAGGTCTGACCCTTCAACGGGGGGAACATCACGTTGTCTAATTTTGAAGTTAATTGACGAGCTTGATGCATGCTGAGCAAAAGAGCATTACCGCTTGTGGCGATTCTGCTGCTAAAATGAAGGATGGGTGTCGCTGCCGGAAAATATCCCGATAAAATAATAAGATAAATCCTCTTTGATCCAGCGCCTGATCGCGCCTTCGGGACGTCTCCAAAGCGCTTCGCAGAATATGCTGTAAAGTGAATTGACTATTGTGTGGGCGAAACCGGGCGGTCAGGTCAGTTCATCCCGCGAAACAAGTCGTGGGTGGAGTGACCGATTGATTTTTTTTTTTTTTATTTAGATTTTTTTTTTCGGAGGGATTACCCCGGAAAAGCCGATCGACTTAACGATTGGGATCCTACTGCCTGCGAGGTGGGAGTGAGGAATCGTGCCCGAACGGGAACCAAGCCCGGGGTCTCTCAGGAGAGCGCAAGCTGCGGGACTCCGCACTCTATTCCCGAATGTGGTGGGTTCTCCTCCACACCCCCACCCGCACCGCCCGGTCACGTTTCGCAAGACCGCCCACGCCGTTTAAAAAAAAAATTAAAGTTATTTTAACGGGTTCCCTGAATTCGAAGCGGGCAAACCGCACGCAGGTCACGGCGGCGTGGACACGTTTCCGACCGGGGGTGTGGGGTGGGGGGGGGGACTTGACACGCAGTCCCTCGCGCGCGCGATGGGTTTTAATGACATAATTTAATGAGGTAAAAAAAAATATAATAATTTCAGTGGGGATTGTGTGTTAATTATTCCGGGTTTGGGTGACTTGGCTTTGCTGGTGACCAGGAATCCTGGAGGAAGGGGTTAAAAAAAAAAAAAAAAAAAATTGGTGCACACACCGTTATTGGATAACTTTTGGAAACGGCCATTGTTTCGGCATTTATTCTTAAATCAAAACACTTTATTTTTTTTTCTCTCTCTCTCCGCCTCTAAACCGACGAGTCCAAATCAAACGATAACAGCGGCCGGAAAAGTGGCGGGAAGGCGCGACGTTTGAACCGGGCGGCGGCCGTTGGCTCGGGGGCGGGGCGGGGTGGGGGCGTGGTCGGGGCGCCTTGCCCATGCGCAGTGTGAGCGAGCGGCCGGCGCGCGCGCGTGCGGCGGCAGTTGGCGAGGCGGCGGCTCGGAGAGCGGGAGCGGAGGTAACCGTGCGCGGCCCGCTGCTCCCGAGGGGGGCGGGGGGTGGGGAGGGAGGGAGGGAGGAAGCCTCGCGTTTGGCCGGTCGGCCTGGCCTGGCCCGGCCCGCCCGTGATTTGCCCTTCTCACTGCTTGGGTCCGTGTGAGGGTAAGCGCGGGGCCACGGAGGCGGACACGTGCGGCCTGAGCGCCCGCCACTGACCACCCGCCTGCTCTCCCCTTCCGCAACTGACCCACCTGACAGCCCAGCCTCGACCGCCGCCTGGTTGAGGGGAGCTGTCCGATGTCTCTGTGGGGCCAAACCGACTGGGCTTTGGCCTCGCGAACTGACCTCCCGAGGCGCTGCTGTGTTAAAACCCCCACATACAGTGGGGTCGGTGACCGGTATCCAACGCCTCCAGCAACTCTTGAGAGGTGTCGGTGCCCCTTCCCAATGAGATCAGGACGACCAAACTGTTTGAACTTTTAGTGCCTTAAATTCGACGTTTCACATGATATGTACTTGAATATTTTGGGCGGTGTTATGTTTATCACTCATTTAGTCGTCCCTCATGTGTGTATTTCATATTTGCCAGAAAGTTCCATTGCATGTCATGGGCAAACTGCTGAAATCTTAATATCAGTGTATGTTACATTGGCTGAAATAGCCTCAAATTCTAGAATTAGACTGACGGCATATCCTTGGCCCCCAAGTCCGCGGAGGCGGCATTTGGCAAGACGGTATTCCCAGCGCCGAGATAGGATGGCGCGTTTTGTTTTGAAGTGGGTTCATTGTTGTCAGAAGACATCACGTTTGTTCTTCAGTAATCGAGACCGATTTGTTCCAGAAGAAAAGCATTGCTGCCACTCGTTAGGACCAGAGAAGTTGGGGAAGACGGAGGTGGGTTGGAATGTGCAGCTACAATCCACTCATTTGCCAACTACAAAATGGTGGCCTTTACAGGAGAAAATTGCTTTAACATCAAAACTGGGATTTGGATGAACACTTGTCTCTTAATGGTGCATTTTAATGCACTTTTCGCCCACAAAATACAGTCACTACACTTTCCAGTATATTCTGTGAAGTGCTTTGAGAGGTCTCAAATACGGTGCTTTATCAAATGCAAGGATTAATATAACTTTTACTCTATATATCCTGACTTCACATTGCATCCATTGCACACTACTGGTTGAGAAATTAGGGAAACTGAGCAGCATTCGCTGCTGCATTTCTATTTCCTTTGTTTTATTTTTACAAAAGTGTTTTAAGGGAGAAAACCAGGAGATGTTTGTGTAATATAATCTATGAAATAAACAGGAGTATCACCTTGTTTTTCTTCTAAGACAGGAAATTGTTGCAATTCTTGGGGTCGGCTTATTATTCAGCGCCTTGGGACATCCTCCCAACGTGAAAGGCGCTATACAAATGTAATCCTGTTGTTGTATTCCTACTTTACTAGCATACTTCAGCATTTTAGTATTCACTGTTTGCAGTTGATCAATACCAATTGTTTTTTTTCTAAATCATTTATAAATATTTGTAGTATAGGTCACTAGGGTTACAGTTTTAAATTGCATTAATTGATGCTAAAATGGAATTTTAAGAGTTTTGAATTCTGATGACTGTTAAAGAGTTATTGTCAATGTTCTAAAACATTTCAAAAGTTTCTGACTGCTCCTTGCAACATTTCATAATAATAATCCTTGCATTCGATATAACCCAATATCAGGTTGTTAAGACATCTGAAAGCACTTTACAGTATAAAGTGAATTGACAGTGTATATTGTGAGAAACCAGTTGCACACAGCAATGTTCCACAATCAGCCTTGTTTGGCCAATTTTATTTGGGAGATTGCTGGTCAGGACACTGGTAGAAACTCCCTTCACTTTTGAATATTGCCAGGGGATCTTTAATATCCACCTGAACAGGCAATCATAATTACAATCATACAAGTCTTATTCAATGAGTACATTTGTCTGAAAACGTGCAGATAATGTGATAGTGAATTTGCCCTGCTTCGTTGTGGCACATATTCTTGCAGGGTAGAAGTTATTTAACTACCATCTTAACTGCTGGGTGTATTTTGTGCAATGCACCTATCAGACTATGTTTTTTTAAATAACTAAAGTCCTAGTGTTTAATTTTAATAAGTCAACGCGTAAAAATATTAATATTAAAAAATTGCCATGCTTCTGTTTGCAGGTTCTGACATTTACTTTGCATTTTACTTCTAAGGAGCGGTGGCAATTTTAGTGTTTGTGTTATCTTGCTGAACAATGGCTTGTGCTGGTAAGTGGATGAAAGTGGTATAGCTTTCTGGATTTAGAATGTTAATCTGAACTTCTTGCCAAACAGCTTGGTGTGGGGGTGGGGAGAGGAAACAGACCAAAATATATCATTTCTCAACTAGTTATCTTCCCTTGTGCGTACTTGGCAATCTTTCATGTAAACAGTAACATTTATATTGTAGGTTTATTTTCCCCTAGGAACTTTTCCCTTCCCTTTATTTTCCCCCTAATCTAATCTTTTGTCATTTTCCCCTTATCAAAAAGTTGTGTAAGATTCATCCTAGAAGGAACTTTACATGAGTGTCATCCAGCCCTTCCCCAATGCCAATGAAGTGTTTGATGGTTGTTGAGTCCTCATGGCTCTTACAGATTTGCAGCTTTCTGTTACGTACTTTCTTCTCAGGGGTAGAAATTTCTGATCTTTGTTTAAACCCACATTGAGTGACTGGTGCTGATGAGTCGCTGTCTTTTCTTTAAAAAAGTATTGTTAAGGCTGTCTATGTACTGAAATTGTCAAGTGTGTGTATGATGTCCCCTGCCTGACTTGGCCAGACATAGTTGGTGCTGAATGGAATGCTGGCTAGAGTTAAGATTACTTTTTATATGTATTACGGGCAAGATGAGTTATTTATTTGGACACATTGAAAAGTCTGCAAACAGACTGTATACAACAAAGATGGCTTAGTAAAACAAAAAATGTTGGAAATTCATGACATGTCATTCAACAGATAAATAAAGATGCATTTCTATTTTTGGTGTGGAGTCCTTTATCTGAACTCATGATTTCAGACAATGTACTTTATAAATAGAGTATTGCAAAGTGGAATACACTCTCATTGCCTGTAAATTATACTGAGGAAGAGGAAGAAAACCTGCGCTTACAAAATAAGAAAAAAGAGATTGCATCTGTGTTTTACTCAGGCTGGCCAGTGGGTTGTTAAAATCGAAATCTGCTAAAAATTGACAAAGTGTCTTGCTTAGATGAAATAATTTCTTCTAAGTACACAACAACATTACATATGTATCGCGTCTTTCACGTCAGGAGGACTAATTACGTAGTGATTACCAGACTTTCAGAGCCCCCAATAATGGCTCGATATTTATACTAATTTGAGCTGCAAGACTTGGGCTTTATTGGATTCATGACATTACCATTCTGCGAGGACCAAAATGGTGGACCCAGATTTACTTAGGTTCAGGGGGACGACGACATGCAGATTTATCCAAAGGCTGTCTTTTCTCAGCCATTTTGAAAATTATTTCTAATTAAAATTATTACTAAATTGAATTTTTACTTTCAGTTCTTATAGGTTATTGTTTTATTCATTCACTAATCTAAAATCTTGTTTTATTGAGAATTGGCTATGATTCAAAACTGAAATTAATGTTTTTGGCCAGCATTTAGCAGATAATTAAATGGCGATGGATTTGAATCAGACTAAATATATTTGTTGCTCTTTCAGATATTAAGGTAAATGAGCTCGACAAGCGGTCTTCTGGACAGGCTTTTGAGATAATCTTGAGCCCTACAGCTGAAGCAATTCCAGAATTCCCTCTTTCTCCCAAGAAGGATCGGTCACTTGAAGACATTCAGAAAAAACTGGAAGCTGCTGAGAACAGACGAAAGGTACTAAAGATCTTTGCAATCTCAGTTAAATACTGTTGGCAAGGGGATCCATACAGCAAATCTACCTTCCTGCCTAACATAGTCTGATCCATCCTTGAAAAATGATGTGGACTTCCGTCTAGTAGGAACCGGACTGAAGTTTTCCGAACTGAATTCAAATGGACATTTTAAAAATCAGTAAGGAAACTTTTCATCCTACTGGTCTGGACTGGATTCTGAGAAATTAAACAACTGTGTTCTAACCCATCATCACTTAGTCTCTTAGAAAACCAGCACTACTAACTTCATCATCCTTCCCAAAGCTACTTTAAAATGAATTATTTCCTCTTGTTTAATTGCCTAGAGAGAGATCTGAGGTCCAGGAAGTGTAGAATCTTGTAAAATCATATGATTTTCATCCAAAATGGTCTGCACCTGATGCGACGTTCATCTCCAAAATGAGCAGAACTATCTTCAGAGTCTAAATGCTTTGCTGAACAATTAATCTCTTATTTTTCTTTTAGTCACATGAAGCAGAAGTGCTGAAGCAACTGGCTGAAAAACGGGAGCATGTCAAAGAGGTGCTTCAGAAAGCAATTGAAGAAAATAACAAATTTAGCAAAATGGCAGAAGAGAAATTGACCTCCAAGATGGAAGTCATTAAAGAGAACCGTGATGCCTACCTAGCTGCCAAACTGGAGCGCCTGCGAGAGAAGGTAATTCTCAATAGAAAATGAACACTTATATACAATATTTGCAATTAAAAAATTACCAAAAGTGATCACAAGACCTTTTTTATATTCAATTTTTACCTAATCCTCTCACAACAGTGTAACATCTGCAGCGATGCAGTTCCATTCCTCAAATGTGAAATATAGAACGTGTGTTTACCATACTAGCTCCCACACTGAAACTACCCAAATCCACACTATTAATTCTGTAATAATTCAACATCTGCTGTAAAATTGAAGACAAACTTATTGATAAATCTTCCACAATTAATTTGAGAAACGAGTGATAACTACAGTAAATGCAATGGTTTGGGAAAGACTTGTTTAGCTTTGTGGGTGATGTAAATACTGGTCAAATTGGTGCCAAATCTTAATATTTTAATATTAAAACAATTTTCATATTAAAATATTAATATTTTACTCCCCCCATCTTCAGATTGCGCCTGAAGACCTTGCTCTTCGCCCGTTCCTACGGTCACCTCTCCCCGGCTCTGCGTCATGCTCTGCCTCTGCCAAGCTCTCTGGAACACTACCTCCTTGAGGGGCGCTATAGAAATGCAAATTGGTGTTAGTTGTATTTTTCAATTTAACAATAAGAATTGATGCACTTAAGTACACACTTTATTTCACTACAGCTGTGCATTGTTCAACTGCCGTTAAAGTGTTTTGCATAAAATGTCTCTGTGGTAAACTTGATTTTTTTATACTTTTAGGAAAAACACCTGGAAGAAGTAAGGAAGAACAAAGAGAGCAAAGAGGCTGAAGAACTTGTTTAACTTGCGTGATTTGAATTTGAGGGTGTTTCTATTATCTAATATTTTTAAAATTTGTAGCTCATACGTTGCTGAATTAAACCCTCGTATAATGCTATGACAATGTACAACTAGAACTAGTCAGTGTCGGGTAGGGGGAAACAGGGAGGGAAAACTGGGATTGTTATGTGTTTCACTTTAAGGGTTTCATGTTGTGCCTGTTGTTTACTCACAGCCAGTGCAGCTTTGGTTTCTGTTTGCATTGTTGGTGGTAGATGAAGTCTGAACAATCTATCAAATGTGTAATTTCCAGTCCATTTCTCAGTGAGACTGCTGTTCCAAGCAAAATGTAACATTCTATGGTCTGAAATGGGGCAGTTGTTTAAGCATGCCACCATTGCTGTACCTGTCTCATTAAATAAATAAATGGCACAGTTGCTTTCCCTTTAACGAGTCTTCCTGTTTTTGCCTGAAACTCAGTCACATGCTACTTTTGTATTTTAAGTGCGTTGAGTTAGAGAACAGAAGAAATGTTGGTTTGATTAATGTTTTGTATTTCTATATTTCCGAACACAGACAGAAGACCTTTAATGTTCTCTTCACTGCAGTGGTTTTCTTGTCAGGGATCTCCTGACACCCATGAGCACCATGACTTAGATATATGAAAGCTGTTGATTGACAATGTTGTTAATGTTGCATTGAATTTGAAATGAAATATAATTGCTATGGTAGGTAGATGATACATGCTATTTGCTGCGGGGCTTTTTTTCTTCCTGTGGAAGGTGCCAGGTCAATGGCTACTCCACCACCAGGGTGAAATCAGGAATTTACTAAGGAAGTCATCACAGCATTCCTGAGAGCAGCCCTCATGGGATTGTGGTGCTTGACCAAAAGTGAGTAACAGTGATTTAAAGAATAGAAGAAATGGGAATAAATCAGCATTTAAATATAAATGTTGTAATGCCTTCATGATTTAACAATTTTGAGCTTTGGCTTCCAGGATGGTTTCTGACTCAAAGTCCTCTTGTATCACGACCATTCTGTGTGGCAGTAAGTAAATGCATCTGTGGTTCACTATTCAAAGCTTCCTTTTCTTTCTTTTGTATGGGTGAAATGATTACAGTCTGCCTTCAATCAGGCTGAGGTTGTATCCATCCAAGTATTAGCTATTCGCTCCTGGCACACATAGGTCCATGTAGTGATGTGGCATTTCACAAACATCTGCTTGTTTTTTGCTTGTTCAGACTGCCACCTGCTGCTGATGTAGTATTCAGCAATGCACAGACCTATATTGAAGGGAGCACAATGATATTTTACATAAAATTACTGGTTTCAATTATTTTGTAACTTTCCCCATTGGCATATACTTTTCTGCTCCGGGCACCAGTCTCCTGATGCTGTGATGCATTTCATTGGCAAAGTGTTCTCAGGCCTTTAACTGCAGCTCTATCCACTACATCATCGAGCTGCCTTCAAAATATTTGTTCCAACAGGAATATTCAACTAGTCTTTATTTACAGTAACCAAAGTAGTAATAATTTGGTCACTCAATCCACAACTGTTTGTGGGACACCTCTGTGCACAATTGGCTGCTGACCTGCCTTGTGCATAGCGGACAGGAGAGTGCACAGGAGAGGGAACCTAACTCTATCCAGCCTCCTGCACGCCTCCACTTCCCATCTCTGTAGTTAAGATTTCCCCACTGGTGTTCAAAAGCGCAGGAGTAAGCATTGATTGGCTTTAGATTCTTTCTGCTATCCCAAGGTTTTCTTTTTAATGTCACATTCCCACTTGCCCTTACTTGACAAAACATTCGGCAAGTGGAGAGCAGCTAACTAATGAGATGCCACTGGCCTTCTGCCATGATGCTGTTCAAGTCCCAGCGCCTTGGGAAGTGCTCCTGACATGAAAGGTGCTATACAAATGTAATTTGTTGTTGAAGTGCAATCACACCGCAACACTGCAGGGCAGTATCCCATTGGTATTTTTTTCTTGGTTTGAAATAATGGTTTTTTAATTCTGCATCTCAAGTTTTAATCCAGGCCGACTTCTAGCAAGCTATCAGGATCCTGCTGTCAACAACAAATTACATTTGTATAGCGCCTTTAACGTCAGGAGGATATCCCAAAGCAATGGACAGTCAGAGATTTGGACCCGAGCAGGCGTTTGGGATCAGGAGTGGTGGAGGGTAGGGGGTAGAACACATTATGGAGTGTAGTGCTTGATTAACTTGTGTTATGTATTAATTTGTTTTTTTATTGAGAAACCAACGAATTGCAAACTAATCTGTTATCTTCTACGGGGTAGTAAAGTACTCAGAATGTGTTACTCTCAGCGATACGAGTAGATTAGATGCTATAAAACTACTGAAGTTCAATGTCATCTGTACCTCAAGATAGATTGTGTCTGCGTCAGACATTGTATTTACAATGCAAAGCAGAGAAACAAAGTTACACATATGTATGGGATAGTGAGTGAGTTAGTGCAATGTCCTTTCACTTCCAGGTTTGATCCAATCCAGACATAAACTCCCTTTTCTCAGCTGTTTGGAATGAAACAAGTTTGGACAGTGTGTTTGGGACAGTCTCTCACCAGCTCTTACTTGGCCACAGCACAACATTCCTAATATTGCTGAATTGGCAACGTCCCAAGAGATATCCCAGTGAACTTGTGTGATAAGTGCATAATGTTGGGACTTTTACAGGAGGGGACATGCCTCTGGCTGAATTCAGACTGGAGTGTGCTTTGCAACCAACTGCAACTAATCTGTGGGTGCTGGATACCAGCAAAAGCGGCAACAGTACATAACAATAAAAACTTTGCATTTATATAGTACGTTTCATGCCGGAGCGTCTCAGAGCGCTTAACACTTAACATCCCTCATTAATGAGCACAAAACTCATCAAAACTAATTTAATATGTAACTGGTATAAAGAAAAGATGCAACCAGCCACAACTGCAATCTGACTGCACTATTAATATTCCTTTTGCCCAATTTCTGGTGAGTTACACAAAATAAAATTAAAAGACAAAGGGACCTGGGCCCAACTGACTGGAACTTGAACTGCAGGGTGGAGAGGAGCAAAGGGACAAGCAACAAACTCAACATCAGCTGTTAAATTATTCCAGAATTAAACTTCAATTCCTTTGTCACTGCCTCTGCCTCCTTCACAGACACACATAAAGCAGAAACTTGCAAATAGCACAATTCAGTCCTGATAAGCACAGGACTTAAGTTGCCAAGAAATGTGGCTGAGTCAGGCTTTGACACAAGGCGAGTGTTTGTAACTGGTAGCTTGGAATCCTGCTTGGTTCAGATATGTGCTAATCCTCTCAACTGGAATGAGAATTCTCTTGCACAAACTTTCAAAATACGCTTTTGTTTATATTCTATTAGTGAAGATTGTATTGGGAACAAACAAGTGGTTTATAGTCCTCATCCCGAGACCAGGTTGCAGCTTTAAAATGACTTCCTGGTATGTGTTAATTATTTTTTCTGTAACCAGGGAAATTCGTAGAGTACACTTGATTAGCTTGTTATGTACTATAGATTTTATTGAGAAACCAACGAATCAGGTAAACTGTCCAATATACATTATTTACACAGGCTAGTAAAGTACCCAGAATGTGTTACTGTCATCAATACAGCAAGCAGATTAAGTGCTATAAACCTGTTGAAGTTCAATGACATCTGTACCTCAAGATAGATTATGTGTATGAGTCAAACATTCTATTTTTTACAATGCAATGCAGAGAATCAAAGTTACAGACATGTATGGGGGGTAGTGCATGATTCAGTGAGTGAAATAGTGCATTGTCCTTCCACCTCTGGCTTTGATCCAATCCAGACAGAAATTCCCTTCTCTCTCTGCTTTTTGGAATAAAACATGTTTGGACAGGTTCAATTCAAATTCAGGTTCCTGTAACAAAATCTAGAACAGATCCCAGACTCAGTTACATCAGCTTTAAATGTCTGTAAAGTGCAGTGACTATTTTGCAGGCAAACACAGCAGCTAATTTGCTCAGAGCAACACTCCACAAACAGACATATAATGAATGACCAATTTTATTGTGCAATTGTTGGCCAGGACACAGGGAGAAACTCCCTTTTCTTTTCAATTGGTGCTATAGGACAGGTAACATCTACTTGAACAGGCAGACAAGACCTCCGTATAACATCTGCAAAGGATAGCATCTCCATCATGGCAACACAACTCAAGCACCGCAATGGAGTTTCAACCTAGACTCTGAGTTCCAAACCCCAAAGTTCTGATTCGGAGGCAAGAGTACTATGAACTGAGCCAAGCTGATACGTAGAGTATAAAAAAAGAGTTTTAGCAATAGATTCATACCACGCTCTTTTGTAGGTTCAACGAATTTCTGTGGTAATTCCCAGGTGGAACCAGACAACGGCTCCTATATATCTTTCAGCCCCAGGTCTGGTTGTGCTGCTGTGTTGCACTGAACGTCTTTCCTGACCGTTGGCAATGCTCATTTTCATTGTTTTTAGGAACATTGTGATTTGCCTGCAACTCAGGAAGGAAGAACAGGCTCTGTTTGCAACTGTTTTATGTTAGAAAATATTCTCTAAGAGTGCTGGGTACATTGTCATGGCATGTACTGTACACTGGTTTGAGGGGAGTCTTGACGTGTAGAATAACAACAAATTGCATTTATATAGCACTTTTCATGTCGGGAGGGTGTGCTAAGGTGCTACACAGTGAAGGATTTGCAACCGAGCTGGCGAGTACAGTCGAGAGGGGTAGAGAGCAAGCAAGTTGGAGAATGACCGAAAACAAGGTCAAAGAGAAAGGTCTTGAGACGAGGTTAGGGATGGGACAAGGGAGAGGCTCCAGGATGGAGTTCCAGAGGGTCGGAGCAGAAAGGGTGAAGGCCTGACTACTGATGGTGCAGGGCGGGGTACATGGAGCACACCAGTGCTCGCCGAGTAGAGGGAGTGGGAAGGTTGGTAAGGTTCTAGTAGGTTGCAGAGGTAGAGAGGAGCAAGACCATGGAGGGCTTTAAAAATTAGGAAATAGATCTTGGACGCGATGGGAAATGGGAAGTCAGTGATGCTGGGTGAGGATAAACACAATACAAAATACATTTTTAAAGCGTCTTTTATGTTGAGAGGACGTTCCAAAGCGCTGAACCATCAGGGATTAGACCCGAATGGGGGCAGTTGGGATCAGGGAGGGTTGAGGGTGGGGTTAGGAGGGTGGCCGAGGCACAGTCGAAGAGGAGGAGCTTGAGGCATGCCTTGAAGGAGGCGAGGGAGCGAGTTGAAAGGAATGTGGGATGGAGTTCCAGAGGGTGGGGGCAGAGAGGCTGAAGGCCCAACCGCCGATGGTGGGGTGGGCTGGACATAGAACAGACCAGAGCCTGCTGAGCAGAGGGAGCAGACAGGTGATAAGTGGAGTCCTGTAGCTGTAGCTCAGTGGTTAGAGCACTCGCTTTGCGAGCGAGAGACCTGAGTTCAATTCCAGGCAGCGCAAAACCTTGGGCAAGTTTCCTTACTCCACACAGTGCCTAATAATAATCCCTCCAAAACCAAAAACAATAATAAATTGGTCATTTTCAATCTATGACTGTTTGTGGGACATTGCTGTGCGCAATTGGCTGCCGCGTTCGCCCACAAATATACAATCAATTCACTTTACAGTGTGTTCTGTGAAGCACTTTGGGATGTCCTCACGACGTGAAAAGCGCTATATCAAATGCAAGGATTATTATGATTATTATTATAATAAGTCGGAGAGGTAGGAGGGGGGCAAGGCCATAGAGGGCCTTGAAGGTGAGGACAAGGATTTTGAACTTGATCCTCTGAAGGATCAGTGGAGCTGGGTGAGGATGGAGCCTGATGCAGGAAAAGACATGAGCTGCAGAGTTCTGGATGATTTGCTGCTTGTGGAGGGAAGAGTTGGGAAGGCCGACAAGCAGGGTATGGCATAGTCAAGCCTGGTTGTAATGAAGGCATATATGAGGGTTTTGGCAACCTGAGGGGTGAGGCAGTGGTGGAGTTGGGCAATGTTGGGGAGGTGATGGAAGGCAGAGTGGGTCATGGCCTGGATGTGGAGGAGAAAGGACAGTTGAGGGTTGAACAAGATGCCTAGATTCCTGGCTGGCTTGGTGAGATGGAGTGTGCATCTGTGGATACTGATGCTGCCAGTGTTTAAGGTGTGGAGGTGCTGGCACAAGCCAATCAGGAGAGCCTTGGTGACGTTCAACTGTAGAAAGTCGTCTCACATCCATAGGCAGGCAGTCTGTCAGAACATCAGTGGTCCTGGGATCGAGGGTGGAGGCAGAGAGATAGAGTTGGGTGTCATCCATGTACATGTGCAATTTGACCCCATGTCTGCGGATGATATCCCCAAGAGGGAGCATGTACAGGTTGAAGAGGAGAAGACCGAGTTCAGGGCCCTGAGGAACACCACACGAAACACCATGGTGCGGGGGCTGAAGGAGAAGCTATTTGTGGAGACAAAGTGGAGATGGTGTGAGAGATGGGATCTGAACCATTCAAGGACAGAACCTGTGGGCAGCATGGAAACCCAATTGGACGGGTTCATAAAGGGAGTGACAGGAGAGGAAGGAGTGAAGCAGGAAGGCAACAACTCTTGGAAAGGAAAAAGGGAGATTGAAAATGGGCAGTAGTTAGTGAACAGGGATGGGTCCAGGGAAGGTTTTTGTTAGGATAGGGGTAATGACAGCTGTTTTTAGGGCAATGGGAATGGTGCCAGTTGACAGGGAGAGGTTGATGAGGACTAAGAGTAAAGGGATAAGGAGGTGGAGCTGGTAGGTAAGGAAGGGGGTAGGGAT
Organism: Callorhinchus milii; assembly: GCF_018977255.1. NCBI lineage: Eukaryota > Metazoa > Chordata > Chondrichthyes > Chimaeriformes > Callorhinchidae > Callorhinchus > Callorhinchus milii. The sequence continues at coordinate 16,352,153 of NW_024704751.1, forward strand.
AGGGTCGAGGGAGCAGGTGGTTGGCTTCATGTGGGTTATAGTGATGGTGAGAGAGAGGAGACAAGTTCGAAGGTGTGGAGGGAGGGATGGATGGGTAGGAGCCAGAGTGTAAGCGAGAGATGGGGAGGGGTTGGTGGTTGGGGGTGATCTGCTCATGGAGCTTGGTGTGCGAGAGGAAGTGAGCTGCAGAATTCTGAATAAACTGCAGTTTGTGGAGGGATGAGTTGGGAAGTCAGGCAAGCAGGGAGTTAGCATAGTCGAGCCTGGACATAGTGAAAGCATGGATGAGGGTCTCGGCAGTCTGAGGGGCGAGGTAGTGGCAGAGGTGGGGAAAGGCAGAATGGATCATGGCACGAAAAGACATTTGAGGGTCAAACAAGATACCCAAATTCCATATTAATTGGTGAGGTGGAGAATACATCCCTGAAAAGTGATGCTGTCAGCACCTGAGGTGAGGAGGCACTGACAGGAGCTAAGCTGGTGGGTCTCTGTCTTGTCGAGTGGTTCTGGAGTTCAGGGTGGAGGCGAAGTTAACCCTATGCCTGTGGATGATATCACTGAGCAGAAGCATGTAACTATTGAAGAACGCGGAACAGCGACTGTAGAGTTCAGCGGCACAGGTGTTATTATTTGTTGACAGCAATGCCCTCAGGAGAATTGAATTTTTTTTTGAGTAAGGAAGAGCCTGGTACATTTCAGACACTTTAATAATCTGAGTAATAAACTACCGCGCTGGACCGAACTGTCTGATTATATTTAGAATTTTGCTGCTGTTCTTTCCAATAACTATCTTCGCTGACTTGTGGTTTGATTTCACTGGGTAAAGATGAACAAAAAAGGCCCGTTGGCCGTAGCAGCCAATTTGCTGTCACCCCAAATAAACGCCCCCAAATAAACATCAAGAGTTTGGTTAACACTAATGTCATTCATGGCGGTCGGAGTGCAATAGCTGTGATTCTTGTCGGTGCAACTCGTTGACTGAAAGTGAATGGCAGCCGCCCGATCAGCCCGGTACCGGTCACCGGCCGTCACCCCCCAACACACACACCCACACAGTCACACCCGCACACACAGTCAAACCCACACAGTCTCTCTCTCTCTCACACACACAACACACACACCCACACAGTTACACACCCACACACAGTCTCACACACACACAGTCACACACCCACACACAGTTACACCCACACACAGTTACACACTCACACAGTCACACACACAACCACGCACAGTTACACACCCACACACAGTCACACACACACACAGTCTCACACACACAGTCACACACACAGTCACACACAGTTACACACCCACACACAGTTACATACACACACACAGTTACACACCCATACACAGTCTCACACACACACAGTCACACCCACACACAGTCACACCCACAGTCTCACACACACACACAGTCACACACACAGTCACACACAGTTACACACCCACACACAGTTACACCCACACACACAGTCACACACACCCAGTCACACACACCCACAGTCACACTCGCTCACTGTCACTCTCTGTCACACACCCCGCGCCCGGCGCTGGCCCCGCCCCCCGCCATTCAGATACGGTCCGACCCCACGTGGTGCGGTGGAGCTGCTCGCTGATTGGCGGGGGGGGCGCTGTGATTGACAGGAGGCGGTTCACGGCGTGTGATGTATCCGCTGTGTGTGTGTGAGAGAGAGACACAATGTAACCGCGCGCCAGTGAGTGAATGAGTGAGAGGCGGCATCGGCTCCACCCCACCCCGGCACCGCACGGCACGGCACCGCACGGCACCGCACCTCATGTTTGTCAGTCAGAGAGCGAGAGAGAGAGAGAGAGGGGGAAAGTGCAGCCGCTCCACCGCTAAACCGGTTCAGCCGCCGATCGCCGTCACCGTACGCTGAGAGCCACACGCTCCGGAGCACACACCCGGGCTGATCCGTTCTTAATTGAGAGCGTTGGTTTCTCCGGGGGGTGTGGGGTGGGGTGGGGTGGGGGTGTGTGTGGGGGGGTGTGTGAATCCCGGCCCGAAACTCCCGTTTACTGCCCCCAAGTGAATGAATTTTTTTGCTGTGCGGTGACCGCGAGCTCGTTAGTTGTTGCCCGGAGTTACTGCTGGAAAGTGACGGTGCGGGAACATCGTAAACCGGTGAGTGAGTGAGTGAGTGAGTGAGTGAGTGACCGCGGTGTAAAGGACCGCGATCAGCGAGAAACAGCGTGAAATCTGCTGTCGGTCCCGCGGGTGACACTTCCAGCCCCGCCGCCCGCGCGGGGCTCCCGGTGGCAGTGGGGGAGCCGGGTTCCTGGCACGGGTTTGTTTGCATCTCCAAGGGGATAGCGGGGGAGGCTGACCATCACCGGGCTGTCCTGTGGGCTCTGCCCCCTGAGCTGGTCGCGGGTCGGGGCTCACACCTCCCCGTGACTCCGTTTTTTTTTCAGGGGGTGGGGGGGGGTTGAATGTTATAAAACAGGCGGTCACTCGGCCAAACATTCCTTTCCTCTGACATTCTGAATGAACTCTACATTACTCAAGTCGCGCACTGGACAGATACGTGGTTTCCTTTCCCAATCTCCATCCTCTCTCTCTCCCTCTCCCTCTCTCTCTCTCTCTCTCTCGCGCGCAATCGCCATCTCAGACTTTCCCGACTCTCCGACCACCCGCAGCACCGACCCAACCGATCCCATTCTCCTCTCGACCTTCCTCTAAACTCGGGAAACAATGTCACGTCTCCGGTTCGTTGCGCAATCTCCAGCTTTTTGAGTACTCGCGTGTTCCGAGGATCTCTCTCTCTCTCTCTCTCTCTGTCTCTCTCTCTCTCTCTCTCTCTCCGGCCTCACATCCTCCATTCTCTCCGCAGGGTTTTGCACCGCAGGTTTTGGGAGTCGCTCGGACGCTCTCCCGGTAAGTCCCGGTTAAGCGCAGCCCCGATTGGGGAGCGTTTGCGGAAAGTTTGAGGGACGAGAGAGAGAGAGTGAGAGAGAGTGAGTGAGTGCGCGAGTGAGGCTGTGGGTTTAAGTGCGAGTGTCCGCGCCTTTGTCCTCACGAGTTGCTCTGTGAAGGCGACGGCATTATTTGGCGTTGGAGACCCTGTATCTCAGATCCCGGTTGAAGAGCATTTGATTTTTTTTCTCTCTCTCTCTCTCTCTCTCTCTGTCGGTTCGCAGTGTGGCGCTGGGGATCGGGGAAGGGAGGGGTTCGGGGCGCGGTGCCGAGGAGTTAAAAGCGGTCGAGGTGTGGGAGGAGCAGAGGGAATCCCGCTGTTTGGATCCCAGGAGGAATTTGGACGCAGATCCATCAGTCCTCATCCCTACAGGACCCCCACCCTCTCCCCCTCTACCCCCTTCCCCCCACCCCCCACCCCACCCTCCAGCTTCTTTTTTTTTAAATGAGTCCAGTGACTTGGCCCCCGACGAGCATCGTCCCCCCCAACCTGTTGCAGTTCGTTAAGCGGATCAGAGGTGGTATTCGACCTTTTTTTTATGGCAGCTTTGCCTTTGCGACCGAGGCCGAGGGGAGCGAGGTCCAGCTCCCATAGCCTGAAGTGGGGAGGAAGCCTCGAGAGAGAGAGAGAGAGAGAGAGCGCCTTCCTCTGAAAGAGTCGGCGCATCGATGCAGAATAAATTGATGTTAAAGATTAACTGAGGATGTGGTGGGTCCCCGTTGGCTGCTGGAATGAGCGTCTTTTTTTCTGCTGTACCACAGCCAGTGCAGTCCCCGCAGATCGGAGACCCTGTTGCAGAGATAAGTGACACAGCCTTTAAACCATCGAGTCTCACTCTCTCTCTCTCTCTCTCTCTCTCTCTTTTATCCCTGAGAAATGCCAATTAAAAAAGCTTTTCTTTAGCAACAACAGCAACTTGCATTTTTTTATAGAGCAGAGGAGCGTCCCAGAGCGCTTGATCGTGTGGAAGCACAACACCAAGCCCTGTGTGTGTGTGTGTGTGTGTGTGTGTATGTGTGTGTGTGTCACAGTCCAAGAAGGTGGGGGTAAGGCGGAGAGACAGAGGAAGAGTGTTCCAGAGTTTCAGGGTGTAAGTGGCTGAAAGCGCAGATCAGAGGACACTCGGGATAAGTAATGTGATTGTTGATCTGGTTCTGGGATCTGTGCTCAGAAGTTCGATTTTTTTTATGCAGATAAAGATTAGGTGTAAATAAGAAATATGTTGACTCTTGGAGGGGAATTCAGGACAAGAGAACATGATTTTAAAATCAGAGATAAACCGTTGAGGAGAAGGAGACAGTGATTGCAGTCAAAGCCCTTCCCCTCTACCTCTGCAACCTCCTAACCCCCTGCCCACCTGCCCGCACCCTCCGCTCAGCGGGCTCCAGCCTGCTTCACGTCCCCTGGCTCGCCCATCCCACCATTGGGGGTCGGGCTTTCAGCCACTCTGACCCACCCTCTGGAACGCCATCCCGCAATCCCTCCACCTCACCCTCTCCTTCAAGACCCATCTCAAGATCCCATCCTCTTTGACCATGCCTTCGATCACCCTCCTTCCCCCCCTGCCCTCCACCCCCTACCCGATCCCAACCCCCAGTTTGGGACCGAAACACTGATTATCCAGCACTTTGGGATGTCCTTCCGATGTGAAAGGCGCTGTATAAATGTAATTTTGTTGTTGTCACCCAAAGGGCATTTATAAAGGAATTGGTGAGAACTGAACTCAAAGTGGGATTTTTATCCCATATCCAGAAATTAAGAACAGATTCCTACCGATGAAGTAATAGTTCATGTATTTGTTTCAAACCTTAGGATGATTCAAATAATATGAAAGGAGGAATCTAATAAGTAATAATCATACAATGTCTTTAATTATCAAATAATATTCTGTAAAATTTACCTAAAATTCTGTAAAAACCGACTAAACAGTGAGCACTTGGTGACTGCCGATGAAATTGCCATTACCTTTATTATTGTTATTATTATGGAACGGTAATTTACTGGTGTGGAATTTCGGAATTATACCTTGGTTAATACACTCCGGGTTCCCTCTCTGGTCCCCTAGTGTACTCCCCGCGTTGCCATGGCCACGGTGGTGATGGAGCAGATCAGCCGTCTCTTCATTAACATCCAGCAGATCAGGCAGCTGCCGAGCCTCCTGGAACAGAGCGCCCCCTGCCTGCCGGCCACGGTGCGGGACCATGAGGTGCCGCGCATATTCCGGGAGCCTTACATCCACTCGGGATACCGGCCGGTGCATCACAGCTGGCGCTATTACTTCCTGACTCTGTTCCAGCGGCACAACGAGGCGGTCAATGTGTGGTCGCACCTGATCGCTGCCCTGGTGGTCCTGATCAAACTGCAGGAGTTCTCGAAAACGGTGGATTTCCTCTCAGATCGCCACGCGTGGCCCTTCCTGATCCTGATCCTGGCCTCCTTCAACTACCTGAGCTGCAGTGCCTTAGCTCACCTGCTACAAGCCCGCTCCGAGCTCGCACACTATTCTTTCTTCTTCCTGGATTACGTTGGAGTCGCGATCTATCAGTACAGCAGCGCTCTGGTCCATTATTACTACAGCATCCAGGAGGAATGGTACCATCTCGTCAGCTCTTTCTTCCTCCCAGTGGCCACGCTCCTGGCCTGGCTGTCTTGCATTGGCTGCTGCTACGCCAAGTCCAACGCTCAGGTGTTACAGCCGTGGGCTCGTAAGCTATACCAGGTGGTGCCCGCTGGCCTGGCCTACCTGCTGGACATCAGCCCTGTGCTGCACCGCATCTACAGCTGCCACTCGATCAGCTGCACCGACCCAGCCGTGCCTTACCACCGTTGCCAGGTCCTCTGCTTCCTGGTCTGCGCTCATTTCTTCTCCTGCCCGCACCCGGAAAAATGGCTGCCGGGAAAGTGTGACATCTTCCTGCAGGGACATCAGATCTTTCATCTGTTCATGGTTTTCTGCACGCTGGCCCAACTGGAGGCCGTGCATCTGGACTACAAGCGGCGAAGACACCTGTACCAGGCATGGCACCAGCACTCCACTTCTGCTGTGTTCATCGGCTGCACCTTCATCATCCTCTCCAGCATCTCCACGGCCATTTACATGCGGTACAGAGTCAAACGCAAACTCAGCCACAAGGAGAAGTGAGGAGGAATCCCCTTCTGGTGGTGGGGGGGGGGTTCCACTGGAGAGACCTAGAGGCTAAACATGACTTCTATATTTCTAGTGGGTCTGTTTGAAAAATGGAAATTGTCCCTTGTGTGCTAAAGTAACCGGCAAAGTGAATGTTTAACTCCTGAAGTCTTCACATCTCTGCCAAGAGGCATCAGTGTCTCTTCGCAGAGACGTGGGTTTGGTCAGCAATCCAAGTACAGATACAACAACAACAACTTACCTTTATATAGTGTTCCTCAAGCAGGGTAGTGTCCCAGATGCTTGGAGGGAGTTCCAGGTACCTAACATCCACCTTGTGAGGGCTCCAATTCGGACCTGTTGGCTATCGAACCAACTGGTGACCATCCTCGTGGGGGTGGGTTAAGCGGAATCTTCTTGGAGCTGAACTGGCTCTGACATGTTTGACAACGGAATGCCTGAATCGAGCCAGCCCTCTGGCGGTCTCGGTAGTCTGGTTGATGAGCCTGGCAGGTCCGTAATATTCCAGGGCACTGCTGACCACAGCACAGCCAGCCTGGCTCATCAGCAGGACTCAGAAAGGCGGACCAGTCACTGGGGGCAGCAAATTCTCCCACTCAGCTCCTGTTAACCCTGCAAGTCAAAGACCTAACGGTTATGGTGGTCCTAGCTGTGCAACTGGAAAGCTTTCTCTCAATGTCAAACTATGTGGTTTTAACTGTTTAGACTCCAGCAGTTACCTCTGGGATCCCCAAGCCTTGGCTTTTGCCAACCAGCGCCTAATACTTTCTGGAATTATGTAAGCAGGATGTAACCCTCCAGGGAAAGAGTGCACATTCCATTTCAACAATCTATCTGGATTTTCCATGTTTAGGTGGGCTGCATGGAATTCTCAGTTTGGTTTGGATATTCTTGAACATGATGATGGGTTTCTGCATGTGTCAGACTCCCGGCTGACCAAAACAAATACTGCGAATACTGAGCGTCTATTGGTGTTCGGGTCCCAATCCGTTGAACGCTAAAAGGCACTCAGTCTGCCACTCCGCATCCCATCCACTCCATTTGGCCCACATTAAATAAGAATCCTCGCATTTGATACATCTCAGGTGGATGACTCAAAGCGCTTCACAGGACTTTATTGTAAAGTGTAGTGACTGTATTTTGTAGGTGAACACGGCTGCCAATTTGCAGGCAGTAATGTGCCACAAACAGCCATGAAGTGTATGACCAATTTTATCTGGGGGATTGTTGGCCAGGACACAGTGAGAAACTCCCAACTCTTTTCAAATATTGCCATAGGATACTTTACGTCCATCTTAACGTGCAAATGGTACCTCAGTTTAACATATTATTGGAACCTCCAACAATCCAACTTCCTCTCCCCCAAGCACTGTATTGGATTGTCAGCCCAGACTAACTTCAAAGTGAATATGGGGCTTGAATCCACAACCTTCGGACTCACAGCCAAGAGGTTTACCAACTAATCTAGGCTAACACTTTTTTTACACTAATTTTGCCTTGTGTAATCTTAAAGACTGATGTTGCAGGGTTGGTTGAGGGTCCCAGCACTGAATGTTGACAAACACTAGCACTGTGGGGGAGAAGGTGAGGCGGGATGGAAAACATTCCATTGGGACCAACTTGCAAACAGCAACTTCAGAGACAAGAGTGTCTCTTTAAACAATACATTCCACACCCACATTGTGCCTTGGGATGGACAGATACTGGTTGTGAACTAGGGCTAAGCAATCGTGTTGTGTACGAAGAGCACCAGGCTATCTGTCTCCCAATAGTTGTTAAGCAGATTCCCAGTCACAGCCTTTATCTAGTGATTGGATCACTGCCGATTGTCCACTTGAGACCATGATGATGCCATTGCTTCCTGCTGTTCAGGTGCAAAAAGAGAAACCCTTTTTTTAATATTTTAATTTTTTCTACTCATTTCATTAGATCTTTGGCTCCTGCAGCCAACAAACAGCCTGTCTTTTGGAGCAGATACCCCTGAGTATCACAAGTTGGTACATTGCAGAAAATCAGTAGCATTAACCAGTAGCCTAATGATGGAGGAGCTTGGAGTTTATTGCAAACTCTGGCATTCTCTGTTGTTTATAAATGCTTTCACTGTTTCTCTGACTGTGTTAAGTGTCTGTGCTGCGTGTCTTCTGTCTTAATAGTGCTCGGCTGAGCCATTCCCAAAACAAAGTGCTTCTATAATGATTCCTGTGCAAAGTGGCTTTCACCAAATTTCAATGTAATCCATTAAAAATTTCCCTTCAGTTTTTACTAAAGTCATGTCATGTTTCAATGACTTGTCCTGATGTTGGATGCTGCAGACATAGACATCCCGGATTGTGTCCCGCAAAAGAGAGAAGGACGGAGTGTGGAAGTTTTGACCTACCCCGGGGGAGATCCTGACACTTAAGACAGCAGATTAGCCTAGCGTGCCCATCAGCCATGGCCTTCCCAGTGGCGAGGCTGCAGAGAAGCAGTTGATCATCTCAGGCTATTTGAGGGCCATGTGATGTGTTCCTATCACTGTGTTTCTTGGCTTGAGCTCCTGGTCAACATACTATTTTTTTGATTGATCCAGATAGAACTAGAAGCAATTTCAGCTGAAATTGAAATTTCACTCAATGCTGCTTGTCATTTGCAATACAAATTAATTCAGAATAAAGCTCTGTCTCTTTTTAACATTCACAACTCAGGGAGCAGGGGAGAAAGAGCTTTGACTTGTTGCTTCCACAGCCTCACTCGTGATTCAGCCCAGACCCAACTGGGGCTACAGGTATATCACACAAGATCAGTTTGGATGAAGGTCCTTCGACCCATTTGATCTCATCCATCTGTATTTTTTTTAAGTTAGTCCGGTGCCCTGACTTCAATTACTGTGAACTGGTGACTGGTAAGAAATACCTCCTGGTATCAGCCCTGAAATTGCCCTTTGCATCTCTGAACCTATGTCCTCTTGTTCTCCTGTCTTGGTGCATCTGACAATATAGTTCCTACCCCACTCCTTCGCTTGACAGACTCAGGCTTGTGACATGTCCCTCCGCCTATGTACTGCATCAGCCTTTAGATCTTATGCTCCTAACCTCTAGAACTTCTTCCCTCTTTAGTGATCTGCTATTTCTCTCCATTTTCCTCCTCAGCCTTCTCCTCGAGTCTTACAAGAGGAAGGTTTCAAATCCTAGAATTTTAGTGAAGACCAACGTTGTAAGATAACATCCCTGTTACAATCTGTATTTCCCGCCTATTTCCCCCGCCCTGTCTTCCAGACTTGTAAGTGACTGGGAGAGACCCATGGGGGAGGTTAACTGTCTGGACTTAGAAGCACCTGATGTGTGAATAAACATTTGTCACAAAGACTCATTGACAAGTCACAAAACAACACTTCCAGGTAAATACTTCCACAATAATCCATAACAGAATCTATACTGTCACCTAGAGGCCAAGGCCTCTCACAACCTCAAAATACAGAATTACTTTCCATTTCCAAGTCCCAGTCCAATTAATCCTCAGTTCCTGAGTTTCAGAATGAATCAAAATTGTGTTCTTTCAGTTCTGAACAATGGTCGAACCTGAAAAATTATTTTCTTCTCCAATTTACTTCGCTTTTTGCAAAGGTGCCAATTTGATGTCAATCCAATTCCATGAATCTGCCTGGAGTGCAGCGCAATGTAGTAATCGTCTTTAGTCTGTATCTAAGCTACACAATATCTGATTTGGTAAAGCTGGAAGCTGCTGCTCAGTGTCAATGATATTTCACTAAACTCAGTGTAGGGTTCTAGCCTAGACTGATCTGTTGCTGGGCACCCTGGCAGAATTAGCCTCATAGTGGGCATGTCTATTTGCCAAAGCCCTTCACGTGAGGACCTACATTTAGCAGCTGATGCTGAGTAAGCCTGGTGCACAGCATTGGATTTGGACTTCTCAAGATCACAAGTTGTCTGGTAAATCTCTTGCCACGTTGAAGCCAGATGTCTGTCAGATAGCTGATGAGGAAATGCTGAGGCTGGAAGATGCTGGTTATCCGGAGTCCCAGTTTATGAACACGTGTTCGTATGTCCAGCACCTGGAATCCACCTTGAGTAGTTTACAGAGAGGTAAGCAGCTGCTACTCAACACCGTACGTCCAACCGGTGGAACCATTGCTCAATGGGAAGGGATGTGTAGCCGAGCTGCGGGCAGCTCGATGGTGGTAATGACATCAAATGACATTTGAATGTCAGAATCGAGCCTTTCGTCTGTGGCATTCTTGGTAGTCTGGTTCCTGAGCCAAGCAGATCCGCAGTACTCCAGGGCACTGCTGATGACAGCTCAGTCCAGCCTAACTCATCGGCAGGGCTGGAAGACAGACCAGGCATCTGAGGGGCAGTGACTCTTCTCACTCACTTCCTGTTAATCATATAAGACAAATCCCTAAGGGGTAGGGTGATCCAAGACATACAGTGCTCTCAATGGCAAGCTATGTGGTTTTAGCTGGTTAGACTCCAGCAATATTGCAACACAAACCCTGGGGTCCCCAAACCTTGACTCTTGTGAAACTGCACCTAATAGTCTCTGGAATTAGGTAATCAGGATGCATCCCTCCAGGGAGAATGCGCATTTCCAAATTAATAAACATCTTGTGAATTTCCATGTGTGGGTGGGATCCATGGAACTCTCAGTTTGGTTTGGATACTCTTTAAGTATGGTGATGAGTTTCCGCATATGTCAAAACACCCGGCTGACCAAAAAAAACAATCCCCGCACTCCTTCACTTCAATGAGCCATAAATGTACAATTGAGCAACACTAAAATGTTTAGCTGATGAAATTTGTTCTCTTCACAAAGAATCTGAAGCTTGCCAAATAATTTGACCCTTGAAGCCCTGGGGATCAATTATCAAGATCTGGCTGTTCAGCCACACCAGGTAGCCTACAGTGACAGGAACACAAGAAAAGCGTCTGGAAGATAATCTGGTCACAGACTGGGCAGGTAAGGAAGCTTTTAAAGTTTTAAAACTTTGTGCAACCACAAATGTCACTGAATGCTCGTCAGGTCTGTGAGGAAGGTAGCTCAGAGCTGAAAGAAGGAAGTGGAGATCCATTGCTGACAAACGAACTTCTCCTGTCATTGTTTACTTAAGGTGCAGTTGCTGGCAACTGCCACACTTCCTCAAAGCTATTCCTATAAACCTGGCTCATTCTTCACGAGCTCTTCAGTGTGGGTTGAGGTTGCAGACAGACTCCAGAGGTGAGTACACAGCTATTAAACAGCGCTAACAACCGGGAGCCGGGTTAGTGGGGTCGCTGTACGTGACTCTGATCATTGACCCCTTGCTCGGAAATTTGTCTAATTATGAGTGTGATCCCATTTCTGTGGAAGAAAGTACTCTCAGCTTTAGCTGTGAATCACAACAGGAGGCAGTGGGCACGCATTTTCAACCACTCAGTCAGAGACGTGAAGGACCTTTACTCTTTCATTATCACAGGTTACATTTGTCTGCGTGTGATTTGTGCTGTTTGATCTGTGATTTCTGTGGGGTTCCCTTCCGCCACACCTGTTCTGAAGGAATTTCCTGTCAGGAGGAATCGGTAACAAAGTACAAAATTATTTGCTCACTGAATTTCAGTAAATTACAGAGTTACTGGGTGCTCACTCTTTTCTACTCTCATCCCACTTCCCTTGCTCTCTCCATCCGACATTGTGAGTGATTTTTCTCACCCTTCATAATTGGACTGTGATTACACTCTGACCTCCCGAACAGGGTGTGACCCCTCCTGTGCACAGTGAGTGACGTGTTGTCAGAGGTGAGTCCAGGCTTCTCATATTACCTTTATAAATCAGATATTACAGTGAGAGATTCCCCAAAGTACAGCACCAAGAGCTGAACTAAATCCGCTTTGCAAACATCTCACAGTCCAGGCTGACGCTGCAGTTAAAGGCTCGAGGAGAGCTGTGTTGTCAGAGGAACCATTAGGTGGATGTTAAAGAGCCTACAACGTTCTTGGTAAAGACGAAGTTTTAACCATCATTATGGCGAACAATTCTCCAGATAAATTGGTCACTTGCTTATGGTTGTGTGTTCCTGGGTGCAGTTTGGCTGCTGCATTTGCTCACTTGTAAACAGTCACTACACTAACAGCAATACCTGTGAAGAGCTTCGAGAGATTTACCATAAAAATGCAAGATTTGCTCACAAAATAAACAGTCAATTCACTTTACAGTATATTCTGTGAAGCGCTTTAGATGTTGCGAAGATGTGATAAGGTGCTATGTCAAATGCAAGGATTATTATTATTATTAACATAATCTTTATTCATCAGACTAATTCTGTATTCTGTTTTCCAGGTTTCCACCTGCTTTGTCACTCCCAATCCTGGCTTCATGGCTCCGGTTGAGAGTGGTGTGGGGAATGTTCCTGATCTGTCACAACTTCCTCAGCTCTGGCTAGCAATCTCCATCTTGTTGCTTCTCATCCTGCTCACAGTTGGCTGCAATTTCTGCAAGAGGTAAATCCCAGGATCTCTGTGCAATGCCGTGATGACTAGTCCTGGTCTGGAGGTTTAGCTGCCAATAATTTGCTAATAACACAGATCACATTTGGAAAATTAGATCCATAATTGGAATATTTCCCACCTCTTTCAGATTGTTTCGGAACTGGTTTCACAGTAACGTTGCCTCTGCTAAGCTCCAGTGCTGTAACTAACATATTGACTTAATATTGTCGTCAATTGGTTCACTTTGTTACAACAACTTGCGTTTACACAGGGTGCATCTCGGAGTGCTTAACAGTGGCAGAACCTGATGCTGAGCTGGGAGGGAGGGAAGAGGTGATTTATTGTAAGCACGGTCGAAGAGCAAAGACTTCAGGCATGATCTGAAAAAGGGGAAGGAGCGGACAGGTAGAGGGATTGAGGGACAGTTCAAAGCTTCGGGCGGTGAAAGCATAGCCGCAGATTGTGGAGGGGACAAGGGACAAGCAGGAGGCCGAAGCCAGCCAAGCGGAGGCAGCAGATGGAGTGGGGAGTAAGCATATCAGAGAGGTAGAAAGGTGCCAGGGCTTGAAAGGATTTGTAGGTGAGTGTGAGGATCTTGAAGTCGATCCATTTGATGATGGAGAGCCAGTGCAGCCACTACCACAGGTGACCGGGCGAAGGTGGGAGGTAATAACGTTTGTGGGGATGAAGTGAAGTCAATTGGTTCAGTAGAACTCAAACCAGGTGAGTTCGGTCCCACTGAGGTGGATGAGGGAGGAGAAGCGGAGGAGAATGGCGTGATCGAGTTTGACAAAAGCAATGACGAGGTCCAGGAGACAGAGGGAGCCCTGGTCTCAGAGAGGATGTAATTTGTGACTTTGAAGAGTGCTGTCTCTGTGCTCATCAGATTTACTGGAAGACAAGGAAGAGGAGCGAAGAGACCTGTGCTTGTGTCTGTGGTGAGTGACGCACTGATGGCTGAATTAAGTCATTCAGTCCTTTGATTTTTTTGGTCCAGCACCATAATAATCTAATAATCCCTCCAAAAAAACAAAACAATAATAAATTGTCATTTTCAATCTACGACTGTTTGTGGGACATTGCTGTGCGCAATTGGCTGTCGCGTTCGCCCACAAATATACAGTCAATTCACTTTACAGTGTGTTCTGTGAAGCGCTTTGGGACGTCCTCCCGACGTGAAAAGCGCTATATCAAATGCAAGGATTATTATTATTATTATTATTATTATGCTTAAGAGTCTCCAAACCAAATTGCTGTGAGTTCCACAGTAGTTTAAGTTTGTCTTAGTGTGCACTCTGTCCATGGAGGGACCCTTCCCTACCTCATCCCAGAGAGTTTGGCATTGGAAAAAGCCAAGCCCTGGGGACCCCAGAGTGAGTATTGGTGTAAGTAACTACTGGAATCCAACTAGCTAAACACTGGCAAGCTTGTCGCAAGTTTAACCCAGTGTCCTAATACCTCTCACTTACTGGTTAACAAATATTCAGAAACAGATAACGATTTTAGCTGAGTTTGTTGCAGGTGGGATGCTTACCCTGTAACTGGTCCATTAATCCCGTGACACGGTAACTGATTATTAGAAGTCAAAACGCAAAGAAACTGACAAATTCTTCATTCTCTTTAGAGGCAGAGGTTTCCCACTCAGCTCACAGATGCAAGTCCCAATGGAGAGTTTCCACATTTACCGGGTAATGCGCACGGGGCAGGGCGCACGGGGCAGGGCGCACGGGGCAGGGTGCACGGGGTAATATTGTAATGTTCCTTGTTTTCCGCTCACATAGGGGACAAGGCGCTGGAAGTTGACGATGACCTGTATGAAGTCATCAGCGAAGTTAACATGAACGAGTCGGAGCCGCAGAAGTTGCAGCCGTGTCCCAGCCCGGGCAAGGCCAGCTCGGCACAAACCTGGGCAGTTGCGAGTGGGGAGGGAAGCGGCAGCAGAGAATCGGTGAAACCGGCCGAGCCCGGGGCAAACATGGCAATTTATGCAAAAGTGGTGAAGCAGAAAGAGAAAGGGGATCAGATAGAACCTCAGGACGCAGCTCAGTGGGAGGAGGAGGAAGCGGAGCCTCCGCCGGTGCCTGAGAAGCATTTAGAATAGGGCAATATAGAGTTGTGAAGGAAGTGAAGCACTCGGTGTAGTCACCCACAAAATCATGCAATCAAAACCCAGCATGGCTCAGCTGCTTGCACTTTTACCTCTGGTTCAGACGATTGTCTCACTTTGAGTTCACAGTCTCGTTTGGCTCTTCAGTGCGCTATCTGGGGGAGTGCCGCATTGTTGGATGAGATGTTAAACCAACCTTTATGGTCGCTCCCCCCACATCCCCACCCACCCTCGAAAAAATGTCTTGATTCAATATTTCTTGAATTTTGGCATCAATCAAGAAATATTCATTTAAGAAAAAAAACTGACACGCACAAACAATTGAACACCGACTTACCTTATACTCATAGGGATGCTTCCTGTTGGCTTCATGGGCCATTTCTGGCCTGTGGGTCACAGGTTGGTCACCCCTGTGTTAAGCCGAGATCCTGTCTGCCTGTTCAGGTGGATGTCAAATGATCCCATGACACTGTTTGAAAAGAATAGTTTCGACCAGTGTCCTGGCCAACAATCCTCCAGATAAAATTGAACGTTCCCTTTTTGTATGTAGATATGTGAGTGTGTGTATGTTTGTGGGATATTACTCTGTGCAAAGTGACAGCTGCATGTGCCAACAAATACAGTCACTACATTTGACAGCAATTCTTCTTGAAGTGCTTATGCAACATTTTGATATTTATATGAAATACAAGGATTATTATTGTGCATCAAGCAGCACAGAGTCCCCAAATAGAGTCGCTGTGTCCCGACTAGTGAGGGTCACTCTACCCTGCGTGAGAGGCGCTATATAAATGCAAGTTGTTGTTGTTGGCTGGGAGCTGACCCAGAGCTGCCATGACACAGGGACCAGGGTTTTGCTGATCGAAATCAAGGCCTTGGGAAGATAATGGACTTCACCTGATTCAGAAGATTTGCGTCCGGAAATAAATCTAAAAGCATCAAAATTAACTTGTAAGTAACTGCAATTACCTGAGTAATCCTCTCCATTCAGAACAAGACGTCAATGAGAGGGACCCACCACCTTGTGGCCATTTAATTCTAACCCTCTGAATGATGCCTGTTAAGTATAGTATCGTAGGCCAGAAATTATTGTTGCTAATAGTTATCAAATGTCACAAATTATACCCTATTCCAGTGTGTTTGATTGCTGGTTTTGTGCTGTGTGTGGATGATTATTTGTAATGTCACCATCTGACACCATCTGTTTTTGTGCCGCTGTGCGTGCTGCAGGAAAAAGCCGCACCTTACAAAAATTGTATTTTTTTAAATAAAAAACACTATTTTAAATATAGAGAAAGTATATTCTATCTCCCAAGCTCATTCTGCTTGGAATTGAATACAATATTTCTATGACAACCCCTTTAAAATCGCCTGTGTAAATCCATCATCTGTGTAAATCAATCGCCTGTGTGGATCAATTGACTGTGCGGATAATAATAACAATAATAATCCTTGCGTTTGATATAGCGCTTTTCACATCTTCTAGACATCTTAAAGTGCTTTACAGAATAGACTGTAAAGTGAATTGACTGTATATTTATGGGCGAAATGCGGCAGCCAATTGCGCACAGCAGTGTCCGCAAACAGATGTGGATTGAAATGACCAATTTGTTATTTTTTTTGAGGGATTATTATCAGGATCAACACTTATCTCACTCTGAAGACCTCAGGCCTGAGATTCCACTTAGCCTGTGAGACCATTTTCTCTTGAAATTTCAGATAGTGTAGAATTGTGGAAAACTCTTAAATTGGAAGCTGATTTCTTTTTAGAAATAGTGAAAAGGCGGCTTTCAAATGAACACTGAATTCAGAAGTTTTGTATCATCTGAAATTTTAAGAAAGAACGATTTTGGAGGCTAAAGCCAGCTAGAATTTTACCAGAATGATACCAAGGATTAAAGTTAAATTATGAGAATTGTTTGATAAACTTGAGGGTTGATTTAATTGAGGTTTTTAAAATAATAATAATATTCTATGATTCTAATGGCCACTCCTGTTCCGATGTTCCTATATAAGTGATGTGCATGTCACAGTGCTATTTATCTCTGGGTCCGTTTAACCACGTGCTGGATTTAGATGTCCTGACACAGTCCAAGAGTGTGAAAGAATGACCAGTGTCCATGTGACTATGTCTGATTCCTGTAAAGTAGTGGTTTGAGCATTTGCCTCGCAAGCGAGAGGACCCGTGTTCAATTCCTGGGTAGGGCGAAACATTGGGCAAGTTTCCTTATCTCACATGTTTACCTAGCAGTAAATGGGAATCCGGTTGTAGTTTATTGGCGGATCGCTTTTCCGGGGATAATAATCCCTTCAAAAAAAAAATGTGGTCCTTCAATCCATGACTGTTTGTGGGACACTGCTATGTGCAATTGGACTGCCCACAAGACGTCCCGAAGACGTGATAAGGCGCTATATCAAATGCAAGGATTATTATTAATTTACGGTGGTTTCTCTTTGCTGCGATGTCCCATGTGTTATCCTTTGTGTATAGTCCTCGATGCCTCCCCTCCTCACCCCCAGTCGAAGGTCAATGTCTGATTCGATGTTCTAGGAAATCGGTTGAAATCTCTTTATGATCTCGCTGTGCTACTGTGACCTCAGGCCCGAACACATTCTTTCTTCTTTTCCACTCTTTCTCGCTGCTCCCTGCACCAGTAAGCGATCAGCCCTGGGATCCCTGCCATGAGGGACTGCGCGTTGTGCCCAGTAAACCACTGTGCCGCCCACCATGAGTTTAATCTGCCACTAATTGGTGAGTATCATCAGGAATTATAAGAACCGAGGAGAAAATATCCCACAGTCCCTTCGCCTTATTTCCTCCCTTGCCTCCTTCAAAACACACCTCAAGACCCCTGCTCTTCAACCACATTTTTGGTCACCCTCCTACCCCTACTCTTCCTCATCTTCACCCCTCCTGATCCCAACTCCCTGCTCGGGTTCAAATCTCTGACTGTCCAGCGCTTTGGGACATCCTCCCAACGTGAAAGGCATTGTACAAATATAATTTGTTATTGTTGTTGAAGGAGGGAAGTAACATCCCAGCATTTGGGTCATACCAAGAAAATGGACAATTCACTGCATTAAACGTTACAAGATTATATCTTTTCTCGTATAACAACTTTACTTATTCACAGAGAATCTCTCCATTGTAATCCCACAAAGAGCAGGAATGGGCTCTGACCGGTGATTCCTGATCAGATGTTTGTTTTAACTGAAGGATTGAATGAAGGGAAAGCCCGGGGAATGGGTTAGTGTGTAGCGCTTCCCTTTCTTGCGTAACATCAACTTATTTCTGTGCATGTCTCTAGGGCAGACAGTGTCAAATTAATCAGATACCTCTCTCCCTCACTGCGTTTCCTCTCCTTCCCTCCACCCAAGATGTGTGTTGACAGATGAAAATTGCTGATTCGGATCCACCTAATCCAGAGAAACATTGAGAACAGCTATGCTGTTATATAGTCAGTGAAGGTGTTCTGGATACCCATGGATCCATTATATTTGGGCAACTCTGTGTGAGGGAGCCATGGCATCCTGGCCTCATTGAAGGGAAAATTAAGAAAACTGCTACAAGGGCTTGATCGCCCCTCACATCTCCTTCCAGATGAGGGTTGATCTTCATGGGACGTTGCTTGTGGCTTGCCTTACCTACCCACAGCATAATATTCACCTCATTTCAAATCAATGTCACTTTGTATACCGTTTGGAGACGTTTATGGTGTACACGCCTAAGTAATAATCCCTACGAAATAATAATAACTTGGTCATTTTCAATCCACGACTGATTGTGGGGGACGCTGCTGCGCGCAGTTGGCTGCCGCTTTTCGCCCACAAATATGCAGTCAATTCACTTTAAAGTCTATTTCGGTGGAGTGCTTTGAGACATCGAGAAGACGTGATAAGGCGCTGCATCAAATGCCAAGATTATTATTATTATGGTGAGCGATGCAAATGATTAGTGTTACTGTGTGGGTCACTTGAGGGCGTCCTCAGTGGGGGCGGGATCAGGGTGATTCAAGATCCTCATCCTCACCTACAAGGCCATTCACGGCCTCGCTCCCCCCTACCTCTCCGACCTATTATCCCCCTACCTACCTGCCCGTACCCTCCGTTCCTCTGGCTCCGGTCTGCTCCACGTCCCCCGCCCCAACCGCCCTACCATCGGTGGCTGAGCCTTCAGCCTCTCAGCCCTGAGGCTCTGGAACTCTATCCCCCAGTGCCTTCGCCGCTTCCTCCCTTTCCTCCTTCAAGGCCGGTCTCAAGACCTTTCTCTTTGACTGTGCCTTCAGCTCCGCTCTCGACTCTCTTCCCCCTCCTCGCTCCCTCCCTTCCCTCCCCTCACCCTGACCATTTCCCCCCTCCTCGCTCCCTCCCTCCCTCGCCTCACCCTGACCATTCCCCCCCAATGCTCGGGTCATGACCCAACTGTGCAGCGCCTTGGGACGTCCTCCTGACGTGAAAGGTGCTTTACAAATGGAATCTTGTTGTTGTTGTTGTTGTTGTTGTGTTGTTGTTGTTGATGGGCTGGGCTCGGTGGGGGCGGGGTCAGGGTGATTGATGTGGGACTGGGCTCGGTGGGGTGTAAGGGGGCGGGGCTAGGCCAGGGGGGCGGAGTCAGGCGACGGGGTGAGGTGACGGGGAGGCGTGGCCGGAGTGAGTGACAGCTGTTTGAAGGCTGCGCTCGCGCAGTGGCGGGTGGCGGTGGCGGCGCGGGAAGCGATGCAATGGCCGGGGAGCCGGGGGCTGCGCTCGCTCAGGTAACCGCCGGCCGCGGGGCGCCGTTTGAATGCGGGGTAGAGGGGCGGCCCGGCGGGCGAGGGCCCGGGTCCTCGCCCGCCGAGTGACTGAAAGCCACGTGCGGGCACCGGCTGCTGTCCCGGGAGCGGAGCCGCTGCCTTTCTGCGGTTAACGTCTGTTTAATGTGGCGGCGGCCTGTGCCCTGATGTGATGCCCGCCTGTGGGGGAGGGTGGGGGAGGAGGACCGGCCGCAGGTGGCCGCGGCCTTAAGGCAGAGCCCAGGTGAGGGGCGCAGGTAGACGGTCACTCAAGACACCGGCAGCGACCGGCACAGCGGCTGAGGAGGAGTTAGTGACCAGTCAGCGTTTGATGGTGTCCATTGGGTCAGTGTCTCGAGAGCGCTCGGCCACGTCCTGCCGTCGCTGTGTCGGTGTAGTGACTGTTCACGCGGGGGCAGGTAACCTCCCACGCAGCCGTGGCATTGAATGACTTCAGTGTATATCTGGAGGGGGTTGGTCGGCGGGGTGCACGGGCGGGGTGGGCGACCGGTGTGTTTCCCGGTGGATGTCTACATTTTTTTAAACCCAAATTGATGTCATTTGCTTCTCCTCCTCCTCCTCCTTCCTCTTCCCCTTGTGGGCACCCACGGGGCCGAGGCAGAAACGCTGCGCTCAGCAACATGTCGCCCCAATGTTTTTGTTGCTGTCACGTGCGGCGGAGCAATGGCAGTGTTTGGAAGGGCAGTTCATCTCTCCCCAATGGACTTGTCGGCGACCCCCCCCCACCACCACCATCATCCCAGGGATGTGAGGGAGTGAGGCGTGTGAGCCGAAGTCCTCCTCCCGGACCGCCATTATATATGGACTGCTCTGAAATGCCGTCTGCTGTGCGCGCACACTGCTTTAGGGAAGTCTCAGGGTCTTTTGTTTCATTTTGTTCCATGCCTTATGGCCGCTTGTGTCCTCAATACAGCATCATTTGTTGACAGGTGATGCTGTCCTAGTCTTAATCCCTTCATCCAGCATAGCTAGGCTGTAGAGATGGCTGGCCGAGAGGGCTAGTCGGTTCCATTTCATGGAAAGAAAGGGTAGGTAGGCACACAGATTGGGATATTTTTTTTTATCAACATGGAATGACATTTGTGCAAGTGCAACCAACGTCCCTTGGGGTCAGCAGGGCGGGAAACGAAGGATAATGTTTTGGGAACACGGGTGTGTTCCGGTGCGCAGAAACTATACAGGGATACCGATTAAGCGCTGCGATTAGATTAAATAATTGGAGTGGAATGCCGGATGATTTCCCTTGTCTTCCAAGCGCCTCCGTGTATCTACTTCACGGTCTGAGAAGCGGAAAGCTTGCCAAGCAGTACAAAGGAAAACTGCAAATGGAAGTCGTTTTTTTAAAAAAAAACATCATGAGGGTGGCAATCATCCTTAGCTAAGTTGGCTATATGATTCATCATATAACACTGCTAGTCCTTGGTTGTTGGTAATTGTTTATTAATGCAGGTATTACTGGCTGAACGCATCATTACTTCCATGTACGATATGCAGTTATAAACCGATTTTTTTGGTCAGCTGGGTGTCTTAAAACATGTGGAAACAGCACCACGTTTAAGCGTCTCCAAACCAACTCACAGAAAGTTCAAAACGTAAAGTTATTCATAAATTGTAGCAAGATAAATAGCTTTCCATAGACTGATTTACCTGGAAAATGTAAATCTTCCTCAACATTGATATAGCGATCGTGTGCCTCACTCTTCCCTTCAGCTAGCCTACCTCTTAATTGTTTGTACACCACATATATACAGTTGTACCTAGCAAAATTCTGAATTTATTCCCTCTATCATTGCACCCAAGATTTATTTGCACCACGTCCTAGATTATTACAGTCAAAACATTCTGTAATGTGAAGTAACACAACTATTTTAAAAGTTTTTTTTTAAAAGCTCCACAAGTGGAATGATCTTGGAGTGAAATGGGGTCTAGGTTTATTTGATTTATCTCACTTGGATATGTGAGCAGTGCTGGTTAACAATTGATAGTCTGGAGGGAGGGGAAGAGAACAGAGGCATTGACATTGAACAGCGGCGCTTTTGGCAGGTGTCCAGATTGAGTTCCTCACAAATTCAGAAATGGACTTCCTTGCATGTGTGTGCCTGTGTGTGCATTTATGCAGTATGCGTGTGTAGTTTATCTGCATTAAATCTTGTGGTTGGGGCAAAGCTGGCACATCACATGACTCTATTTTTGTGATTCACCAACCCATATTCACCAAAGTCAATCTACTTTTGCTCTGCAGAATTGTGAGAAGTTCTGAAATGAACTAACCAAGGCACTACAGTGGAAAGTCTAGCAAATGTCATTATCAGTTTGAGAATGAGAAACCAGGGGGAAAGTAGTATTACTCCAACTGTGTCTTAAATTTCAACGAAAGATCAATTGATAGCACGTGGATGGTATAACCAGAGATGGAATGTTAGTGCAATTGATGCACTAGAGAACTGAGCACTGATAAAATATTATTTAACTGACCAGCTGTTCTCCACTAATGTGTTGTCTGTGGATTCCAGTATTGTAGAAGTCTTTCTGTTCATAGATACCCTTTTCTATTCGAATCCTTCACCTTCAGCCACAATCTTCACAGTTACAGAAAGAGGGAGACTAATATACTGTCTCACTTAAAATGCATTTGGGCTAGATTGACCTGACTGAACTTCAGAATTATGGATTTTGGAAGTCTGTCTTGCAAATAAAAATCGTTACTTGGCTTATAAACATGCAGTATCCACTGATATTTTACAAGTTGACTGGCACGTTGATGATCATAATGATGTCATATTGATGTGAAATGCAGGTGGGATGGTGCACTGCAAACAGCACCACATTTGGTATCGCAAATATCATGCTTTGTCTTGATGCTGGAGCAAGTCAGTGCCTAGATACAATATTCACTGAAATTGAGGCCTGTTTAGAGAGGAAAATTTAGCTGCATTGGCATAACATACTTCAGCAACAACCTCCATATTCCATTGTTTTATACGTTAACAAGAAGGTGCTAGAAGGTAAGAGTCATCTGTGGCTTCAACTTCTGCCTTTTGACGTAGTAAAGCAGTATGACTACATACAATAGTGTCTGATCTCTGCACTAATGGGGACTGGCCCCACCTTTGTGGCAGTGAATACAATACAATAGTGGGTGGGTTGTGTCTTGTAATGGAATACCTTGTTTTTACCTTTTGAGTCCTGTGAGACTGTTTGTGTTCAGCATGTTTGGAGACTGGAAGTTGTACAGTGCCACAGGAGACCTTGACCTAATTCTCAGAGAGGATAGCGATGAGAGCCCAAGGTATCTATGTGACCTACCATTGGAGGGAGAGCATATTGCTTACAAAAACATTAAATTAGCCAGGCAAGATTTTGGAACAACAAAACATTTAAAACCTGAGGCAAGGCAATCACAAAAGCAGTGTATTTACTAATTTCCTGAGGGAAAATCAGTAATTTATGGCTGAAAATCAGTGGAATAATTACAGTACTCTTCTGATGTTGATGGTTTCTAAAAACTATGGTTTTGTTGATTAATGACTGAAAAATCTATTTAAAGATAACTTTTTTGGAGATTACCCAATGGCTCAGTGGATAAAGCATGAGGTGGTATAGATCAAAGAGCTGTAGGTTTGAATCTTGCTTTCTGTCTGGGTGATTGATTGGGCACCTCAATGGCTCCCTAAAATAACAAAGTACCTGCCTGGTGCAATTCTACAAATTTGATGTTTAATTTTATTGTGTTTTTTTAAAAAAATCTTCTAAAATGCAAGTTTCTCTCTCAAAATGTGTTTTCTCAAATATAATAATGTAAGATTGGCAGCTGTGTCGCCAGTAATTAGGAACAGATTTGATATTGTGTTTTTCTGATGTAATGTTTCCCTTTCTCCTCAGTAAGTTCCGAATTGTCCATGGCGAGTAGAGAGCCAAAGTACAGCTTGGTGCGTGAGTTGGGTCGAGGCAGTTATGGTGTAGTGTATGAAGCAGTGGTAAGAAAAACAGGGGCACGGGTTGCAGTGAAGAAAATTCGTTGCCACGCCCCAGAAAATGTGGAACTGGCCTTGCAGGAATTCTGGGCTTTGAGCAGCATCAAAAGCCTTCATCCTAATGTGATCCATCTGGAAGAGTGTATCCTGCAGAAAGATGGGATGCTACAGAAGATGATCCATGGCTCCAGCTCATCTCATTACCTCAAGGTGAATGTTTCAGCGCACCTTGCCTTGGCTTAAGAATCGATTTCTGAATTTGTAAAATACTCATTTAACTTTGCTTTTCATTAGTTAATTTCTCTTGTTATTGCATGCTTTGGTGGTACTGTATTTTAATCCAGAGCCTCACGTAAACGGACAATGTGTTATCTGAGTGTTAGTTATTCATTCAACTTTAGCAAATTAAACTTTACACTGTTGTGGGTTTGCACAGTTTAACTGTAGAAAAATAATTGACATATTTAACCTGTAGAAGTGATTGGGAATACAATATTTGAAATATTGTAGCTGTTGGATATCTTTTTACTTAGTAGCTACTGTCCCAGTTACACATTTTTGTTTTCCATAGATGTCTACCACATGCAATCATGCATGCATACACACCCATGTATACATTAACCAATGTAGGCCCATTTAAAGTCTCCAGAAGTATTTCTGAGATGCAGCAGACCTGATCCCAGCCAGCTGAAGCTCTTGTCTGTGGAGAAACATAATAATAGAATTAACAATTGGTAAAATGTAATGCCTCTGTTCTACTCCTATCTTCAAATTTTGAAACAAATAGTAAAGTGATTGTATTAGATGTTACAGAACTGAGATGAGTGTAGATTTGAGCCAGGATAGAGGATTAAATAAATGTTATTTATAGAGGTGAAACTTGTATAGCAACTAATCTCTTGTATTTTATTTTTAAAGCTGGTAGAGACTTCATTGAAAGGGGAACTCAGCTTTGACTCCAGAAGCGCTTACTATCTCTGGCTTGTCATGGATTTCTGTGATGGCGGGGACATGAACGAATATCTGCTTTCTAGGAAACCCAATCGCAGGACCAACACCAGCTTCATGCTGCAGCTCAGTAGCGCCTTAGCCTTTTTACACAAAAACCAAATTGTCCACCGGGACCTGAAGCCAGATAACATATTGATTACTCAGACTGGATCCGAGGCTGCAGGAGGAGAACCTCTTCTAAAAGTGGCAGACTTTGGTCTGAGTAAAGTCTGTTCAGGCCTGGGAGCAGAGCAAAAGGAGCCAGTTAACTTAAACCGCTGCTGGCTTTCTACAGCTTGTGGGTCGGATTTTTACATGGCCCCAGAAGTTTGGGAAGGTCACTATACAGCCAAAGCAGACATCTTTGCATTGGGTGTCATCATTTGGGCTATGCTGGAGAGAATTACATTTATAGATTCAGAGACTAAGAAAGAACTGTTGGGAAGCTACGTCCGTCAGGGATCAGAGATTGTGCCTCTTGGTGAAGCATTGCTGGAAAACCCCAAAATGGAGCTTAATATCCCAGTGAAGAAAAAGTCAATGAATGCCGGAATGAGGCAACTAATTAAAGAAATGCTGGCAGCAAATCCACAAGACAGACCCGATGCCTTTGAACTGGAACTGAGAATCTGTAAAATCACATGCAGAGAGTGCAGCCGGACTGCGTAAGTCTCTATCTGTCAAATTCTGAAGTGTTCAGGGCCGGCTCTGATCCTTCTGAGCTTTGCCAGGTTTTAACTGTGTTTCAGGCAAATCCTTTCTTCCTAATCTCCCACCAAAAAGCAAGTGTAAATGCAAATTCTGACTGGTCCAACAGATGATCTGCAGCTTCTAAAAACTGGTGCTTCTTGGACCTATATTCTGTTCCACTCCCTATATTACTGAGGGCATTTGCCAGATACCAGCTGACTAGTTGAACCTTGATTTGTCTAGCAAATCACGTGCCAAATTTGTTGGCAGTTAAACCACTTTATGATGAAATGAGATGCTGCAGGAAAATGTGTGGTCTGGTTGGGTCGGAATGACACTTGTTAGGCTAAGGTTGTAGCTGAGAAATGATCCAAACTGTTGCAAATTATCTGAAATATGACTGGGGATATCTAACTTTTTCACCAGTGTAAAGTTCCCTTTTACCCTCTCGATTTTTCTTCCCCAAATACATATATTATAAACAACCGGAATATTGTTATAAATTGACAGCAATGCTCTTTTGAAAAAGGATAATAGATGCCCATTAAGATTTTTTTATTCAGCTCTTTTCTACTTTTTTCACTTAGGATTCCAAGTCCAGGCATTTCCTGAAACATAGCATGTTTTAGTTGGGTGTGGAATTGTTTGGACTGTGGGCTTTTTCACATCTGAATCTGCCACCATTAGACATGTTTGTCAGTTGAACTGACTTGTAATTAGTAACTCAGCTGTATTGGAGGAAAAAAACATTAAGCAACTTTCTAGAATCCAATGCAATTTTGATATAAGCTGTTGTTATCAATAAAAGACGTTCAAAGTTTAAGTGTTTCAAAGGATGAATGTGACCTCTTGGGATCCAGGTCCAAATTTCTACTTGCTCCTGGGAGTTTATTATGCTTCTGGAGCCTGGAACTTTGTAAATGAGCGAGCTCTTTCTTACTTACTCACTCTGTCCATCCCAAATGTGAAACCCTACCTTTTTTTTCTCCTCTCTGTGGTATTGGTTACTAAAGATGAGGGCTTTCTATTCATTTTGCAAATGGGGTAGTAAAAGTAACTGTCCTATCAGACAGACAACTGGAACTTTCGACCTGATGTTTCACAACATATTGAAGAATTATTAGAGAAAATAACACTGTTCGTAGACTGGTAAGTATAGAGAAAATAGCCATTTTCATCAATTGATTAAATAAAGAGTCAGCTTGGGTGTATAGAGTGGATTTTTATTGGCTTCGCCTTGAGTGGACCTTAAATTAGAAACTCAATTTGCCTTGATGTGTTCAGCTTTTCATCAAATTAAAATATAATGGTTTGATGAAAGAGTACAATACATCAGAGGTAATCACTCCTTTAGTGTGTTGCTTAAGGGAAATTCAAATGACCTACATAAAAGCGGAGTATTATGCACCTCAGAAAATGGAGCACTGTATTCTACTGCTGCTGTTTAACATTCCAGAAGCTCTGGATTCTGAAAGAACTGATGCTCTCACTGCATTGTGCCGTGAAGATGCAATTTTTATTCAAACATAAGCTCAGGATTGCACTTCCATTAGTATTCCTATCAAGTTAAATTGAGGAGCTCAGTGGTTAGAGCACTTGCCTCGCAAGTGCGAGACCTGGCTTTGATTCCCAGCAGGGCGAAACGTTGGGCAAATTTCCTTACTGTACGTGCCTCTGTTTACCTAGCAGTAAGTAGGAACCCGGTTGTTAGTCGATTGGCGGATTGCTTGTCTGGGGTAATAATTCCTTTTTTTTTAAACATTGGTCACTCAATCCACGACTCTTTGTGGAACACTGCTGTGGGCAATTGGCTGGTATATTTCACCCACAAAATATACAGTCAATTCACTTTACAGTATATTCTGTGAAGCACTTTGAGATGTCTTGAAGACAGGATAAGGCGCTATATCAAATGCAAGGATTATTATTATATTGTTACATCTGGCTGCAGATTTAGTTGTTAATTCAAAGAAAGTAAATTCAAGGCACTACTTTAAGTGGGTTACCTTCTACTTTAACGAGATAAACTTGTATTAAACTGTAAACTTTATTGTGTGACATTTGTAAGATTGTGTAACTTATTCCTGTTGTAATATGTATAAATAAAATTCTATGAAAAATAATTCTGTATTTAATACTCACTTTTATTTCCTTGCAATGTGATAATCCTTGCATTTTTATACTGCTAACCGTGTTGCCCATTGCCAATTGCAGGCCGACACCAATCATATTGGCAGTATCTGCCTCATACATCATCAGCCCACACCAAACACATCACACAGTGACCACGATGTTAACTTATCTCGCTACATTAATTGCTTAATAGGTCTATATGAGAGGCATTAATGGCTGATTTCTAACATCTCTGGAATTAGTCTCTTCGAGGAGCTAGTCAGGTGAAGAACTAAAGGGCAGAATCATTAAAGGTAAGTGCTATTATCTCCTGTTCAACCCATACACACAATTTAACTACACTTAAATTGTGTGTATGGAAAATATTTTAGAGAAAAATTGTGGAATTAGTAAGTCACTTAAATGGTGTATTTTATGGAATCTGATGGCAAATGTTTTCCAACAGGCACACTAATTTGTCTCTTTAAAATAATTTCAATAATAATAACAAACTTGATTAACGGACATCCTCAACCCTACCAAACAATGTCCAAATGAAATGAGATGGATTTTTTTTTAAATGTGCTTGAAAAAATTAGGTTGATTATCGTAATTTTCAAGAATGAAACTGTTGGAAAACATAAGCTGTCATTTCCCTTAATGCAAAGTGTGTCGAAGTGCAGGGTCCAGTAAACCTGTTGGTGAAGCAAATAGTTAAAAACAATTGCTCAACCACCCTCGTGTTCAATCTAGTATTGCTAGAAACCGAAGCAATTGAGAGCCGAGACCAGAGGGTGGAAACGTTTGCTCTCCTGTGGCTGTTATCTACTCAACCCATAGCTCGCTTGCTGCTTACTGATAAACAAACTCTTTGTATCTTGGCAAAGCTGAAGCCTGTGGATAGGTAGAGGCTGACGGTTTAAATATCGCTGTCTGTCCGTCCCTTCGAATAGCGTGTGATAATTAATCGCAGCTCTTTAAAAAACTGAAAGCAATTGGCTGCTGTAAAGCGTCTTTTGATAAGACGTTTCAATGCTGCGCTGAGTACACATTGCTGCGAGCAAGATTGCTGACAGTGCTTTCCTAAACCGTGGGTAATGAGAAGATAGAGATGTGAACAGATATAATCTTGGGCCAGAAGGCGAAAGCGGCCACAACCCTGTGGCTGCTTATTTTCATACCAATAAAAGAACGTCCCCATCTCAGAGACGTGCACATGCTCTGTTGCCTCTCTTCGAATGATATTCCTTCCTCACCGAAACATTGGCTTCGGAATTGGAACTGACGTTGGTTGCTGTTTTTTCCTGCTTGTATTGAATACTTGTGTTGAAATTAAGTGGCGATTTGTGTGTTCAAAACTTCCTCTTGCCAGGTGCTATCTCCATCTTGCCTGCGCCAAAGGTGTGCCAGTGCCAATGTCTGTTCCAACAATTGTTTTAATATTTCACGTGTCAGGACATGAAAGGTAATTGAATTGTAAATGAAAAATCCGGATTTTCCTAAGCAGTTACATGTGCTTCATATCTCACCTGAGAATTAGCATTAGCTTAGACCCACGAATCAAACAATTACATTTTACAGTCCAACATGGTCCACTATTGACCATGGGTCACCTTCAATATGACCCAAACTTTATAAGATAAATGTTGACAACACAAAGCGTTCTTTCTGGAATACTAATGTACCATATTTGCTCCCAGGCTGCTTCACATAACGACTCGTTCAAAGATTATTGTTCATCAGAGAAGACCTTTTACCCAATGGAATCTCATGGTCCCCAGATCATTTTTATATCCTCGGGCCTCTTAATGTTTATGAAATATCCTCAGAATTTGGTGATTAATCTTGTCGGCCAGATTATAGAGGCACCAGATGTGACAGTTTTTACTCTGCTGATTAATATTCCTCAGCTCGCAAGCTGAATGTTCCTGTACTGACACCTGAATTAAACATGAGGCTGTTGGATGATTGCCAAGGTGCTAATCCATCACCGACTGGGGAAAGAGTCAGAAATGTCACTGGATGGTAGAAATCCTTAGTTAAAATGGGCAAACTGTTTGAGTCTCTGAAATGTCAGTTTAAACCTGGATAATGATTTCTCTGCTTCCCCCCACCACGATGTGTGAATCCTCAGAGAATTTACTGTTATCGCAGGATAAATACAATGCTAAGTGGTGCACTAACTAGTCAGCGTTTAACAATTTCAGTAAATTGTTCTGACAGTAGCCCAGTATTAATAGCCAGGTGCATGACATTTTGTGGTGGCAAGATATTTATTTTGGTCCATGGAACAGATTTGTTTAGCTGCCAGTTTACAGCTGTTTAGAATCACTTTTTTTTTTAGCATTTAGTTGTTTCTGAGGTGCACGCTGCCTCCAGGCTGCCTCTGGTGGAAATATACAGCCAGGCTACTCAGAACAAGTCGTTGCCTCTACACATCCATTACTTGTTTGAAGGCCTTATGAGCTCTCTTGCTGTGGTTAAACTAATGGGATTACATTCAATGAAACATGGCACAGTTGTTCAATTGAAAGGGGATTTTGTCAAGCCTGCTGTAGCAAAATGCATTTATCCTGCTGAGAGCAACCAAAGTGTGTGCGCATGTTCCAACCTGGCACTACCATGAATAGAGGTGAAAATTTGATGTGTGTATATTTTCACAGTGTGCTGATAGTTATCAACACATTAGCTTTCACTTGGGTGAACTAATGGCATTAACATAGGAAGGGTAAATCGTTGATAGAAACATCAGGAAGAGCAAGATCAGGTTCAAAACACGAGATCTTGGGGTTAATAATAAACAACACAGTAGAATGTTCTTGTTCTCCCAAGAATAGATGGCTTTCAGCTGCATAACCTACATCTGACCTCATCTTGTGCTTCTACCTCAAATTAC
Source organism: Callorhinchus milii (assembly GCF_018977255.1). Classification (NCBI taxonomy): domain Eukaryota; kingdom Metazoa; phylum Chordata; class Chondrichthyes; order Chimaeriformes; family Callorhinchidae; genus Callorhinchus; species Callorhinchus milii. The sequence goes on from NW_024704751.1 coordinate 16,382,266, forward strand.
CAGCCCAAAGTTCTGTTCCACCTTAACAGTTTAGGTTACTTTAGCTTAGAAAATGTGGTTTGCCCTATCCAGTGAAACTCGTTAGTAGTGACAGATAATATATACATAAATATATAGAGCTTATATTTGGGTATTATTAGTCTATGATGGCTGAATATCCCATATTTTGTCCTTAAGCAGAACCTTACTGCAATAAGTAGCATCCCCTTCCAGTTTGTGTAAGATTTGGAAATCATATTTTGGATACATACTGAGGGTAGGAGGTACAGTAGTAACAAATGCTCCCTACAAGATTATAACCCAAATCGTTTCTAATATATTGCAGATAGACGACGTGGGATACCTCCTCAAGCTTATTTTTTTTCAGGCATATTCCGCTGTCAGACCTTTACCAAATAATAATTGGGATAGATAAATCTTTTCGAATTTTTTTTTATAAATCTAGTGCTTCACACCCAATCCACTGGGCCTATGAGACCACAAGACACTTTGGGTTAATGTGGGAAAGTTCAGATATTACAAGTCTCACACACTCTAATGAGCTGTCTGAAGAATACACTTGTATCCATTGCTGCTGCAGAGACGTCGTTTTAATATAATATTGTTATTTGTTACGAATAAATATTGTCTGAGATGGATAGTCATTGCTGTGTGGGTGGGTTGGATTTCCTGCTGATGTATGTCTTGCGAATCTCGAGAGCTGTACACCAGTTTCAGGGTTAATCTTGCAATGATTCAGCACTGAAGTATCCCTACTTGTGTCAGGCCCTTCAAGAGCCAATATACAAGAGTTTCTGCTGCCTGCCCTGCATTGCACTGTCACTAGTGAAGTCTTTCTTGTTGGAGCTTGTGACCTGAATCTATGTATCTGCGCCTCGATCTCCATTGTGCTCAGTCAGCAGAGTGGCTAAATTGTTAGCGGAGGAGAACAAATGAAGGAAGTTCTCATGACAGAACTTGACAAATTCTGAAACAACAGCTAGACTCCAATAAACCATGTGAACCAGAAGAATTGCTAATAATAACAATCCTTGCTTTTGATATAAGGCCTTATCACGTCCTTGAGACGTCTCAAAGCTCTTCACAGAATATTGCATAGTGAATTGACTGTATATTCCGTGGGCAAAATGAAAATAACAAGAGGAAGAGATCAGTGCTTCAGGTCTGAGATGGTTCTGACCTTTCTCTTCAGTGCTTACTCACCTGATGGACATTTCCATCCTTCTTCCACATCTTTGAGCCTGTCACCCCCTCCACTATCATCATCACCATTTGCCTCCTCGACCTCTCCGCCGCCTTTGATACTGTGGACCACTCAAGTCTCCTCCACCGCCTCTCCTCCCATCTCAACCTTCAAGGTTCTGTCCTTGACTGGTTCAGGTCCTACCTTTCGCACTGCCTCCACTTCGTCTCTCAAACGGCTTCTCCAGCCCCCACACCGTCTCGTGCGGCATTCCTCAGTGCTCTGTCCTCGGTCCCCTCCTCTACATGCTCCCCCTTGATGATATAATCCGCAGACATGGGGTAAATTTCCACATGCATGCGGATGACACCCAGCTCTATCTCATTGTCTCCACCCTCAACTCCAGGACGACTGGCATCCTGACGGACATCAAATCCTGGACGAGGGACAACTTTCCAAATGAACGTCAGCAAGACCGAGGCCTTCCTGATTAGCTCGCGCCAGCGCCTCTGCACCTCGGACACTGGCAGCATCAGCCCCCATGGATGCACACTCAACCTCACTAAGCCAGTCAGGAACCTAGGAGTCTTGTTTGACCCTGAACTGTCCTTTCTCTCCCACATCCGTGCCATCACCTCAGCAACATTGCCAGACTCCGCCACTACCTCAGGCTGCCAAAACTCTCACCCACGCATTCGTCACCTCAAGGCTCGATATGGAAACTCCCTCTTCCGAACTCTTCCCTTCACAAGCTGCAGATCATCCAAAACTCTGCACTCTCGCGCACCAGGCTCCGTGACCCCATCACTCCCACCCTCGCCCGGCTCCACTGGCTCCCCATCCCCCAGAGGATCAAATTCAAGATCCTCGTCCTCACTTTCAAGGCCATCCATGGCCTCGCCCCCTCCTACCGCTCTGACCCGCTGGCTCCCTACCAACCTGCCCGCTCCCTCCATTCAGCGGGCTCCATGGCCAGTCTCATGACCCTCCTCTTCGATCGTGCCTTCAGCCGCGCCGCCACCTCGCTGCCTTCCCTCACCCCTCCCCCACGCTCGGGTCCTGACCCCTGAATGTCCAGCACCTTGGGCCGTCCTCCCGGTGTGGAGGGCGCGTTGTAAATACAAGTAGTAGTAGTTGTCGTCGTTGTGGTTTCCAGCATTTGCTCCAGTTACCTGTCGAGCCGCAGCGCCACCTGGTGCGCAAGGCGAGCAATTGCTGGCAATGGACCACTGTCGGTGGTGAAGGCTGGAAGCAGAGAGGAAGGCAGCAACAGTCCTCATCAGAGACAAGAGGGTGGAGAACCAGAGCCAGCAAAAAGGAAATGGGGGAGAAATGAGAAGGAAGTCCTTCAGACGAACGGAACTCGATAAACACCGACCCAGTAAAAACAGGGGATGTGTGGAAATAGATGGAACGTAGGATTAATAATAAAAGTGTCTGTTGCCCTCGCTGCGGGTGGGGCCCCATTACCTATCCTCCTGACCCCCCGCCCGTTCCCCCAAGGCTCACTCGTTGCCTTATTCCGCTGGTCCCAGGTTAAGCAGCTGCTGCAACACTGCAGTAAGTGTTTCTTATGAGATCGGCCTCATCTACACTTCATTGTGACATTGTGGGCTCAAGGGGCAAATCAGCCAACTGGAGCTTTGTGACATTGGCTGCCTGGTAACATACAGGGACCAGTGATTACCTGCCACACTCACTCAGTGCACAACCTGCCTGACACCTAATCCCTGATCTCTGCATGTAACACTCCGTTGAATTCCAGACTCATTGCTCCATTTCCCTCCATACTGTTGAGTTCGTCCCTTCATCTGTCTTGTGTTTCTCCTGCACTCTATCAGGCTTTTAAACCCCAAGCCTGTCTCCACCTACACCCTCCCCGCATTCCCCCACTCTGACACCCACACCTCATGTTAGCCGTTCAAAAAAAAAAGTTAAAGCAATGTTTCTGTGAATCTGACAACGATTCTGTCGTGAGATAACGAAGGTGTATGAATATGCTTCACTCACTCTAATTTTTGCTGTAGTCAGCAGTGTTTGTGTGTCGTTATGTCTTGAGTAAATTGAGCATCCGAGCTGTGCCCACCAGAGGGAGGCAGGGGGTTAGCTCTCAGCAGCTTCTGTAAATACAATACTGTAATCCTTGTGTTTCATAATTTGTTCTCAAGCGGTTCCTTGTTTGCCCAGCGCAGAAACAATTGATCACCTCCTGTGTCATAGCATATCCGAGTTCTTCTACAAGCTTTGGCATTGCAATGGTTAGCCATAGATGGGTGGCACCATTGGTGGAATCCCTGCTTCTCACTGATGCCGTGTGTGTGTGTATGTATGGTGGGGGGGGCGTGAGTCTCACTGCATCACTGTTGTTTTCTGAGACTGTAAAGTCAGCTGATAGTGGAGCTTTAGCAGGTGTTTGCGGATGGGATGAAGCTCTCGTTAGCTGGATGCTGACAGGAGGCTGTGGGAAGGAGCATTCCCCCTAGCACAGAGCAGTCCACTGATGGAGCTGGGATAGGCCTATTCCAGAGACACCCCAGCTGCTGCTTTCTGATTCAGTGCAGCTGCTGCTGTAAGTAATCCTTATAGGAGCCCGACTCTCATCTGTGTATGTGATTCTATGCATGTCTGTGTGTATATGAGTGTGTATGTGTATCTACGTATGTGGGCTACTCTCAGGGCTGAGCTGGTGCTAGCGTTTATGCAGTTAGGAGTCCTTTCTACTGTTGATCTCTTCTTTTCCAATACTGTTGTGGTATTTTTAACATTCACCTGAACAGGCTGATAGGATCTTGCTTTATTGTCTCATCCAAAGGATGACTTGTCCAACAACACAATGCTCTGGAGGGTCAGACTAAACCCCAAATTCATCCCAATGGGTTTAGGCTTAAACCAACCTTCTGACCCATAGGCATGTATGCTACCACTGAGCCAAGGTACATAAACACCGATATACATTCTTTCACATGCATCTTCACACTTACAGAATACAGACACTTCCATACGTATACACATATCTCTACCTCACGTTCTGCAGTTCTCTGAATGCCTTGGTACCAGAAGCTGGGGTTTAAACATGCAATAGAAACCTTTGACTCTGAATCTGACCTTCCGTTTTCAGCAGTTCAACAAATGAAGAGGCCCAGAGCAGGAAGTTGCCACAGCTCCTCCTGTAAGATTTATAGCCAATTATTTTCCATTTCCACACTTAACAGGAATCCACAGCTGTCCAGATGTGCTCATATTTCACTCATCCTCAGAGGATCAAATTCTCTGAGAGTTCAGCAGAACCATCACTGCTTATAGTCTTGGGCTGGAGATCCCCCTCTCAGGGTTGTACTATACCAAACCTCAATAAGACTTGGTTCCCCTCTCGGTGTTGAACTGCTCCTGCTCCCCATACATTGAAAAGTGTCCCATTTTCCTCTAGATGTCAGACGTAACCTCTGATGCCACACTCCAATGCTGTGCTTTTCCTGGCTGATTCTCACAGGTTGACCAGCAATTGGTCCGAACATCAATGTGTCACAGACATCGACGCGGGAAGCAAACTGAGCATCACTCACTTCAAACATCAGTTATCTTCATCCCAGCTCTCTGCTGGGTCTGCACCTTGTTATAGGTCAGAAGCCAGAACAGGAGAGCAAAGGCCATTCACAGAACAGGAGAGCAAAGGCCATTCACAGAAAGAACCTGTAATTCTATTTTGATGAGAACTGCAGTGCAAATTCTTTCCTTCAAATAAAAAGTACAAGATAAGAATTTACTATTTGGTCTTTAAACTATTGCTTTTGTCTGACAGACGTATTTTTCTCTACAGTTCAGCTTTAATGATTAACCTCACAGATATGCCAGCACTGCACAGGTGGTATATTGTATGCAAAGATCACTATTACACGAAATACTGCAACACCCAACATGGAGTGCAGTATACAGCTGAGACGCTGATGCCACTTCTAGGGGTTGTTAGCTGCAATTTTCATGAGCAAATCTACAAGAAATGAGACAGTAATAGAAGAAATCAAAGATGGAATCACTGGGAACTGGGGTTTATCTCCAGATATCTATGAATTTAATGAGTTTTATGATGAGAGTTATGATTGGGAATTCCCTTCATTGAGTTCAATGAGGGCCTTCCCCACCCACATGCCTGCCCACCCACTGAAAGTGGCTCAGGCAGTGAATCAGTCCCAGAACCTCCAACATCATAAGCATCAACAAAAACAACTTGCATTTATGTAGTGCCCTTCATGCAGGACGGCATCTGGAAGCTCTGCGTATGGATGGAGTTGGAAGCTGAGTTGGGCAGGAGGTGACCATAGGGGCCATGAAAGAGATAAGTCTTAAGAATTAAAAATGGATAAAGACAGAGCAAGGCGACGCAATACTCCGTACCCCCAGCCCCCACCACCAGATCCATTGGCCTGGCCAAAAAACTATCTGTATTTTTCATTGGTTGTTTCACAGATTATACAAAGTTTACTCCCCACCCTCCTGATCCTCCCTCACACAGACACACACAATCTGCCTTTTCCTCTGATTGTGTCTCACCATAGTCTATTCTCACACGTAAGGCCTAGTTCAGGAAGGTCTTGAAGGCTTGCTTGAGGGAAGATCTTCCTACACAAAACAACTTAAAGTTTTAAAGCCACGTTTGGACTTTCAGTTGTACGTTCGTACTTCCAATATTAAGTATTAATGACAATCTATCTGAATCGATTTCTGTATAGAGATCCTTGGGAGTCATAATAATAATAATAATCCTTGCATTTGATATTGAGCCTTTTCATGTCTTTGAGACGTCTCAAGGCGCTTCACAGAATATACTGTAAAGTGAATCGACAACACATCTGTGGGCAAAATGTGAGAAGTGTTAAAGGCATGCTGACATGCTGAGTGTCCATCGCTTGGAAAGGACAAGTGAGGATTCAGAGCAAACCCAACACACCTTCTAACACATGAGGAAATGCCAAGCTGCTGTGATGCAAGTTTCAGGCTAATTTTGTGTTTAAGCTGGAGCAGATGTGGCAGTGGCTAGTGAGAGCGAGGGAGGAAAAGCAGAACAAAAGCATAACTCAGCTCATGTACAGCTCAGCCTGATCTCTGAACCTTTACAAGTGTGTTTTGCATCTGACAGTTTTGCATTCAGTAGTGTACGTGCACCAGTTCTGATTGCTGCTTCCCTTTTACTGTTTGATGCATCCTGTGATGGTGGGGTGAGGGCATCAGTCATTCAGCCCTGCTCAGGAATTTTAGCTCCAATAATTATAATAATAATAATAATAATCCTTGCATTTGATATAGGTGCTATACAAATATAATTTTGTTGTTGTCACAAAGGGCTTCACAGAATAAACTGTAAAATAAAGTTAATTATATTTTGTGGGTGAAATGCGGCAGCCAATTGTGCATAGCATTGTCCCGCAAACAGTTGTGGATTGAGAGAGCAAATTATTATTATTATTTTTTAAGGATTTATTAAGAACAATTATTGGATTTTTAATAAACACTTTAGGGCTCAGGTCAGTGGTGGTGGTGGTGGGTTGTCAGGGAATGCACACCACTCAGTATAAGGCTATATACCCCCAAGTTCTGGGTTTAAAGTTTCACTAACAAATGCGTCTCAGACCCAGGGGTCCTGTTTTGAGTAACGCTGCTCCATCCCCTGCGTTGGCCGCAGACTCACATGTTCCACAGTCAGCCAGTGTCCAGGCACGGCTTACCTCAAATAAAGCAGCAAAGGGCAAAATACTGCAGATGCTGAAGATCTGAAATAAAAACAGAAGTTGCTGGGAACACTCAGCAGGTCAGGAGGCAGCATCTACGGAGAGAGAAAAGTGAGTTAACATTTCAGGTCATAGAATATTACAGCACAGAAGGAGATCATTCGGCCCATCATACCTGAGCCATAACAGTTCTGACGAAAAGTCATTGAACTGAAACGTTGACTCACATCCCTCTCTCCATAGACAAAACACAAAATACTGTTCTTTTCTGACCAAGGGTCGTGGACCCGAAACATTGACTCACTTTCCTCTCTCCATAGATGCTGCCTGACCTGCTGAGTTTTCCCGGCTCTCTCTGTTTTTGTTCCTCTCTTCATAGATAATAATAATAATAATCCTTGCATTTGATATAGCGCTTTTCACGTCTTCTAGACGTCCCAAAGCGCATCACAGAATATACTGTGAAGTGAATTGACTGTTTATTTGTGGGCGAACGCGGCAGCCAATTGCGCACAGACCTGTGAGGCATGTTCCCAGTGCCTTCTGTTTTCAAATAAAGCAGCAATTACTGAGGAGAGAGAAAAAAAAGCCTGGCTAAGAGAAACCACCTGTAATTTTCCGCAACGATTTTTGTACACTGAATCCCTTAGTCAGAGCAGCAAACCTGCCCCATCCGCCCACCACCGGGTGATTTTATTGACCGACAGCCACTGAGCCAAAGTTAACTTCTAAGGTGGTTTTTTTTTGTTATTTTTGCGCTTCTCAATGTGCAGGATGTTGACTCAGAGAAGTTTTTTTCCATTCTGATACCCAGAATTAGCATCAGACAAGAGAGAGAGAGAGAGAGACAGAAGGAGAGACAGTGGAGGGAAAGAAAGAAAGAAAGAGAGATGGGATTTTAATGCATTGTTTGCTGAAATGTCGGTGTCATTTTGCATTAACAAAAAAATAAGAGTTACAAAGTGTAACAGTTGGAATTATTCTGAATGATAATTGCTGTCTGCTTAATCCGAGAGAGACCCAAGGAAGCTGGGGAGGAGCTCCTCAGGCACATGGAGCAATCCTGCCAGAGGTGGGAGGAGATTCACTCAGCCTCACTCTGTACAGACATCCAACATATAGAGAGAGACACACACATCACACACACACACAGAGATGCAGACAGATATTGCAGAGATATTACCTGTGTAGAAACAGATAGAGACACACACACACAGGTACAGACACACACCACATCGTTTCAGAGAGAGAGAGAGACACACATATAGATTTGGACAGACTCAGAGACAGTCAGAGGCACAGACACACACATCACACACATACACACACACAAACGATTATGTAAAGGATGCAGCCACAGTTCTGATCTGTGTGATATTTTATTGCTGGTCTTGCCATGGTGCAGGGCAGGGAGAGGGACATACTGCCTGGGGTCTGCTCAGCCACACGCAGGTGAGTGAGTGGTGCCTTTCTCTGAGATCCTGGAGTTAATGTGTTGAAATTCTGTGGTTTAAGAATGAGTGTCACTGGTTAACACCTGAAGAGATGAAGAGAACTGAGTGATTCCTCTTCGACTGCGCCTTTGGTCACCCTCCTACCCCTACCCTCCACCCCCTGATCCCAACCCCCTGCTCGGGTCCAAATCCCTGACTGTCCAGCGCTTTGGGAACGTCCTCCCGACGTGAAAGGCGCAATAGAGATGTAATTTGTTGTTGTTTTATATTGCGCTGAGGTTTGTCTGCAGTAACGCCTGATGTCCACAAACCAGATCTGTGACCACAAACCATTTGATTTTATTCCGCTGTTGTTGGCTTACAACGTTCATGCAATTTCTTACTAAATATTTAATAAGAAGAATTGGAACATTATAACCTGAATGTGGCAATGCACAGTATTAGGTAACTATGTGACACCTGCAGACTCTCTCCCTCTCAGTGATGAACAAACCCTCTCTGGAGCCAGTTTGTTTCAGTAAAATGGAACTGCAATTGAGGAAAAGTGATGCAAATGGTATGTTTTATTTCCTGCTCCTGTGACTAAGCGGAGTCTCTCATTGTAATTTCTGAGTAAAGTGGAAGGGTTACAACAGCAACAAATGACATTTGTATAGCGCCTTTCACGTCAGGAGGAAGTCCCAAATCGCTGAAACACCATTACAGGGAGCCAGAAGGGGGAGAAAAACCCTCATCGCTATCTAGTAACCACCATCACCATTTGGCCCGAGTACAGAAGGTGATCGGTGGCAGCACCCCGGTCTGAGTCAGTATTTGGGGGGTTGGGTGTGGGGGAATGATGATGTGCATTGTAGAGTTCAGCAGGCCAACATTCATACGCTTTGTGTGTATGATATGAATTCCCCATTAGTTTCACACTGTTAGTGGGTGTAACGTTACAGTTAGTCGCCGGTGATATTAATGTTTGATATGTTCAAGGGGCCGAGCACAGTGTGAGCAGGACAGCTGTCTCTCTGCACAAGGGATTCAATGCAATGAGCGATGGTTTCTGGCTTTCCCAGCTCACTGACCCAGGCACCGAGTCCTCACAGAGCACAGACTCGCTGCCTCTAAGGTGAGGGGTGCTGCATAATACACAAATAAAGGGAGGGAGAAAGAAATGGCTTAATAGAGCAGGTTATTAGTACATGGGGAATGCCCTATTAAAGTGGTGGATAGAAGCAAGAGCCCATCATAATGTCTTTTAAAAGAGAATTAAACAAATATTTGTCAAGGAAAATACAAAAAGTTCAGGAGTAAGGGCGAGGGAGTAAGACTAAATGATTACCTCTTCAGAGATGTGGCACAGAGGCCTAATGGTATAAAATGCTTTTGTGTCTCCTGTAAATTTGGTTGGAGTTGTGGTTAAGGGATCTTATCTTCTCAATGGGTATTCTGGAATGATGAAATCAAATGGGCCAAAGGACCGTCTTCATCCCAACTTTCTCTTATGAGCTTGAGAAAAACTCCACTGCCATGGGAAGAGATGACGTCTCTACATTTAAAGGGCTCATGAATAAGTACTTGGCAAATGCATTGTTTACAAATACAAGTTGCTTTGACACTGTCATTGCTGGGTCCAGCGCTCCTCCCTTCACAGTAAAAGCTCTACCAGCCTCCAGAGGCCTCTCGCTGGGGGAGCAAAGGGAGAGAGCTATCCACTACACCTTCGGGAACAGCCTGGGAATTACCATGATGAGGTGGTTGGGTAGCACTATCTATAATGGCAGCAGGAAGAGATGTCACAGTGTCAGTGAGTGTAGCTCGAGTGGAGTTCACAGAGTATAACTTTAGCACGAAACATTGAGAAATGTCTTCAGCATGTCTTGAGTAATTGAGATTTTGTTTTTCACTCTCGCATGGAATCAAATTCCACAAACAGCTCCGCGGAGGCCCATTTTCAGCCTCTCCGTTTCTTATCATCCACTTTGCTGACCATTTAACAAAAGCCAGATGTCTGTGGCCCTGATTGAGTGACCTGAGTGTCAGCATCTCAGAGCTACTTTACAATTCCTTCCAGCCTCTGACTCAAGTCGCTTTACCAGCTTCCACCCTGAGTTACTTCATCTCTCTTCAATTACAGCTATATCCTTACTAACCTACGTTGATTTGATAATCTTTCCCCAGACCAAGGTTCGCTATATGGGGGAGGGAGGGTGGTAGGAGAATTACTGACCAAGGTAACTTTAAGCAGGGAGAGGAAAAGTAGCCGGGTTAATGTTTTAAAACTTAAGATGATACAGAATCTTGAAAAAAATCTGAATTTTAAAACTGCTTTTGCACAGTTCTTATTAATAACAACAATCCTTGCATTGATACAGTGCCTTATCACATCATAAGGAAGTCTCAAAGCACTTCAAAGAAAAAGAACTAATGTCCAAATTAAGATTAAATTGATGAATTTTGCTACAATTCTGTACAATCTTTAAATTGTAAGACAAAATGATCTCACCGAGTGAGACAATGTGGAATCTCACACTTCTGCACTATTTAAGCTGTTAAACTCTCTCTCCCTCTCTCTCTCTGAATATGTGCATTAAGCAACAGTTTCTCCTCCACTCCCCGCTCGGATTAAATCAAAATATTACTGAGTGTGTTGTACAACTTCCTTGTCTCTGAATTCTCCCCTCTCCTAGAGATTTAATGCTCTCTGCGGGACAGCTGGTGTGTCTGTCCCAAGAACTGTGGCTGTGTGAATCCAGGCAGGGGCAGGGGGGCTTACTGGGAGGCAGTTTGGGGCCATATGGAAAAGCCATCTCGGACGCCGGCTTTGGTAAATCCTTTCCCCAGCCATTAAGCTCTGGAGTGATGGGATATCAGATGAGCTGGGGAGCAAATGGGCAGCTTATGATCAATCTAAGCCTCTCTGCTGATTCCACACAGGAATGTCTATTTCGGTGCTTACAGGGCAGAGAGCATTAGAACTGTTTAGTATAAATTTTATCCTGATCCATTAGTACTGTGAGGCCTGTAACCCGTCACTCCCCACCCACCATAACAACACCACATCCACATCCTTCACGTCCACCTGAACTGGCAGAGCTGAGCTGGCTGTAATGTCTCAACTGAAGGATGTGGGGTGGCCCCCAGTGTGAGTCAGCACCTTCAGGAGAAGAGGATAATACAAAGCAGCGTGAACTTTCTCACTAACGTTTTCACACTGTGAGGGAATTGTTGTACTTTACATCACTCGTCTCTCCCTCCTGAGGCCGTTTTCTTCCCTTCCTGTTTTTTTTGTTGAAATTTGAGACCAACAATCTGAATATTTATTCCAGTTTCTCTCTCCTCCCCCAATTTGTCATTCACTTGTTGACTGTGTGCTGGATGTTGCTGGTGCAAACCTGCGCTCACTGCACTCAAAGTAATTCCCTGTAAAACGCAGTGTCTCGGAACACTTAACACTTGAAGCTCTCTGGGACACTAACCTGCGTGAGGGGTGTTATTATAAATGTAAGCTATTGTTGTTAACAGTTACGGAGCCTAATGCCAAGCTGGGGGGAGGGAGGAGGTGACCATAAGCACGGTCGAAGAGGAAGGTCTTCAGTTGTGATCTAAAAGAGAGGAATGAGAGGACACGGTGGAGGGATTGAGTGAGTGAGCTCCAAAGTTTCGGGAAGTAGTGGCTGAAAGCGTGGAGGCCGTTGGTGGAGCAGAGGGGACGAGGGATGAGCAGGAGGCTGGAATGAGTTGGGAGAAGGCAGTGGGCAGTGGAGTTGGGAGTAAGCAGGTCAGAAAGATAGGGAGGTACCATTGCGTGAAGAGTGAGAGGATCTTGAAGTCGATCCATTCTGTGACTAGGAGCCAGTGGCGCCCGGCGAGGACCGGTGTGACAGGAATACGAAGTTTAGTGTGGGTGAAAATACTGGCGGCGGAGTTCTGAATCTGTACTTTGTAGTGGAGTGGAGCAGGGAGACCGGTGAAGAGATCATTGGAGTAGTCAACGCTGGAGGTAATGAAGGTGTGGACGAGGGTTTCGGCTGTGTTGGGGCTGAGGTACGGTTGGAGGCGGACAATGTGACTCAGCAATTGGACGACTCAGCAAATGCTGCTCCTTGAGGCACTTCCTTTATTGGGGTTATAAAAGGCAGTGACCACCTGCAGTCAATGAGGGTCATTCTGCACTCCTTATACCATTAGGTCACAGAGATGAAAGCTTCTGAAACTCTCACCACAACACTGTGGTCTTCAGCCAGTGGCACTGAGGTGAAAAGGTCAGACTTAGACTCAATAAATCTACCCTGGACTCCGCTGTGCGGCCCGGCTGGATAATTGTTCCGATGGATAACAAGTGGGGATGAGCCCCTTCCCTCTGAGCAAATGTCTTCATTGTCATTGCTTCTGTGGCAGATGCAGCCAGAGAGACAGAATCACACCAGGCTTCATCTTGTCACATCAGCTCATTCTTAAATTCAGGCTAATTTGAAGCTGCTTTTCTGAAGTTGTTAAGAGGAAACCAACTTCCAAATTATAAACCGTGACTGGCACAGGCGGGATGGGCTGAGCAGCCTGCGTCTGTGCCGTACATTCTTTGTAAAACGGGAGGTCCTCCCGACTGGAGAGACGCTATACAAATGTAATTTGTTGTCGTTGTAAACACGTGTAGGAATGTTTGACAATTAGGTACAATTCTGGCCTTAAATTGTAAGTCAAAATGGCCTCGCAGGCTAAGACTGGATGGAATTACATTTCTCTCACCGTATATGATCCTCGGTCCAGCTATGAGCTGGGTTCATCAATTGCTGTGCGCCATTGGCTGCCGCGTTCGCCCACAAATATACAGTCAATTCACTTTACAGTGTGTTCTGTGAAGCGCTTTGGGACGTCTTCCCGACGTGAAAAGCGCTATATCAAATGCAAGGATTATTATTATTATTATTATCACTGAGCTCATGCTCAAATCTTCCTGACCCCGTTCAACTCTTTGCCATTGACTCACGCAGGTTTGACTGAAGGATTGACTGTACTTGAGGGATTTCCACTGTCCCAACACACACCTTATACACTGGCCTGCTTTAGGAATGACTAGCGACAGTGCACAAACCAATTCTATTTCCCTTTCTACACACACAAGAGTTTACAAAGGATTTGTGCATGTTTCCTGTTTTACTTGTGAATAGATGTCTAAAACTTAATATGGGTCTCCTTCTCAACAAACTCCAGCCCTTTCATCCACTGAATAAAAGGCAAACGTGTAATATTTCTACTGCCTGCAGCTAACATGAAAGCCTCAACGGTGTGTTAAGATCAAAGCTCTCTCAGTGTGTTGAGCAGCTGTGATTAGCAGTGTGCGGCACAGGGAAGGATGCAGGCTCAGTGCTCAACAGGTCAGCACCTCTGATCAGACTAATCAAACTCAGGTCCCTAGGAGTGTGCACAAGCACTGCACGGCGTGAAAGCCGCTATATAAATGTAATTTGCTGTTGTTGGTGTTGTTGCACAGTCCAGGCAATTGGCCAAAACCAAGCCTTTAACGCTCTGTGAGTTGCGCTGTGATCCCAGGACAGAGTCATCAAAATTAAAGGACACGAGGGGGCCATCCGGCCTATTGTGCCAGTGCCCGGAAAAGCTTCTCCACTAAAGCTCTCTACACTTAATCCCTTCCCCCGCATTTTTCCCATCCATAAAACTGTAGCAATGTACGACTCAGTTGGAGATCATTCGAGCAAAATTTTTTGTGTTACTGTTTCTGCCTCTCCCAAGACGCAACCATCCCAATTGCAGCTCTCCTCAGGAGAGAGACTGGGACAAACCAGACTCCCGGCACATTGACAAATCGATCCCGCAACACCAGGAGATTTAATCATCATAGTGAATAGTTTCCCTCTCTCTCCAGGAAGAGGATGCACATTCCATTCGATTTGGGATTTCTATGTGGAGGTGGGTCGCATGGAAATCTCACCTTGGTTTGGGCACAGTGATGGGTTTCCACTTGTGTCAGACTCCCAGCTGACCCTCAAAAAATTGATAGTTGCTGTCAAAACCATCTTGTCAGATGATCCAATAGTAAATGTCAACAGCTGATTTGACTCGCATTGATTCTCAGCCCCGTTCGCTTCATTAATTCAGTTTATGGATTATTTTCTCTTCCCAGAAGCTGTGTTGCCTGAGCGCTAGTCGTGCCTCTCCATTGATTGGAATGAGGAGACCCCGGATCAGTTGGCCCGGACGTGCTTCCAAACTTTCCTCCGGAAAACGTTTCCAAACGTGGAAAGTTCACACCAGGTAACAGATGTGTGACATCTTTTCGTGGTCGAGGCTGTACGTGATTAAAGCGAAGATGAGGGTGTGTCAGGAAATTTGGGACAAAACAGCTTGATGATTGTCAACACTTTGCTTTGATTATTTTCAGGAGGATGGCCTGAGATGCTACCCCGCGTGGAGGGCGCTATATAAGTGCAAGTTGTTGTTGTTGTTGTTGAGGTCAGCTGTGTGAAGTTGAGTGCTGAGTGGCTGATAGAGACATTGGTGGCGGCTGATTCTCTGCGGTTAGGAGGCACCAGGTAGCCTGACCTCAGCCGCTGGACATGCGAGAGAATCTGGATATATGCCATCTCGAGCTCTAGATTTATAGATGGCCCCGGCCTGCCGTTAATCGCTGCACAATGAAGCCTGGGACTCCGGTGAGCTCGCCCTCCCCTCTGCGGCTGCTCAACAGGGGCCCGGAGTATCTACGCCGGCAAATGCAAAGTGACGACAGGAGCCCGGTGCGGAGCGCTGTCGAGAGGCTGGAAGCGGACAAGGCCAAGTACGTCAAGAGCCAGCAGGCCATGAGCAGCCGGCAGGATCCGGCCTCACCTTCCCAAGCCGCGTCCGCGCTGCCCGGTTACTCCCGCGGACACGGTCAGCCCAACGCGGCCGATCTCAGCCGCCTCCAGCCCGGCTCGGGCCACATCACGAAAGAGAACACGAATTTCGAACTGCTGAAGAACGTGCAGAACGTTCTGCTGGACGGGGCTTGCCAAGAATCTCCCACCGTCAGGCGGGCAAACGCCCGGAGAATGCCAAGACCCGACTCCCTGATCATGTACCGGCAGAAGTGGGACGGCAAAGGCAGAGCCCCGGAGAGCGGCAGAGGCTACGGATTCATCCGCCGGCTCTTCCGGGGTTCGGTGAGAGAAAAACAAACCGCCTCCCTGGACCGTGTGAAGGACGGGGCCAGAGCCAGACACGTCAATGACAGTGACTCAACACCGGACACCAAGAACGATTACATCTTTCTGTACCCACACACAAACGTCGCCATCTCTCCGGGCATCTGTCGTGCCAGGCTGCAAAGGTCAGCGAAGGTGAGCGGGGCTGCTGTGTTGAGTGTAAACTCTGACCCTGACCAGCGCTCCTCTGCTGCTCTCTCTGAGGCCGAACGTTTCTTCAATGAATGTGGGCTGGACCCAGAGGTCGTTCGGCAACTGGCCTCGGCCAGACCCCAGCCCAGCGGCACAGCCACCTCACACAGCAGTGAGCCGTGCGGGCACAGCGCGGACAGGGAGGGAATTTACGAAGAGGAAATGAACAAGCAGGTCCCCGCGGAGGTGTCCGTCATCGAACGCAACGCACGGGTCATCAAATGGCTGTACGGCTGTAAAAAGGCCAAGGAAGGGCCAAGGGAATCCACTGTGTAGAGAGAGCGAGAGAGCGAGGGAGGGGCAGGCAACCTGACCATTGAATGAACTGTGGACAGACTACACAGTCTATGTTGACCAAAGCTCTGGGAGGAGCAGAGCTAAGCTCAGCCTTCAGAACTTACAAATGAGGCTTATATTTAAGATGTAATATTTTATTTTGAGAGTGTAATAAGCTGGGGTAACACCCCCCCCCCATCCCCCATGGCCCCCATCATTTGCTCCATGGGAGCTCTGACACCTACACACACGAGTAGACACACTGCATCGTACAATCACTTTCACATTTCAGTGCATGCATGTGCACACACTTACATACAAGTGTGCACACACACATGCACGCACTTGCTGTGACTCCAGGCATGAGTTTAGCTGTCAATTGTTAAGTATTGAATGTGCATTATATTTATAATTCACACAACTGGTCACCGCCCACTTCTTTTGTTTCTGAACCCGGTGGTGTTGGAATGTATGTTTCTGTATTTGATACAAAGGTTTGACATTTTTGTAACTGGAATGCAAAGTTTAATAAAGTTTTATCTAAGTTCTGGACGTGTGGGGGAATGTGAGGTGGGGATGGTGAAGGGCGAACAAATGGTGGTAAAATCTGATTCATCACTGTCTTTTGGAGGCAAATTGACTCTGATCCGAATCTCTGCAATATAAGCGCTCTGAGACTCTACTCTGAGTGAGAGGCACTATATGCAAGTTGCTCTTGTTCTGCTGTGTGAGCACAGCCACTGATTGCCAGTTAATAATAATAATAATAATAATAATAATAATAATAATAATGCTTGCATTTGATATAGTCTTATCACGTTGTTGAGATGTCTCAAAAGCGTGTCACAGAATATACTGTAATGTGAACTGACTATTTTGGGGGTGAAATTTTAAAATATGAAAGTTCTTCACTTTCCTGACATGGATTTACTTTGTTCAGGCAGCCTCTTACAGGGCCTACATTTACTCTTATTTATGTGGCAATTGCTAAATTCAGTTTTTACTTTGAACTCCATGTTTCCCTATAGTTCTTAAAAGAAACTTCGCAATTGAGGCTTATTTAAGAATCTGCCCTAATTCTGAACACTCTGAAATGCTATAAATCTTAAGAGTTCAAAAAGCACGTCTCCCACCTGTGCCGTGGGAAGTTAGTTGGAGCGGGGGAGGGGAGGCAAGGAAACAAGCACTGGAAGTTTTATTTAGCGTTTTTTTCACACAGGGTTGATATCAGAGGCTCTGGTGGAGCCTGGGTTAGAGGCAGAGCGAAGTTCTCTTGCTGTTTCTCCGGTCTGACATTTCCACATCCCGCGCCAGCCA
Source organism: Callorhinchus milii (assembly GCF_018977255.1). Lineage (NCBI taxonomy): Eukaryota > Metazoa > Chordata > Chondrichthyes > Chimaeriformes > Callorhinchidae > Callorhinchus > Callorhinchus milii. Next base: position 16,399,601 of record NW_024704751.1, read on the forward strand.
TCTGGCAGAAGCCAGACGCTGCAAATTCTCTTAACTCTTTAAACTCATTAAATCAAACCTTTACAAAAGAAGCATGTTTCACATTAACGTTCATGCCACTTTTACCCACAACCTGACTCAGAGTCCAGAGCGCTACCAATGAGCCAGGCTGACACATGAAGCAAGTACTGAAGGCAACTGAACAAGAAGTCCCAGGTTTAGAGGGCAATTTTGGAAGTATTTCTTAAGTATTGTTCCAGGAAGTATTTCTTTACCCAGAGGGTAATTAATGACTGGAATGGGTTATCCAGAAAGGTTGTTAAGACCAGGCAGGAGGTTGAGAAACGCCTTGATGCTGTAAAGAGAGGACAGTTGGATCGGTATTCTTCAACACATGAGATCACCCAATCTCTCTTGTGATCATATGAAATCTTGCCAGTTGTTTTACATTTGAAGGAACGCGCACAAACTGTCCACAGGACACCTGTCATCACCCAGGTTTGCTGGTCTCTAAACTATCTCATTGAGGGAAGTTTCCGTGTGTGGGTGGTCTGCATACATTTGTGGAACTTTAGTCTGGTTTGCTTCTTCTCAAGAATGGTGATGGGGTTCAGGCGTGTGTCAGACACACAGCTGACCAAACAAAATCCCATTTATACCCAAATACAAGTCACAAGCTGAGACCGATCACGTTATCACTGTGTGTGTGTGGTGGGGGGTGGGGGGTGGCGAGGGGAGCGTTGGGCTGGACAAGAAGCAATTGTGGAGTTGTGGAGCAAGGCGCTTCGCACTCTTAACTTTTAGGGTTTTATGTGGTTGTGGCATAATAATAATAATAATCCTTGCATTTGATATAATGCATGCTGTCCCATCCCCCTCCGGCCTGTCCCTGGCTAAACCCCTACCTCTTTCACTTTCTTATTCCACTCCCAAAGCACAGTGACCTCTGATGGCCCTCGCCTTGTGCTGAGAAGACAGATCAGTGGATGTGAAACAAACCTAACAAAGCATTTGATGTTACTCCCCAGTTTACACGAATCTGTGATAATGATAATAATAATCCTTGCATTTGATATAATGCCTTATCGTGTCATTGAGGACTCAAAACGCTTCAGAGAATGTTCTGTAAAGTGATCACACGAAGCCTAATCCCATTCCCGCACCTGAGACGGGTGGGTCCCAGACTCTGGGCAAACTGATCGAATAAACGTCCTGAGAGATGTGAACTGAAATTATTCCAAGGATCGGATTTACGATTCTGTAATGTGAACCAGCTTCACAATGCCTGGATTGGGAGACAGATCCGTAAATCGCAGCCTGCTGATTTTGCTAGCTCATGTCTGCCCTTTCACCCCCAGGCTGCTGCCTCCTCTCTGATTAGTTGCAGCTTGTGTGTGTGTGTGTGTGTTAGTGTGTGAGACAGAGGTCTCCGTGATAGTCTGTGACTGGTAGCTGTTACTCACTGCCATCGCTCCGGGGATTAGTGGCCTTTCTTTCACACACCCAGAGCAGCGGAGGATGTTTATAGAACATTCTGATTGCAGGCTGGTGAAATCAATTCACATTATCTTATTCAGATCGATCCTCTCGTGGCTAATGCCGGGGTGGATTCACAGTTACAAACTGCTGTTCCCTTGCTGGAACTGCTTTGTGCTGAAGGGAGTTCCGCAGGTGTTCCGAGGTGACCATTCCTCAGGTGTGAGCCCAGAGAGTGAGCGTCGGCAGCGATTTAGGTTAAAGTTTCGCCCACAAAATACACAGTTTACAATATATTCTGTGAGGCGCTTTGAGACGTCTCAATGATATGATAAGGAGATACATCAAATGCAAGGATTATTATTATTAAGTGGTTACAGTAAACTCTTGATAACTCGACCCTGTCTTAACTTCTCTGGGACATCACAACCCAACGTGAAAGGCGCTACCATATATAAATGCAATTTGTTGATATTGTTAACTTGTCACTAGGACTTAAGTCATGCTGTCAGTGACTCAGCCGCATTTATTTATGTATTGATACATATGCCTAACTTGCCACTCTGGATAACTCACTGCTGAGTCCTTTTCCCTCGGAGAGACTTGTTATCAGGTGTTTACTGTTTGTGAAATCTAGAACGAATGGGTAAGGATGAACAGGGTCCAGCCTAGGCTAAGCTGAAGGGAGAGGGAATGAGGTAGTGACAGTAAAATAAACTAAATCAGATTTATATCTATCTATAATGGACACAGAGCACTTTGGATGTGGACGAAAGTTCACGTGAAGTCTAGTTTTAACTGAGGAGCTTTGTAATTATGGGCTGTTGTGTTTGCGGACAGGAGCTGGAACAGAGAAAGCCGCTTTCATCAACTAAAGGAAATAACATGAATTTGTGGCTGGAAGTTCTAAATTTGGAATAAACGATTAACTTGCCAAAAAAAAAAACTTTTACTAAAATGTGGCTGCATTGTTTTGTGTGTTTGTCCTCCAGCCCAGCTGTTATACATCAGCTCACGCCATGAGATATTCCCCAGGGCAGATTCTGCTAATCCCCCACCAAGCTTGACTCCCCCTCTGAAATAAACCAATATTAATACTTGCATTTGATGCAGCACCTATATAATTGAAAGGTCTCAAAGCCATTGCTGTCAAGTGTAGTGACTGTTTATTTGGAGGCAAGCAAACAAATCCACGACTGTTTGTGGGACACCGCTGTGCGCAATTGGCTGCTGCGTTCCGCCCACAAAATATACAGTCAATTTACTTTACAATATATTCTGTGAACCGCTTTGAGATGCCTCAATGACGTGATAAGGCGCCATATCAAATGCAAGGATTATTATTATTTATTATGTGAAGTGTTCCTGACTGACATTTTAATGGAACTGTTCACCTTCCCTCAGGTCAGCCGGTCGGTCAGGACTCCGGGCTAAATGTTAAGTGAAAAAAGTAATTTGGTGAATATAGAGTGGGAGTGATTCCCTTTTCAACTAATTTGGGGATTAGTAAGAGATGATTGTTACCAGCTAGAGTTCAAAGAGGGTTAATAATGATCATTGCATCTCTACAAAGCCACATTATTACTGTTATTAGCTCTTTGAACAGCTTTGTGTTGCTCCAATCTTTCTGGGAGGAGACGCTTGGAGTGGTCAAAGGAGGACACTATATCCTGTGTGAATTAATGATGTTTCAAGATTCTGACTTTGATGAAGGTNAAAAAAGGGCTGAACGGTAGGACAAGAATTAGGGGTAAGGGGCAGTTTTTTTCCACCAACATTAATTGATGTGCGGAACACGATCACCAGATTCCTTGACAATATTCAAAAGGAGAAAGGAGTTACTCCTGGTGTCCCTGGCCAACAGAAAAATGGATCATTTACACTTTGTGGCTTGTATGAAAATTGACTGCTACATTTGCCCACAAATATACAGTTACGGAACTTGAATTCCCCTTTCAACATTATAGGCCCAATTTGCCCAATAACAAATACAAGAACTATAATAATAATCCTTGCATTTGACATGTCTTTGAGACATCTCAAAGCATTTCACAGCAAATTGACTGTATATTTTGTGAGGTGAAATTATCAGTTACCAGGATAGATCTCTGTAAATGTGTTCAAGAAGAAAGAAATTGCCTTCTCTTTTTTTTTGAATAGTGCCATGTGATCTTTAACATTCACTTGAAGAGGTTCAGGACATTAGTTTAATGTACCACAATAATAACCATTGCATTTAATATACAGCAGGTGTGAGTCATTTTGACGCTCTGTGAGTTGCACTGTCCTCTCCACTGTGATTCCAGGACATAGAATCATTTAAATTAAGGGACACAAAGGGGGCTGTCCAGTTCATCGTGCCAGTGCCTGAAAAAGCTGTAAATTTCACTCACAAAATCTACAGTCAATTCAATTCAATTTACAATATATTCTGTGAAACGCTTTGAGATGTCTTGAAAACGTGATGAGGCGCTATATCAAATGCAAGGCTTATTATTATTATTATTATTATTATTAATGCAGCCCTTTCATTTCAGAATAGCTCACTTCAAAGCACTTCAGAGTAATTACTTTAATATGTCGTGATTGTGTATTTTGTAGGTGAATATGTACATCTGAAGGTTGACTCTGACAATGCACACGCCCCAGGGCAGCACTCCCCCTACTGTGTTGGATTGTCAGCCTGGACTGTGAGCTCAAATCCGTGGACATGGAGATTTGAACCTCTTGACTCAGACGCCAGAGTGCGGGCAACTGAGCCAGACTGACACCTGATGTCCACTCACTGCCATCTTGTGGTGTCCATGGGATAATTCTGCATCGGGTTCCCCAGGTCAGGTTTTTCGGTAACCCACACTTCTTCCAGTTTTGAATTCAACAATAACAAAATGACGTTTGTACGGTTAGCGCCTTTCACGTCGCGAGGACGTCTCGAGGTGCTGGACGGTCAGTTTCGTGAAATTCATAAGGAGTCCTGTAGCTCAGTGGTTCGAGCACTCGCTTTGCAAGTGAGAGACCTGAGTTCAATTCCAGGCAGAGGGCGAAACCTCAGGCAAGTTTCCTTACTCCACACAGAGCCTAATAATAATCCCTCCAAAACAATAATAAATTGGTCATTTTCAATCTACAACTGTTTGTGGGACATTGCTGTGCGCAATTGGCTGCCGCGTTCGTCCACAAATATACAGTCAATTCACTTTACAGTGTGTTCTGTGAAGAGCTTTGGGACGTCCTCCCGATGTGAAAAGCACTATATGAAATGCAAGGATTATTATTATTATTATTATTATTATTATTATTATGTGTTTCACACAGGGTTTAAAATTCTAGCCACCACCCAGTTTATTGAATTTGGCTCAGACGATGAGGTTGATGGAAAAATCAAACATTTTACATCTGATTATTCACATTTGGTTTCCTTTTTAAGCTTATATCGTACTGTATCGCTCAGCAGCAGATCCCAGCATTCAGTAAAAACGTTTCAGTTGCTTCAACACCTTGTGTGAAAGTGACAGCCAATGTTGCAGGTTTCGCTAACTAAACTCTATTCATATATGTCAAATGCAATGATTATTATTATTATTATTATTATTATTATTGTAGTCTTCTCACTCGAATTCAAGATCCTCACCCTCACCTACAAGGCCATTCACGGCCTCGCTCCCTCCTACCTCTCTGACCTACTATCCCCCTACCTATCTGCCCGTACCCTCCGTTCCTCTGGCTCCGGTCTGCTCCACATCCCCCGCCCCAATCGCCCTACCATCGGTGGTCTTCAGCCTCTCAGCCCCGAGGCTCTGGAACTCCATCCCCAGTGCCTTTGCTGCCTCCTCCCTTTCCTCCTTCAAGGCCGGTCTCAAGACCTTTCTCTTTGACCTTCAGCCTTCAGCTCCGTTCTCGACTCTCTACCCCTCCTCGCTCCCTCCCCTCCCTCCCCTTACCCTGACCATTCCCCCCCTCTTCGGGTCCTCCCGACGTGAAAGGCACTCTATAAATGGAATCTTGTTGTTGTTGTTGTTGTTCTCTCATGCTTCTCTGCTCCTGTATAATAGTGATATTTATTGATGGTGTTACCCGTTTCATAGTGCCACTTTACCCTTTTGCTTCTACTTTCCGGACAAATTATAAGGGAAGAGGATGCACACGCGCGGGAGAGGGGAAAGGGGAGGATTATCGGAAGATGGATTGGGATCAGGTGGCGGTTTCACGCGGAGGATAAACACTGGTGAGGACGGGTTGGGCTGAATAATGATAATAATAATCCTTGTGTTTGATACAGCGCTTTTCACGTCGGGAGGACGTCCCAAAGCGCTTCACAGAACACACTGTAAAGTGAATTGACTGTATATTTGTGGGCGAACGCGGCAGCCAATTGCGCACAGCAATGTCCCACAAACAGTCGTAGATTGAAAATGACCAATTTATTATTGTTTTGGTTTTGGAGGGATTATTATTAGGCTCTGTGTGGAGTAAGGAAACTTGCCCGAGGTTTCGCCCTCTGCCTGGAATTGAACTCAGGTCTCTCACTGGCAAAGCGAGTGCTCTAATCACTGAGCTACAGAGACTCCACGATGGACCAGTTTTAGTGCTGTGACGGTCAACGTCATTCCATGGAATCGAACGAACCGCCGCGTCGCAACAAGACGGCCGTTGGTGGCCTGGGCCGACGAGTCAAACAGTCACTACAGCTGCCGGGGATTCCCAGTGAAGCTCGTGACCCCGGGAGGGCCTTCATGACCACCAGCGGCGGCCCCTCCACACCCCCGGACCAGACTGACTCCGGCCCTCCATAAAATAGTCCCACACAAATCGCTGAAGGGCGTTCACCGAGGAGGCATCGCAGCGAATGACCACGTGGCCGATGACGAGCCAACAGCGTGTCCAGGCGGGTGCGCGCGCAGTTCGCAGCGGTTGCGATGAGGCTAAAGCCGGTGCTGTGCGCGGCGGAGTGATACGGCGCGGCGGGTCACGTGTGACGTTTGACGTGTCACGTGTCACGTGCGACGTTTGACGTGCGACGTGTGACGCAGGCGGCCGGGCGACGCTCCTCGCGGCTCAGGTACCGGCTGTGTTCAGCCCCGCGCGCTCGAGCGTCTCCCCGGCCGCCGCCGCCCCCGCCCCCGCCGCCGCCAGCAGCAGCCCCAGCGCTTCCCCGGCGACCGTTTCATTCACAGTTCACCGGGGTTCCCGCCCTTCACCCGGCGGAGTCCACGCCGCTCTTTCCCATTGGCTGCTGTCGCTCGCGGAACGTCCCGCCTCTGCTCCACGCTGATTGGAGGACCTGCGGGGCTGCAGGTGATTGGCCGAGCCGCGTGTCAATCTGGTGTGTGTGTGTGGGGGGGGGGAGGGGGAGGGGATAAGAATACCAATAATCTTTGCAAAAAAACGCCAAAATGCTGGAAATCTGAAACCGCAACAGAAGTGGCCGTCACCTCTCAGGGGGTCCGGCAGCGGCTGCGGAGCCGGGACGAGTGAGTCTAAACGTTTCGGGTCCTTCCGCCGCCCCTTCAAAACGATCCTTGCGTTTGCCTCCGAGACGTTCCCAAAGCGTTTCGCGGGACGCACTGTGAGGCTGAACGGGACTGGATGTTGCCGTGGGCGGAATGCGGCGGCCGATCGCGCACAGCGGCGACCCCACAAACCCGCGTGGATTGGGCGGCCAAGTGTTTTTTTTTGAAGGAATTATTTACCCCTGGAAAAGCGATCCACCAATTGTCTAACAACCGGGTTCCTACTTACTGCCACAGGTCTCTCGCTTGCAAGGCGAGTACTCCTAACCACTGAGCTACAGTACTCCACACACACATCTGTATATAGTGCCTGTCGTGCAGGATAGCGCTCCAGAGCACTCCAAAAGAAGCACCCGGAATCCAGTGTTTAGAAAATCTTCATTAACTTCACCCAAGTCCCTTTGCCTCAGAGATTCTCATCTCCCATTTTGATTTATTCCCCCCTAGTTTATCGAACACGGTGAGGTCTGTAAGCAGTGCTGAAGGGACTCGCAAACCCATCGAATGTCTTGGATCCAGGAGAAGAAGCTTCACCTTGCTGAGCGGCTCAGTGCATGCGTTTTAAAGGTAAATCTTTATTATGCTTTATTAACATGAGATTTTCTCTGAAGCTCTTGTGATGGCTGACTACGTAATGCTATGATTTTGGACGATGTCACACAGTCTGAGCCTTAGAACAAAAAAAATCAGTACCTACTGACAGTGGGTCACTACCACCCTGTTCAGTACAGTGTTGCACGCAACATGTAAAGTCAGCGTATTTCATAGAACTTCAGGGAACTTCAGACCCTCATAGTTGCATTAAAGTGGATTTGTAGATCTTCTGAGCTCTGGAATTGGACAGTCTCTGTACTTTCCTCTATACCTTCTTTTCTCAAATTCTTCTACCCCTTCATCTCTTCCCTCCTCATTTTTTTTGCCAGTTGCAAATATCTCAATACCTCTTCTGCAGGTTGGCCCGATCCCGAAGCATGTGGCATTCATCATGGATGGGAACCGTCGATATGCTGAAAAGCGGCAGGTGGAAAGACAACAGGGCCACTCTCAGGGCTTTGAGAAGCTGGCAGAGGTATGGCTCCCTCTCTCCAAATGCATATAAGAACCACTTATGTCTTTCAAACAATGGAATTCATCAGCAGTATCTGCGTTCCTTCAAACTGGGTTCAGGATCAAGCCTTTCCCCCAGCTTATTGTTAATAGCCTGAAATGGCTGTTTGCCTTCCTATACGTTGCAGTGTAATGCGGTAGTCATGCCTGGGTGTGGAACTGCAGCTGAGCTGATGGGGTTGTTTTCTGTATGTGTTGCAGACTCTCCGGTGGTGCTTGCACCTGGATATCCAGGAGGTGACTGTCTACGCGTTCAGTATCGAGAACTTCAAACGCTCGAAAGAGGAGGTGGATGGGCTGATGGAACTCGCACGGCAGAAGTTCACACGACTTCTCGAGGAACAGTAGGTTTGCGGCAGTGACTGACAGTTAGGCCAAATCAGCCATTGTTTCTGCTTCTGATCGCTGACCAGAGACCCCTTACTTGGAGGTGGATTTTTGGCTCCACATCAGATTAATCTCTCCATGATGCTGTCAAGATTGACAGTTGAGGAATAAGCCCTTTGTGTGAGCTGCTAGAAGTTGACCAGGACCTTAGGAAAAGAAACATATGCCACACGGCCCATTGTGTCACCCGGGAAAGGGTAACCTAGAAGAGGGCAGACAATACCAAATTGCCTTCAGGACAGGCTGTCTCAACTGCTGTTCTTCAGCGCAAAATCTCCAAACAGAATTCTATATCACAAAAACAGCTTTATAATTGCTCTGTTGTATAGCTGGGAGACGTGATGTGTATACTGAGCAGTAGATTAAAAAAGTGAAAGCGTGAGGTTCTTCCTCTCAGCGATAATTCCTCCTGTTCAGCACTGGTTTGATCAGGCTTTTTCTTTGTCTTTTTCTCGATTTAGGGACAATTTGAAGAAACACGGTGTTTGTATCCGGGTTCTGGGTGACCTGACCTTGCTGCCTGTGGACATCCAGGAGCTGATTGCACAGGCTGTACTTGCCACTCAGCATTACAACAAGTAAGAGTTTCCTCTTCATCCTGTCGGTCACTCACTTCACGGCTGTTTGTGGGACATTGATGTGCGCAAATTGGCTGCCGCATTTGCCTACAAAATACACAGTCACTACATTTCACAGTAAATTCTGTAAGGCCCCATTGAGATGTTTTGAAGATGTGAAAAGGCTCTGTATCAAATGCAAGATTATTATAATTCTCTTCTGGACCTGAAACAGGAGCTGGACTGTTTCAGGTTTCTTCCCTAACTTCTCACACACCCATGCCCTTCCCATAATGAAGCCAGCATTTTTAATGGAACCTTGTGGCACTAGTGATCGAGTTTCTGTGGGTCAGTTCTCATGTGCTGATGTTTTTGGTGTACCAGAGGGTATTGGGTAAGCAGTCCAGGAAGCAGGTCAACATTCTGTCAAATGACCAAATCCCTCCGGCAGCCATGAGACCTTTAAGACGTGTTTTTCATCTACCAGAGAATCTTTCTCCAGAGGCTGTGACTTAGTAAAAGTATCTCTAAATCTGGTGAGTCAGGTCCTGGTTTAGTTTTGTAACTAACTATCTTTACATCTTCCTTTTCCTTTTGAGTAGGTGTTTCCTGAACGTGTGCTTTGCCTATACCTCCCGGCACGAAATCAGCAATGCTGTTCGTGAGATGGCCTGGGGAGTCGAGGAAGGAATACTGAAGCCCAGGTAAAGTTACCTTTCACACTACACGCTAAGCTCAGCTCTCAGTCTCTGCTGATTAGAATGGGGAAAACAGGGTGTTTCCGTGACATGGGATTGGCTTGTGCACCTCTTCCCTGTAGTGGCTGTTGAGCAAGTGATTTGTTTCAATTTCTGTGTGAAATAACGGGATACCAACAGCCATAACCACAACTACTCATATTTGTATTTCACCATTCAAGTAGGATGAACATCTTTAAAGCACTTTACAGAGTCAATAGGGAGGAGCAAAAAGAGAATTGAAGGCAGGGACAGAAGAGCAAGGCAAAGGGATTTTGTAATAAATTCTGATTGGATTTATAATCCCTCTCAGAAAAGGGTCTTTTGATTTTTGTCTCCTTCCCCGAAGGCACATGTTGGGGAATGATTTCGACAGGTGCCCTGTGTAATGTCTCTGTGAGTGGCTGATCTTCTGTGTGAGACAAGGAGTGAGTGTCACACCTAAGCCAGGTGGAGTCTCTCTCTCCAATGTCCATATTGGATAATTAAGAACCAAATTCCATTTTCACTAGTGTTGCCATGTTAGCATATGAAGATGTTTCCCATTATGTAGTGACTCTAATGCAGGAAAAACATAGCAGCTTGAGTGAGCTTGATCTTGGGCTGCCTAAGGCACTTCGACCGGACGAGCTGGGTTCACTGAGTAGCGGCCACCCTCCAACCCTCCTGACCCCAACTCCCAGTTCAGGTTGTAAAACCCCTGACCGTCCAGCACCCTGGGACATCTTTTCGACACGCAGGGTGCTATACAATTGTAAATTGTTGTTGTTGGTTTGAGGTGACCCGAATGCAGTGCTGGTGTGTGTTGTGGGGTGGTATTTCTGGTGTGTGTGGGAGAGGGGGCATATTTATGGTGGGAGCTCGGTTTCTAAAACTTGCTCTCTTTCAGTGACGTGTCCGAGTCTGTGCTGGACAAATGCCTTTACTCCAGTGGGTCTCCAAACCCAGGGCTGCTGATCCGGACATCCGGGGAGGTGCGTCTCAGTGACTTTATGCTGTGGCAGGTAAGACCCTCAGTACAGCACATTAATCATTTATGGGCTTCTTGCACTTTACGTAAAATCTCTAATGTCCTCTTTACCACAGAATGCATTGCATAGAACGTTCCAGCAACAACATGCTCTCATGGGTTTGGGACTCCCACACTTTGGTTTTATTCAACTGTTGCAAGCCTTTGAGCACTCAGGTGGAGCTTGCTCTGAGGTTTGGAGCACTTTGCGGATGTACCTTCGTTCCTAGATACTGGGTCACAACTGCTAATTCCCCTTCGCTTGCAGCACCTGACCCAGGCCAGTGTGTTTGCTGTACGAAGAGATTATAATTATAAAAATGCTTACATTTGATACAATGTGTGACACATGGGGAGATTTACATGTGAGGATTGTCCTTTGCTGGCATGGATTCAGCACTTTGAATACCACCAATTAGTAAGCAACCAATATATCTTCTATACTAATAAAGACGTTCTGTCTGTCTGTCTGTGTATCTGTCCGTCCGCCAAGAAAGCAATAACCGATTGACATAGAGACATGATTTATACCTCATCGGAGAGATCTTGCATAGGGAGGGGAGTGTCGTTTTGCTTAAGGTGTACACACAGTGTTTATGGCATGTTAAATAGTTTGTGAGTGGTATCACTGAAATCTACATTCCATATTGGATTTGCTTGCAAGCATCGCTGCAGTGGGTACAGCTAATCAATTTGTATCAATAATCCCATCTTCCGCTCTGACTTTCTCTTCAGACATCCCATTCATGCCTGGTTTTCCAGCCCGTGTTGTGGCCAGAGTATTCATTCTGGAACCTGTGCCAGGCCGTGCTGCAATACCAGATGAACTACACAGCCATACAGGTAAGGAGCGAGCAGCTTCCAGATTGTGGCTGTGAGCAGGAGACCAGTGGGGTAGTGGGGCATAGTTACTCTGAGCGTAAATCTCATTTTAATCGATTGTGAAGACCTGTAGAGGAGTGGTTAGAGAACTCGCCTCACAAGAGAGAGGACTCAGGTTTGATTCCCGGGCAGGGCAAAACCATAGGCAAGTATTCTTACTCCACACGCTTCTGTTTACATACCAGTAAGTGGTGTTAGTCAATTGGTGGATCGCTTTCCGAGGGTAATAATCACTTACAAAAAATATATATATTTGGGTCATTCAACCATGGACACCAATTGGCTGCTGTGTTTTGCCCACAAAATACATGACCAATCCAATTTACATTATATTCTGTGAAGCGCTTTGAAACGTGTCAACGATGTGATAAGGCGCTATATCAAATGCAAAGATTATCATAATTTCCCCATTAAATTGCAGAAAGCCAAAGACTTGCAGGTTGCGGACTGCAAGCGACGGCAAGCGGAGTCTGATCGCGCCTGTGTGTTGGAGCTCCTGGAGCAGAGTCCCTCGGGGAATGTGGAGGACGGGCAATTGGATCAGAACCAGGTGCAACAGTACACAGCGGAACGAGAGCAACGAGTTACCAGCTTCCTGTGCGCACTCGAACAGAAGCGCAAGAAATTCCTCAGTGATCTTGTAGCGGGCTGCCCACCGTTTGTATGCTCATAGGAGAGGCATCAACATCCTGCTGCAATCCACAGGACAGGACACGTGTGAGGGAACAAGTGCAGTCAGTATAGGCATTGCTGGAACAAACAGTTTGGCTTCAATATTTACCTGTCTACAGGTCAGGAGAATTGTCCCACATGAGGTATTCACTTCATTCCTGATTCTTCAAACTGACGTCCCCTTTCACCCCTTCCCATTCCCGGCCTCGAGTCCTGTTCCAAACCTGTGGGATTTTGTTACCGGCAAAACTCTGCCATTGAGGATCTAAATGGCATGTTTCTTAATGAGAAATGCATGTAACAAATGATGGGGGGTCGGGGGGGATTTCATTCTGGTAACCGGAAATGCGTCACAGCAACATCAAATGTGGGAACAACTGGAGTAGAATTCCAGAGTGGAGCTCGGAGTAATATGCTTCAGGGATCAGGGTGCTATCGCGATGTGAGTGCACATCCCAGTGGTATGTGTGGTGGAGTGGGGAGAGACACAGTCCCATTGGGGCGGTCACTGGCTAGGTCACAGGAGGACTAATCTCCATTTATTGCAGTGCTGCTGAGACTGAGAAAGCGGCAGTACTTGTACTCCACTCACTGCAATGTAATTGTTCTGCTGTCACCCCCAAAATGGGAGAGACCAGTGATTGTGAAGATGCCTCACTCCACCCTTGTATGCCAGCTCACAGACTAACCTGGACACTTGACCTGGTTCCCTGTGGCCCCTGAGTGTGTGTGAATCCTCCTCAGCCCATCACAGTCCCCTACTCATTCAGGGATTTGGTGAATATGGGCATGTCCCGTTTATATAATTTATATGTTAAAATATTTTGAGCTCATATACATTCTAACATAATTGTGTCTGAAGAAAGAATTTCAAAAAAACAGAATAAATTTCTATTCTTATTGGAGCTCTTGCTATTTGTATGTGTCAGCGTGGCTCAGGCAGTCACACTCTCGTTTTTCGGTCAGAAGGTTGTAAGTTCAAGCTCTGCATCAGGACTTTGAGCTGTGCCTGCGACGCAGTGCAGTATTTGGACAGCGTTGCGTTGTTCGGCAATTCCATTCTTCAGATGAGACAAACCGAGATCTCATGTGCCTGTTCAGGTAAGATTTTAAAGAACCCATGGTCTTTCAGGAAAGAGAAGGGAATTTTCCCCCTTTGTTCTAGCCAACAATCTTCCAGAACTGGGAGTGCTGGATGGAACAGTGTAGGAAAGCTTTTCCTTCATAACGAACTCAGCCTGTATTTACATAATATGCAAATACATCTGTTTTGAGGGAATAAATAGATAAGCCTATCTTACAGGAACGGGAGTAAGCCATTCAACCCCTCAAGCTTGTTCTACCATTCTACTGGAATGGTTCAGTTGGTAGCACTGTCGCCTCTGATTCAGAAACCTGTGGGTTCAAGCCCTAAATTGGGACTCACATAGTCTAAGCTGACGCTCCAATGCAGTGCCGGAGGTGTGGGTGTGTTACATTATCGGAGGCATCGGTTGAGATGTTAAAACCGAGGTCGCGTCAGCCTGTTCAGATGGACGTTAAAAGTTCCTGTGACACTAAAGAGAAGGGAGTTTCTTTTTCTTAGTGTCCTGGCCAACAATCCCCCAAATAACATTGGTCATTCGTTTCATATCTGTTTGTGAAACATTGCTATGTGCAAATTGGCTGCCCCGTTCACCCACAAATAGTCAGTCCACAACAAATCCTGTGAAGTGTTTTAGGATGTCCTCCTGAAAGGCGCTGTACCAGATGAGTTGCTGCCTTGTGTATAAGAACATTGATGTAGTGGAGTAAATGACATGAGTAAAAGAGCATTTATTAAGGAGAGAAAGTTCTTTAGTTGAGTTTGGAGTGTTGCTCTATAAATGGAGAACGCAAAGAACTGTTATCAGCACATCAGCACATCTCTATTTAGGTTATTTGAATAATAACGAGAATGAAAGCTAGAGTGCAAGCGGGAGGATAAGACTGTGTGTACCCACAGCAGGACAAGAGGCTGAAGGATTAGAGATGTGAGGGGCCAATTCAGGACAGACACCAGGAAGTATTTATTTACACAGAAGGTAAGTAATGACTGGTGTTGGGTTCTGGGCAATGAACAGAATAAGAATACTTATTCTTTATACCCTGCTTTAATTAAGGACCCAAGAACAGAGGAACCAAAGACACTCAGCAACCCATGCTTTGAAAATGTCTTTACTTAATAAGAAATGTAAAGTTTGTTAGTTCAATTATCACAAATACAACAGACGAATCAATATCATAGACAAGCGTCCATATTCAAAGTAACAGAATCAATAGTTGGTCACCATAAATCATTCAAATCTTTGCTTCTTTGGTAGTCAGTTGATAAATTCACAAACAGTAGGCAAATATCTTGCATCAGACGAAAAGTCTCTTGCTTCAGACCAGAAAAGTCTTGCTTGGGGTTTGTTAATTACAAGTCAAAGTTGAATCTTCAATGTTGCTCAGGGAGACTGAGAAGTTTAGACCTGCAGGAGTGAAGATGTTGACAGGAGCCAAAGAGTTTGGCTTCTGTCTTGTCCACATTCAGCTGCAGGAAGTTTGCACTCATCCAGGCTCTGATGTCTGCCAGACAAGCTGATAGAACATCGGTGGACCTGGAGTCGATGCTGGAGGAAGCAAAGAAGATTTGTGTGTCATCCGCATACATGTGGAAGTTAAACCCATGTCTGCGGATGACATCTCCCAAAAGGGAATATATAGATGAGGAAAAGATGGGTCCGAGGATGAAGCCCTGGGGTACCCCGTAGGTGAACAGGCGAGGCCGGAGGAAAAAACATTTGTTGAGATGAAGTGGAGGCAGTTGGTTGAATTGGACTCAAACCATGAGAGTGTGGATCCACTAAGGTGGATGAGGGAGGAGAGGAGGGTGGAGGAGGATGGTGTAGTCAACTGTGTTGAACGCGGCAGAGAGATCCAGGAGGACAAAGAGGCAGTGGGAGCCCTGTTCGCAGATAGAGAGGATGTCATTTGTGACTTTGGCAAGCGCTGTCTCTGTGCTTTGGGCAATCAGGGCGAAAACCAGACTGTCAGGGCTCGAGGGAGTGGAGGGAGAGGTGTGACCGAAGTTGACCTGCAACAATACGTTCCAGGACTTTAGCAAGGAAGGGTAGGTTGGAAATGGGACAGTAGTGTGAGAGGTAGAGGGATTGCAGGTGTTTTTGTTTGAGGAGGTGTGATAACAACGGTTTTCAGGGTGAGTGGAACAGAGCCTGAGGAGAGAGACTGGTTCACTGTGTCGACCAGTAGTTGAGAAGGAGGACGGACAAATGGGGGCAAAGGAGTGTAAGGAGTGGAAAGCGGCAGGAGCCATAGCGGAGGAAGAAGGCAGTGTGAATGGTCTGGTGGGATGGAAGTGGACATGGGTGGGGAGGACGATGCAGCCAAGCAGATGTTTTGAATCTTTGAGGCAAAGAAATCTAGGAGTTCTTCACGATTGAATTCAACACAAACACAAATTTGTGATGAAGAGACATCTTCAACAAACTTCAGTTGTCATAAACACGTCTCTTGACATTTTTCTAGCCTACCTCATAATTTTTAACCATTAATCAAAATGATGCTTTCGACTACATGGGTTAACATATTCACAATTACAGTTATGAAGTGGGATCGCAACAATGGCACGAGTTACCAGGAAAGGGGTTGGGGGCAGTATTGCTGAGACTCGGTTAAGCAACAGCTTGGGAAGTCTAGGGCTTAGGGTATATTCTGAAGAATGAAGACAAATGGGTAGATACGTCTTCGCCTGAGCTTTTCCTACCTGCTTTGCCATCTCAGCTCAGATAGTAACAACGGGAAAATGTATACACAGTCACTGCCCCGAGCTCTAAGCTGGAAACCTCTTTATCACTGTTTTGTTGTTGATTTGTGATCCTATCTGAGGCTCACTATCAGACTGCAGCAATGTCCTGCCCAACAATCCCCCCAAATAAAAAGAAATTGTTCATTTATTTTTCCATGGCTGTTGTGGGATGTTGCTGTGCGCAAACTGGCTCACTGCATTTTGCCCACAAAGGTACAGTCACTGCACTTTACAGCGTATGCTGGCAATCGCTTTGAGACGTCTTGATGACGTGATAAGACACTGTATCAAAGGCATGGATTATTATCAAACTGTATGGGAAGGCACTTGAGGATTATTGCAGTCTCCAGACTATGCGTGGCTCAATTGCTACAGCTCAGTTGGTGAACAGGAAATGATCTGAGCGCGTGGGTGCAGAGAGCAGAGCTGAGGCAGCCCACAGAGAAATACTGCCGCTCAGAGCAGAGGCCTACTCCATACTGGTGTCGGCCACAGCCAGGCCTATAACTCGTGCAAGCTTCCAGGTCAGGCTATCACATCAGTTCTTCACCACCCCTGTAAATGACTCCAGCAATGCAAACATTCAGCTAATATTTTGAAGCATGCTTTTTGCTCAAACATCTGCATCTGAGTCTTGGAACTAAGGTCTCAAGACCCTCCTCTTTGACCGTGCCTTCTCAACCTGGGTTCTCACACATGAAAAAGTTTTAACATTTATTTGGAGTTCTCAGATGTAGATATGATTTTCAACTCACTCCAAATTTTGGATAAATCCAGTTTTAATCCAGTTCTTAAAAAAAAGTCTTCCAAATTAAACCTGAATTTAAGAATGTTGAAACCATTGCCTTATGGAGATATAGCTATTTCGATCTCACCACAAGAACGTTCGTTCCATTAGACAGGCTCCTGGGAGGGAGATGGTGCATTATTCATGAGCTAGTTTTTCAAATGAGACGTAACTTAACGGTGATCTGGGAGGGTAAGAGAGAGATAGGTATTTGGGAAGTCGAGAGAAATGGAATTAAAAGGTCTCAAGACCCTCCTCTTCGACCACGCTTTTGGTCACCCTCCTTCCCCCAGCCTCCCTACCCTCCACCCCTCCTGATTCCCAACTCCAACTCTAGTGTGGATCCTTGACCATCCCGCACCTTGGGATGTGAAAAGCGCAATACAAATTTGTTGTTATTGCCATGTTCTCGGTGACTGGCAGTGCAGGCTGGATGGGCTGAATGGCCTTCTGTTTCGCTCTTGCCACTTGGAGACTAGCTGCTACACCTGACGGTGGCACCAACACATGTATCTTTAAATAATTGAAAATGACATGTGCTAAATCAGTTGCCGTAGCAGGGTGGCAATCCCCTGACCTTTGCCTCTTTCATTCAATGTTGTATGTGGAGGAGTGCCAGGTTAGACCTCCCAATCATCATCAACGGGAAAGGCAGGAACCAGCTCCCACCCAACATATTTGTGACCGTGTTGTTGGGGCGTTGTCAATTGGTCTTTCGGTTCCAGAGCTGGTGCAGTGTAGAATTAGCGTACAGTCAAGGGTTGGTGTAGTTCAGACCCGGGTTTGTGTGACAGTTGTTTTGAGGCACACTGAGAGGTCTTGTCTGCATTGACAGCTGCTGACTGACTTGCCAAATACTGTAGTGTATGTAGCAAAAACAGCACCAACTTCATGCATGAACAGGCAGGCTATTGAGCTCCCCATCCAACTACCCACATTCCATATTTTTACACTTAATAAACCTGAAACCTTTCAATTGGTAGGAACTTGCATTTAGTATTTGAAGAGCAATAACATGAGAGAGTTGGGGAAAGAGCGGGGAATTGCAATTGTGGTTAGTTCCACTGCATCTAGCACCTGCAGAGGCTCCACGAGCCAAGGACTTCTTCCTCTGCTGATTAAATTCTTGCCTGTATGTCACGGGGGATGAGGGGACATCAGTTATTCTATATATGTACAAACCCTCCCCCCCACGATTCCGATTCCAGTAACTAGTTGGTAGCTGTAACTCAGTTACGCTCCACATTATTCTTATCCATTAATAAAAAGTGCACCATACATGTCGTTTATAATAATAACAATCCTTGCATTTGATATAGCCCCTTATCATGTCGTGGAGTTCTGTAGCTCAGTGGTTAGAGCACTCGCTTTGCAAGCGAGAGACCTGAGTTCAATTCCAGGCAGAGGGCGAAACCTTGGGCAAGTTTCCTTACTCCACACAGAGCCTAATAATAATTCCTCCAAAACCAAAAACAATAATAAATTGGTCATTTTCAATCTACGACTGTTTGTGGAACATTGCTGTGCGCAATTGGCTGCCGCGTTCGCCCACAAATATACAGTCAATTCACTTTACAGTGTGTTCTGTGAAGCGCTTTGGGACGTCCTCCCGACGTGAAGAGCGCTATATCAAATGCAAGGATTATTATTTTATTATGTCTTCAAGATGTGTCAGAGCGCTTCAAAGAACATATTGTAAATTGAATTGACTCCATATTTTGTGGGTGAAACGCTGCATCCAATTGCACACAGTATTGTCCCACAAACAGTCCCGGATCGAGTGACTAAATAATTATTTATTTATTTATTTATTTTCGGAGGGATTATTACCCCAGAAAAGTGATCCGCCAAATCACCGAACAACCGGGTTCCTGTTTACTGTGAGGGTAAATAGAGACGCGGGGAGTAAGGAAACTTGCCCAACATTTTTACCCGGTTGGGAATCGAACCCGGGTCCTCTCGCTTGCGAGGCGAATGCTCCGTTTGGGATATTTAAACCTTTCTGGATCCGTGTGCACGCTCACCCTAAACGAAAATCCTGCGAAGTGCTTTGAGACGTTCCCCTCCCGAGGTTTAAGGCGTCATATCAAACAAAAGGTCATTCATTGTTTGAATCCGAAGCCATCTTTAGACATTCCTGGTGGGGGTAGGTTTAGCAATCGAAAGGATGCTGTGGGTGGGGGCGAGGGGGGGGGGGAATATATATATTATAATTCAAATAAAAATTGTAAGCGCTGCATAAATAAATGCGAGTTGCAAAGATATTTGAGAGTGACTGTAATTGATATCAGGAAATCCCTCTGGAGGGTGTGTGTGTGGGGTGGGGGGGTGGGGGGGGAGAGGTGTGTGTGTGGGGTGTGTGTGTGTGTGGGGGGGGAGGTGTGTGTGTGGGGTGGGGGAGGTGTGTGTGGGGGGGAGAGGTGGGTGTGTGGGTGTGTGGGGTGGGGTGGGGGAGAGTGAATGAGGCAGTGTGTGAGGGTACGTGTGATGGGGGTGGGGTGGGGTGGGGAGCCCATGTGTGTGGGGAGAACGAGTGGGACGGTGTGTGTGTGAGAGGGTGAGAGACTCCCGACAACCGCACACACAGACATGTTGGCGACAATGTTGCAGTTGCTGCGACACATTGTATCGGGAGGGGCGGCGGCGGCGGCAACTTTGTAGCGAAGCGGGAGTCTGACAGCCTGTGATCCGCGAGATGGGGCGTCTGTCCCCGGGTGTGGGTGTGTGTGTGTGGGGGGGGAGGTGTGTATGTGTGTGTGTGTGTGGGGGGGAGGTGTGTGTGGGGGTGTGTGTGTGGGTGTGTGTGTGTGTTGGGGGGAGGTGTGTGTGTGTGTGTGTGTGTGTGTGGGGGGGGAGGTGTGTATGTGTGTGTGTGGGTGTGTATGTGGGTGTGTGTGTGGGGGGGGGGGAGATGTGTATGTGGGTGTGGGTGTGTGTGTGGGGGGGGGGGGGGAGGTGTGTGTGTGTGTTGGGGGGGTGGGGGGGGAGATGTGCCCATCCCCCCGGGGGGGGTGGGGATGTTTGTGTCTCAGGCTCTGCCCCATTCCCCGGCGCCGCCCACGTGTCCGGGGCTGTGACCAATGCGGGCGGGGACGGACGGACGGATGGACGGGGGGGAGGGGGAGTGAGTGAGTGAGGGAGGGAGGGAGGGGGGAGAGGGGGGGGCGAGGCTGGTTCAAACCGGTTTGTTCCTCAGTGAAGCTGCGACCGACCGACCGACTGACACCGCACACGGAGACACCCCGAGCAGAGCAGAGCAGAGCCGCACAGCGTCGCAATGCCTAAGAAGGTGAGTGCGGACCCGGTGCCGGTGTTCAAAAAAGGTTTTTTTTTGCGCGAGTGTATGTGTCGTGTATGTGCGAGTGCGTGTGTTCTGTATGTGTGCGAGTGTATGTGTTGTATGTGCGCGAGTGCATGTGTTCTGTGTGTGTTTTGTATGCGCGAGTGCATGTGTTCTGTATGTGCGAGTGCATGTGTTCTGTATGTGTTTTGCATGTGCGAGTGCATGTGTTCTGTATGTGTTTTGCATGTGCGAGTGCATGTGTTCTGTATGTGTTTTGCATGTGCGAGTGCATGTGTTCTGTATGTGTTTTGCATGTGCGAGTGCATGTGTTCTGTGTGCGAGTGCATGTGTTGTGTATGTGCGAGTGTATGTTCTGTGTGTGCGAGTGCATGTGTTCTGTGTGCGCGAGTGCATGTGTTCTGTGTGTGCGAGTGCATGTGTTCTGTGTGCGCGAGTGTATGTGTTTTGTATGTGCGAGTGCATGTGTTGTGTGTGCGAGTGTATGTTTTGTGTCTGTGCAAAAATATATTTATTTGTTTGTTTGTTAAACGGATCTCTTTTGTTACCCTTTTTTTTCGGGGGGTGTGTGGGGGCTTTCGTTGGTTTATTTTTACGGGGTTCGTACCCCGAAATATATATATATATGTGTGTGTGTGTGAGAGAGAGAGAGAGAGAGAGCGCGCGCGCTCCCGCTCTTTTTGGCGCGGGCACGAGCCCCAGAAAAAAAGGCGGGAGAGTGGGAGCGCGCGCGGCGCTCAATAAAATCGGGTGAAAAAGAAAAGGAGAGAGAAGAAGAAGAAAAATAAAAGAAAAGGCGTCGTTTCCCCCTCAAACCCCCGGGACCGCACCGTATTACCGACTCGTTATTACACCGTCACTTAAAAGTTAGTTGAGAGAAAGTCAGTCGATGAACTCAAATCTGCCTTAAGTTTCAAAAAAAAATTATATGTGTATATATATATATATATGTGTATATTTCTGTACGTTGTGTGATTCAAACGCAGTATTTTGCCCGTTTTTTGGGGCTCAGGAAAAAAAAATTAAAAAATAATAAGTTTCGAAGGGAATTGGGGGCAAAATATTTTTGCCTCAGTGTCTTCATCTCCGGGCGGGGAGACGACTTGAGACCGTGGCGCCTTTTCTGAGGTTCCGCTCTGATTGATTCTCGGAGGGGTTGTCGGGGGTATTTCCCCCCTTCCCCCCACCCCCCACCCCCCACCCCACGTAAAGAGAACTTCTTGAGGTTATTTTTTTTTTTAGGCGGGAGATGTTTAATCCGACCTCACCAAACCCTCGACGCGTTTCCTCACTCCGTGCCTCGGTTTTTGACCGGCAATAAGTAGTTTGGGTGACTGACACTCCCCCCCCCGGGGGGTAATGATCTAAGATGAATAATAATAATTTGGTCACTCAATCCCTGTTGGGACGCTGCTGTGCGCAATCCGCTGAGGCGTTTTGCCCACAAAATACACAGTCGATTTACTTTGCAGTATATTCTGTGAAGCGCTTTGCGTCGTCTCGAACAGGCGCTCGATCAAGTGCAAGGATTACTATTATTTCAGTCTGCATTTGTTTGCGATCCCGGAATGGGTGATGTTTCAAGACCATTGGTGAGAGAGAAAAGACACCCTTGAATGTGAACGGAGTTTGTTTTTGTTTAAAACACTTTATCCCACAACCTTTTTAGATGCAGCTCCAAAAGTGGGAGGACATAGAGCAGGAGGGAGTTGGCGTTTCACCTCAGATACTGACTTGACTTTTTGTAAATAAAAAAGACTTACAACCTCTTACGATTCGGTTATTTTTGATGGTGAACATTAGGTGCCGAGTGTATCCGGCCATGTTGGGTTCTTGCAGGCGTTTCCAGTGTGTGATTTCCGGACCGTTACAAATAAGCCTCTCAAACTTTTAGTCCGAGCCTTGTGTTCTTCCTGGTTAGCAATTCGTTAGGAGGAAACTTTCCCCCCAAAAGTTAGTCGCCTGTGCCAGCCATGATGTTTGTAATCTGTTTCTGACACTTCTCTTTCGCCTGACGCTAAACACCCGAGTGCTACTTTATTTCCTGCTTTGTGTTTTCTCTCATCTCACGGTGTTGAAACATTGTTATTGGATAGTAAGGCATCGAGTTACAGTGTAACCCGAGCGATCATACGTAAAGCGTTAATTAAGAGCACTGCGCATATTATAATTTCTATTTTGCATTCCCGAGGAAAACGCGTGAATCGAAAGTGAGAAAGAACGCTTGTGGCTAACTGATAAAATGTCCACATGTCCTGTGTCGTAATCGACTCCACTTTGTGAGCAGGTGTTGGAAGCGCTGATCTCTTCAGAAGTACAGCGCCTCTAAGGAAACTTCGATGACTTTGGTGAATTTAGAATTTGCTGAATGTGTCAACGGCCACTTAACACTCTCAGGACCTCTGTCTTGCCCGTAGTCAGTGCTTTTAATGCTGTAATTTCTCAAATATTCAACAGGAAGCTTAGCTTGATATAAAGTCTGTGTCTATCTGTCTCCTTATGAGGTGTTCTACAGTGTTAGCGAAGCTTACTTTACACGGAGTGAGTTGTGAGCCTGTGTGCTACGGCGCGAAGGGTAGAATCTGTGGGCTATCAAAAATAATCTGCTCACTGCCCCTTTTAAGGAAAATGAAATAATTATTTTTGACGATTAACACTTAAACACCACAGCTCAGTTGAGGCAAAAAAGGTGCATTCGGTTCGCTTTTGGCACCATTTTCAATTGCGATGGAGGTGGGAACCTCGCAGCGCTGGGGGATATAACTGGCTACGTTTTTCAAGAGTGAAACAGCCGTTGGTTGAAAAGAAATTGCCATCCTCGGTGACTGTTTAAAGCAATGCTTTACTGTCACTCTGGAGAGTGCTCTGGGCTGGTCTTCCTCCTATCACCACTAAATAAAATATTTGTACTCTGGTATTTATTCACTTGATCTCTCTCACTCACTCTGCCCTAAAAATTTTGCTTGGAAGCCCTGCTTCTTCTGTCCTTCTGGAGATGACTTGAGCTGTGTAGCGCTGTACAGTGTCGCACCTCTGGTGAGTTAGCAGAGCTGACACGTGGGTGTCTTGTGAAAGAAGCACTGAGGATTCAATTAGTTCATCTGATTAAAGCAAGAAGAGAATTATGACGGGTAATAATGGCAGAGGGGCTCAAACGGAGTGCAACCATGAAATCAGAGAGTTAGAAAATTAAAATATTTCTTTACACAGAGGGTTGTGAGAATGTCCTTGAAGGTGGTGCGGGGTAAATTTATTGGGATGTTTTAAAGCCAGGTGGACAAATACCCCATGAGTAAAGGGTATTAAGGGGATATGGAAAAAAAAATAAACTGCTTGATGGCTTCCTTCTGATCCTTTGATGGCAATGAAGCACAGAGCAGGAGTCGGCTGTTGGGGTGCAAAAAGTGTGGGGGGATGGTGCTATGATAATTTTTCTCCTGATTCATTCACTGACTTGCCAGGAGCACAGATCGGGTGTGGTATCTTTGGATACCTTTTCCCTCCACTGAATCCTGTGTTTAATACAATTCAAAATTACATTTGTGTGATGCCTTTTACGTCGGGAGGATCAGGCGCTGGATGGCATAGGGATGCACAATGTAATTATAAGTAATAGAGGAGGTTTCTGGTATATGCACTGCTTCTGCTATGAGTGTACAGTGCGGAAGGTGTTATTCTTCAGAGTGGATTTCATCGGGGGGGGTGTCCGGCTAACACCGTTTATTGCAAAAGTCAAATGTTACAAGCATTTTTTTAAAAATTGTTAAAGAAACAAGATTGATACGTTAAAATAATAACTATTTCATGTCTAAACCAAACTGTGAAACATATATAAACATAGACACAAGGTATTTACTGACCGGATTCACAGTGAGGAGGAAAATAGCCGACGTGGGTGTTTTCTAACAAATTTATCTAAAACTTGGATCAACCTCGATGTTCATAAACATTTGACATCTATTTGAATTTTCCACTGGCTGTAATAATGCTCAAGCCATCATCATTAGAGACATCAGCACATTTTTAAAAAAAAACGAATTAATGACTCTTTGGTTCTCTGCCTCCATTGGAGTCTCTTTGTTTCCCTGTCAATGTTGCAAATAGACGTTGGCTCCGACACACAGAGAAGGAAATCCAGAGGTTTGTTTTAGTTACAACTTTTGAGTTTCCTATTGTCGATAATAATGTCAATATAGCGGCATTGTTGACGATGGGAAATTCCAAAAAGACTTTTTAAATGAAAAGAAACGGCCTCTCTGCATCCGTCAGAGTCTCCGCCGGTCCCTGTCGCTCGCTGATTGAGGAGCCCGGCCTCATTGGACAGCGGAAAAAGTGGGTGACTCAAATCTGATTGAGGATGCCGCTACTAGGTGTGGGGACTTTATTTCTGCGCTTCCATTGATCTTTAAAACATGATCAAAGGTCAAGAAGCTCTTTGGAACTTTTCTGCTTGAGAGAGACACTGTTTAAAACTAAAGTAAATACTTTGCTCTTTGGGGTCTGTTGGCCCCTTTCGGCCCCCATCCCCTGCCCTCTGTTTATCCCGTTAATTGTTCTGCACAAGGTGAGGAAGATCCTCATGTGGGGATCGGTTTGGGTTTGTGGCAAAGGTGCGGTCAGTGAATTTGACATCATAACCTGCATCACAGGCGGTCACTGTCCTGGCTCTTCGTTGAACATGTGGATGTTTCGGACATTCACTAACTCTCTGCTTTTTTTTGTTCCAGGATGAAAGCAAGGGGGATAGCGCAACTGTAAGTTATCTTCCCTCTCTCCTGTTCACTAATAAATATTTTCATTAATTCTCATCAGTAAATGATGAAATTCGTTAATACGTTGTATATTTGATTTTTTTTGTTTAAACGATGGATTTTACTGATGATGTTTTGTTGTTGCATTACAGACATTACAAATAACACTGCGACCCCGGAAGGTAGGTGTGCAATATTTGTAACAGTAGCTGCCCTGTGTGATGGGGAGGGGGATCATTCAGCCATACAGGACAGGTAGGGTTTGGGATCAAGCCTGGGAATGCGCTGTTTCCTAACCTAAGAGTGGCTGTGAGGTGCAGTGAGGCCTTCTGGCCTCCATTTTGCTTTGCTGAACAGCTCTTGAGCGCGGTGGACAGAGATTTGTAGAGGAGGAGAATTTGGCTGTGAATTCTTTCCTATACAAAAAAGGTGGATTTGGATCCTAATCCTGATGTTCCTTTTGGGATTTCAAACCCTGGTTCCAGTTTAGTAGAGCATTGGAATGATTGTCTCTTGAGTATCAGGACCAAGGAATTAATTCCCCGCACTGCTATTGGAAAATAGTATCTTTCTAACTTTTGTTTTTAATCTACCATTAGCGAAAAAATGTCCCAGAAGAGAAGCCTAAACCCAAGAAGGCTGCCCCCAAGGTGAGTCTTTTCTTGAATCTCTCGGAAAAACTGTAGTAGTCTTTGTTCTCGGCAAAATGTTTGATGTGCCTTGCCTATTTGTAGGCGGTCTTTGTGAATGTGCAGGTGTTAGCGCTCACACCAGCTGTAATCCCTGCTGGATTTGTGTTTGGGTACCACAGCCCTAGTGTTCCTTTGCCCTTATTTCAAGTCCAATGTCAGGCTGTAGCCTCCCTGGTGTAGGCGCCTTCACTAATCAACACTGATGCCAGCGAAGCTCTGGCTCAGATTAGGGTGGATTCCAGTCTGAGAATTGTCTTACCTCATATGATTGAGAGGTAGCTTCTGACTTTTGGGAAGCCCTCCACTGGGATCCGAGTTCAGTCTTCGCTCATTCCAACATTGCTGGGGGGAGCTTTGCGCTGCTGGATGAGGCATTGAGACACTGAACTAAGTTTGCCAATGGACGACTTCCAATACATTGTTTGCAAGAAGAACAGAAGGAGTGTTTTGGGCAATATTTCACCCCTCATCCAAATTCACCAAGCAATGTTTAATCTGCCTTGTCTCTGTGCAAGCATTGTTGGAGTCGATTTAGCTATCCATTTGCCTACATCCCTGCTCGTCCGAGTAATTCATTGTGTATCGGCCTGGCTCTGTCGCTGGCACTCTGAGTTAGACCTTTGTGGGTTTAACCCCCACTTCAGCCCATTGTGTCACAATTCTTGCTCCCCACCTCCAAGCTATTTGGATCAGAGGTTAAACTGAGGTCCTTTCTGTGCCTGTTTACGTAGGTGTTAAAGATCCCACGGCACGATTCCAAAAGAGAAGGAATTTATCCCAGTGCCAACAATCCCCTAAATAAAATTGGTCATTCCATGGCTATTTATAGGACATTGCTGTTTGTTTGGCCACAAAATACAATTGCCAATTTAGTGTCCTGTGAAATACTTTTTGAGGCCTCTTAATAAAACAAGGCGCTAAATCAAAATCAGGAATTAATTATAATTATTTCACAGTTATTGCCATTTCAGAGTTGAGTTCAGTAATTCCATTTAGAAACTACTTTTCCCAACAGAAAACGGTGAAGGCTAAAGGATCCAAGGCCAAGAAAGGCAAAGAAGATCCCGAGACAGACAAGGAGTCTGGAACTCCACTTGCTGAAAATGGTGAAAATAAAGAGGTACTGCACCGTAACACTTAAGTCGCATCTCTCTCTCCCTCTCCCTTCACGCCCCCTCCCCCCAGTCCTCATAAAGCTCTGGATCTCACCCAAAATTCTAGGGTTTTCTCCTTCCTGTCTTTAAAAACAAGATGTTAAAAAAAAATACATCTTTGACCAAAAGTTTAACAATTCCCTCGAGCCCCTCCCAGCCTAGAGATTCCCCGGCATCTCTGTGAAGCGATCATCCTACAGAACGGGTTACTATGGAAAGTAAAATAAATCACTTTGTTTTTCAGGCCTAGAGCAGTTGCTGGTGACGGAGATGGGATGGGAAGTAAAGAAAATGCCATCCCTGATTCCGATGAGTTTGTGTACCTCTTGCAACTTGTACAGTTGAAAGAATATTTTTATCAAGTTTTATAAACGCAACTTTTCTTTTTAGAGTTTTGAGTGGGCAGCAACCAAGCGTACCGATGCTGTGTACGCACTTTACTTTCGAGGGAGGGGGGCTTTTGTGTAGACAAGTGAAAACCCTGAGCTCAATTCTTGTCTCTTTCCCTCCTGCCACCCCGTATACACAACAAATTGTAACTGCTCTGACCACATTGTCGGGTGATTTTTGTCAGTAAAGTCTTTAGTTCTTGAGTAATGTTCTGACACTCTCAGCATGAAGTGTTCCTACCCTCACTCCACACGTTTAAGAAAATTGAAAATGTAAATTTTATGATTTTTTTTTTAATTGTACTGTTTGAAAAGAAATTGTAAAAATATATTCTTGTTGGAATTGTTTTGAGGCTGATGGATTTTTTTAAAGATAAGATCGTATGCTGAATATCCCCATGGTATTTTGGATTTGCTTACCTTAATAAAGTTGGATACTGTTCTGCTTGGACATGGGGCTTTTAGTCTTCTTTTTGTTGTGGAGATTTACTCCAAACTCACTGACTTGTTTATTTTCAGTCGGCCGAAACATAGCAGGGTGGACTTTGAATAGTTTCTCTGTCTCGGTGTTTATGCTTCTAAAAGGCACAGAATCGTGCTGACTGGGCACAAGTGCTGAGTGAGTGATTCTGGATGGCTGTTCTATGGGTGTAGGTATCTCTCTGGCTGGTATCTTACTCGAGTGTTTGAGTTTAGGCCAGAAGTCTGGCTATAGGGAGCATCGTAGCTGAGTTCATTGTTGTCCACGGGTACATTTCCCTTTCCAGCAGGAAGTGACCAGAGAAATTACAGCAAAGCAATATACCATTTGATCCATACGCCCCATGCTGGTGCTCATTCCCCCACGAAAGCTCTACTCAATAACTTGCATTCCTATGCAGGGTAGCATCCCAGAGTACTTGACAGTGGACTGATGCTGAGGGGGGAGGTGACCATAGACACGGTCAAAGAGGAGGGTCTTCGGGCACGACCTGAAGATGGGGAAGGAGGGGGCAGATGGAGAGTTAGAGGAAGAATGTTCCTGATATTGGGTCATATGGCAGAAGGTGGCTACTGATGGTGAAAAAGAGGGCACGAGGGGCAAACAGGAAGCTGAAGATAGTCAAGTGGAGAACAAGCTACTCTTGTCCCATTCCCTTGCTCTATTCCTGATGCTCGTTCCCCACTAGAGCTCTCTTATTCTATGTAGAGAATTCCATGTTCCTGCTATTTTAACGGACAATTATCACAAGGGTGCAAGGGTAAGTACATCTTGACTTGTAAATATTTTCTATTGGAACATTAACTCTCTTGTATATCTACACACATAGATGAGAGGAAAGGTCCTTACAAGTGTGAGACAGGTGGACTATCTGGAGACCAAAGCTGGAACTTTGTTGGTCCTTTTTAGTTCGAGAATGGGTTCTTTGGAAGCGCAGAGAAATTGGTCAGATCGGAATTAATTGCATAGACCACTAGTCAAACCTCATTCGAAAAAATATGTTTAATTTGGGCATAAGTGCCCAATCTGAGGAAGCCTGCACTGCTGGGGCAAAAACTATATTTTGCTCATGAAATATACAGTCAATTCCCTTTATATTCCTTGAAGCGCTATGAGACGTCTCGAAGTCTTGATAAGGCACTATATCAAATGCAAGGATTATTATTAAGATACCAGACACCTAAAGAACAGGGAGTCAGCGCCAGTGATGGTTTGTTCACCTAATACCTGGGATGAATGAGGCTGAGTAAACAGGCTGTAATCCATAGAGCTCAGGAAATTAATTAGAACCTAAGAGTTCGCTAGGCGAAAGAACACCAAGGTCTATCTAGTTCGCCTTCCACCATCCTGGTAGTCGCTTGACGTTTTATGTTCCAAATTATATACTCTATCCCGAGATATTTTTTAGCAGAAATCTATCTAATTTGTTCTTGAAAAAAATATTTTTTGCTTCCACCATCTCTCTGGGGAGCCTGTTCCATAAGTTTACTAGTTGCTCACGAAAGTAGTGTTTCTGAAGATTTGTTCTGAACTTACTCCCCTTCAATCACAGGCTGTGTCCTCTGGTCCTGCTGTTCAGTACAAGATAAAACAGCTTATCATGGTCTACATTATCTATTCCCTTCAGAATCTTAAAAACTATAATATTGCCCTTCAACCTTCTCTAGCATGAACATGCCCAGTTTGTGTAATCACTCATTGTAGTCTAGTTCCTCCATCCCCTCAATCATTTTGGTTGCCCTCCTCTGTATCCTCTCAATTGCTGCAATATCCTTTTTATATTGCGGTGACCAGAACTGCACACTGTATTCCAACTGCGGTCACATCACTGATTTATAAAGTGGCAGGATAACCTACTATTTTGGCTCAATATTGCCCTTTTAATACAACCCAGCATCTGGTTTGCCTTACTCACTGCTACCAAGCCTTGTTGGGATAGCTTCAATTTATTGTCAATCAGGATCCCCGGGTTCTTGTCATTTTCTGTACAGATTATTTTCTTACCATTTAAATAATGGATTTTTTTTGTCCCCATATGAAGCACTTGCATTTCTCTGTATTGAATTCTTGAAGATGTCAAATAAAAGTGCTTCCAAAACGGACCCCTATGGAACTCCATCGGTGTCATACTCCCAGCCTGATGATATTCCCTGTACCACCACCTTCTGGGTTCTATGGATCATACCAACAACAACAAAATTACATGTGTAAGCGCCTTTCAAATCAGGAGGACCTCCCAAGGCACTGGAGGGTCAGAGTTTCAGACTCAAGTTGGGATCGAATTGCGGAGGGTGGAGGGCGGGGTGGGGGGGTCTTGAGATGTGTCTTGAAAGAGGCAAGGGTGGGGGTGAGGCGGAGGGACTGTGGAATGGAGTTCCAAAAGGTGGGGGCAGAGTGGCAAAAAGTCCACCCGCCGATCGTAGGGCAGGTGAGGCGGGGGATGTGAAGCAGGTTGAAGCCCACTGAGTGGAGGGACCAGGCAGGCTGGTAGGGGTTTAGGAGGTTGCAGAGGTGGGGGGGAGCAAGACATGGAAGGCTTTGAATGTGAGGACCAGAATCTTGAACTGTATCCTCTGTGTGATGGGAAGCTAGTGGAGTTGGGCGAGGATGGGGGTGATAGGGTCATGGAGCCTGGTGCGGGAGAGCACACGGACTCCAGAGTTCTGGGTGACCTGCAGCCCTATGGAGGGAGGAGTTGGGGAGGCCAACAAGCAAGAAGTTTGTACAGTCGAGCCTCAATGTAAGGAATGCATTACATTCAGGCATCTAATTGCATTTAATGTAATGATTATAACGTCTTGAGTGTTCCACAGGTAATTTTTCACACCGCCTCCACTTCGGCGCGGCAAACGGCTTCTCCTCCAGCCCCTGCAACGTCTCGTGCGGTATCCCTCAGATCTCTGTCCTCACAAATGGAGGGCAACGAGGCAGCAGACAGCGGTCTCCTGAGAGCTGAGGTGGGAAAAAATTATCAAATATATTTTGCCAACCCTGTGCGTCGCAAGCAATGTGACTGGAATGTTCGCAACTCCAGGCCCTGTAAACCGTGTGTTTCACGTTTACAATGTGCAATTGTAACAGCAAACAGCAGGAGGAGCCATTTGGTTACTTTCTGGGGAAAAAAATTTGCTTCATCTTTATTTTCATTTGTCATCAACAACAAAATTACATTTATATAGCACCCTTCATGTCGGGAGGACGTCCCAAGGTGCTGGACAGACAGAGTTATGGACCCGAGCTGAGGGTCAGGGGGAGGGCGGGGATGGGGGGAAGCAGAGAGATCGAAAGCACGGTCGAAGAGGAGGGACTTGAGGTGGGTCTTGAAGGTGGCGAGACTGCGGGGTGGGGTTCCAGAGGGTAGGGGCAGAGTGGCGGAAGGCCCGCCTGCCAATAGTGGGGCGAGCAAGGCAGGGGACATGAAGCAGGCCGGAGCCCGCTGAGCGGAGGGAGCGAACAGTGGTAAGGGTTTAGGAGGTCGGAGAGGTAGAGGGGAGCAAGACTGAGGAAGGCTTTGAAGGTGAGAACCAGGATCTCTGGACAGTCAAGAGTTTGCCCCCAACCAGGGGGTTGGAATTTAAGAGGGATGGAGGGTGGGAGTGATGGGATGGTCGCTCAAAGAGGAAGGTCTTGATCCTCTGTGGGATGTGGAGCCAGTGAATGCTGAGGACGTGGGTGATCGGATCGGCTCATATAGTTTGGTGCTGGAGAGGACACGCGCTGCAGTTCTAAATAATCTGCAATTTGTGGAGGGAAGAGTTGGGTAGTCCACTGAGCAAGGAGTTAGCATAGTGAAGCCTGGACGTGAGGATAGCATTGATATTTTATTCATTATTTTATGTAAGAATCTCAGCAGCCTGAGGGGAGGGGGTGATCCAGAGGTGGGGGTGAGCAGAATGGGTCAAGGCATCGATGTGGAGTTTAAAGGGTGGTTGAACAAGACACCAAGGTTCTGTACTAGTGAGGTGGCGAGTGCATCCATGAATAAGGATTATAATCTTTCTATTTGAAAAGATTGGGAGGATGTCTCAAAGCACTTCACATGATCTATTGTAAAGGGCAGTGAGTGTATTTTGTTGGTGAATGAACATATATAAAAGAATGAGGGTTTGGGGATAGAGCGAGGGGGTCAGTGTTGCGCTAACATTCTTGTCTCTGCTGAGATGCTATCAGAGCCCTGAAAAGATGACATTTGAAAAAGATCCTCTCACTCGTTTTCAAATCACTTCATTCCCTCGCACCTCCCGAACTATCCGATCTATTCCCTAACTATTCCACCACCCGCCTCCTCCACTCCAGCCTCCTGTTTGTCCCTCGTGCCCTCTGTTCCATCATCAGTGGCTGTGCCTTCAACTGCCAGGCCCCGAAACTGTGGAACACACTCCCTCAATCCCTCCGCCTTGCCCCTTCCCTCCCTCCCCACCTTCAAATCCCACCTAAAGACCTTCCTTTTTGATTGCACTTACCTTCCCCACCCCCCCCCCCCCCCCCCCCAGCCACTATGAAGCGCTTCAGGATGCTACCCCGTGTGAAGGGCGCCATATAAAGGCAAGTTGTTGTTGTTGTAGCCCTGGTTAGCAGCCAAGATGCCTAATTCTCATCGCGAATTGCATCATTTCTCTTCTAAGCTCCTATTAAAGTGTAAACTGATTCCATCTGTGCTGGAGTGGGACACTCAGCATCACTCCCTAACCCACACATGGGATCCAACCAATCACACAGCAACATGCGTGATGCGGGGACGCTCCTGCTGTTTTCGTAGCTGAAGCTGTAGCCTCGGGCCGTGCGCACACACACACACTGGCAGCAACTGGCCTGAAAGGCACATTGTTTTACTTCCAAGACCAAACACAGCATCAACTGTAAACAAGAACTCAGCTCGGAACAGAGCAGAGACAGTGCAGAGCGAACTTCACTCTATCTCCAAACTGGGCGTGGTTGATCTGGACTGTTGGACTGATAGTACAGAGGGAGCTTGACTCGGTCTGTAGCCCGTGCTGTGGCTGACCTGGGATGGACAATGGAGCCAGAAGGAATCTTGTGCTGTGCTTTTTTTTATGAGTGTTTGTGTTTGAGAGAGCTGGAGAGGACGTAGCAAACTGCATGGACCCAGCACTGAGGCAGCACCCTGAGCCGCGTGGGGTGGGGGTTGGGGAAGCCTCTGCTCAGGCTTCGACCCTCCCGTGTGACAATTGTGATGAAAGGGTCCCAAGAACTTGCAGATGGGAACTGGAGCTTTGCTCTGCCTCCAGCGCTCGGGACGCGACCCTGCCTGGGGGGGCGCTATACAAATGCAATTTGCTGTTGACTAATCCTCTCCCCTTTCTCTCACCCAACGCGTTTCACTCCCATGTTCCTACGAGCGGAGATGGTTCAACCGGGTCCCCGGCCCAAGTGGCCCTTCCTCACCTCTGAGCCGGGATGGTGAATGTTCCAGGATAAATCTATGCTGGGGGAGGGTCTCTCTTTGCCAAGTTCCTTTGCACACACATACTTGGGAAGCAGCCACAGTCTTTCTGTTATAAAGTGGGTTTGGAAAGAACAGGCAGGGAAACGAGAGGGAGGAATGGAATTGGTTACAGTGAGTGGCACAGGAAGAGTTCACTTGTGGCTGAGATACTAACTCAATGGGCAACTAACTTCCTCTCTCAACGTCTCAGCCCACTGACTGACTGGCAACACACACACACGCTGTGCTAAGCGGGGAACCACAGCACAGAAGCTCTCCAGAACCAGCGAGCACGCACCAGACCAACTCTCCTGCTTCTGAGTTAAAAAGTTTGTGATTAACTGATTAACTCAACAGTTTGTGTGCATCACCCACAGTCTCTCTGTTTAACCCTGTCTGTGCTGCCTGCTCTCTCCGGGAGGTGTGTGGGGTTTATTTTTAACATCCGTGGACATAGAGGCAAAGTGAGTAACTTTGGAAACTTTATTTGAAAGTTTTGCTTATTGTCAGAAGCAAAGAACTGGTCAGTGAGAGACGCGCACAGAGAGAGGGATAGAGAAGTCACACAGGTCCCTGCACCTGGTATTGTATTGTGTAGAGGATATAATACTATGTTAAAGTGAGTGTCACAGGAGTGAAGCTCAATGACTTGTCCTCAGAAGGTTGTGGGTTCAAACCCTATCTCAGGATTCTGAACTCCAGGCTGACACTCCAGTTCAGTGCTGGGGGGGTGGGCGGGGAGCTCTGCATAATGAAAGGGGCATTATTATAAAATGAGGTTGAACTTGAAATTGCAATCTATTTTGATGCAAAAGAGTCAATAATACCTTATACAGCCCCCTTCACCAAGCAATAACAGAGCCTGAAGGAGAGGGGAGGTGACTGCAGGCAGGATCGAAGAGGAAGGTCTTCGGGAGTGATCTGAAGGGGGTGGGGGATGAGCACCGCATTGTAAGAGACGCCGTGCTTTGAACCAGATGTGAAAACAAGGTCCTGCCTTTGACTCTTCAGACAGATGTTAAAGATCCCCCACAGCGCATTTGGAAAGAGAACAGGAGTTGTTCCCGTGATCCAGGTGGATTTTCCTCCAGGTAAAATGTACAATTTCTCATTCACCTCACGGCTGTGGGTGGAACATTGCTGTGTGAAAATTGGCTGTTGGGTCTGCCAACAAGTACAGAGTTACTGCACAGAAAGTTGAGATGTTTGGCGCTATATCAAATGAAAGGATTATCATTATTGATAGCTGTGTGTAGCGAATATTCAGACAGATGCATGTGGTGTAATTTCTGAGCTGTATGTAGCTGAGTTACTGGGTCATGTAGACAGAGGCAGAACAAATAATAATAATAATTCTTGCACTATAACGCCTTATCACGTCTTTGAGACATCTCAAAGTGCTTCACAGCTGCCCAATTGCACTAGGCATTGACTCTGGGTCTGTCTGGCGATTCTAGCGCTGACTGTGACTGTAATGACAGACACTAATGCCAATTGTAAGAATTTCTTGTAAAGTTTTCGTTTCAAAGTGGTTCCTGGCCATTGGAGAGACTGTCATGATCAGAGTCACACCCTCACCTGAAAATGAGGAGATGGTGGGTTCCAGCCAGCAGGTGGCTACATGCATAAAAGTTTGGTGTTATATAACCAGAACTTATTAATAATATATAAGTGTATATAAAGGAAGTTGTGGGGAACACAGAAAAAAAGAGAAGCCATTCAGCCAGTGAGCTTCAGCTGCATATGTGCACCATGCACAGAAAGTAATGCCATCAGCAATGTCTGGCGCACGTGTAAAATGGCAACCGATGAAATGACAGTGACCCGATAACTTGGGAGTCAGTTTTTTTTTAGCGTTTGCCTATAACACGGTCACTGAGTTACGAGACGCAGACGACCAACACTATAATTTTTTTTTCCTTTTGCATCTCTCTTTGGCGTCCCGTGCTGTAGTGGTTAGCGTGCTTGCCTTGCAAACGAGAGGACACGGGTTCGAGTCCCAGCAAATCGAAACCGTAGGCAAGTTTCCTTATTCCACGTGCCTGTTTACCTAGCAGTAAGGAGGGACCTGGTTGTTATTCGATTGGCGAGGATTCCTTTCTGAGGGTAATAATCCTTCCCAAAAAATAAATTCACTCAATCCATGAATGTTTGTGAGACACTGCTGTGTGCAATTAGCTGCCGCTTTTTGCCCACAAATACATAATCAGTCCACTTTACAATGTATTCTGTGCAGATGCCTCAACGGAGTGATAAGGCGCTGTATTAAATGCAAGGGTTATTATTATCATTCTTGTAAGCTTCACAATCGATTCTGGCTGTTCGTTCATTAGGGACAGTGGGTTCCACGTTCTTACAAATGTTTTCCGATCTTCCATCTAACAGTCCAGCGCTCCCTGGTCAAGTGGTCAAACACAGATTAGGTACAGAGTGAAGCTCTGTCTACACTGTCCTGTCTGGCTCTCCCAGATCAGCCATAGCACAAATGCTGAGTAGTCTGCGTGAGAGGGAAAGGGTTAACTGCACGTAAGGCCCTATTCACACCTCAGGCTCTAACTTCGGGTCTGGATAGGCCGGTTCTTGTTGCTGCTGTGCACATTGGAGCCTGCTCTGCTGCACTCATTGTGTTTGTTCCTATCGAACAGTTTGTGATTAAACTGAGGATTAATAGCTTAGACAGGAGCAGGAGGAATTCCGAACACGATTAACAGCTTTACACGGGCAGCAGTGGAGCTACAGCGTGGGACCCGTGCATGTAACACACATGAGCCGAGGCAGGCAATGCATGTCAGCCTGTAATGTACACACTTCCTGTGTAGAGATGTCCATACACTCCTGTGCAACTCGACAGGTATACGTATAATGAATGTGTGACGTGTGTAGGACAGGTGGAGTTTGTACGTGAGATTTCAGAGCTTGGGTCACAATGTGATAATGCCATGTACCTGTACTCCGCTCAGGCACAACTACACGCAGTAATCTTGAGTTTAAAAATCTCATTCATCCATTTTTCGGATGAGGAGTTAAACCAAGGTCCCGTCTGCCTGTTCAGGTGGACGTTAAAAATCCTGAGGCACAAAGGTAGTTTCTCCCGGTGTTTTGGCCAACTCTTACCCTGGTTATTTGATTGTTCACTTCATTCTGTTTGAGAGATGTTGCTGTGCACAAAATAGTGGCAGATTTTACTGTAGTTGCACAGTCACTACACTCGGCCAGGTTCCGCCCCTGTCGATTCACTGGCTTCGCAGCTGTCAGGTGTTGTGCCCCGGGCTCTGGGTTGTCGGTATCCGTGCCTCCCATTGCCGGCAGGCACTGCTGCACTCGTGGAGTCAGAGAGAAACTGGGAACGCTGCAAATCCGGAGTGATATCAGGGAAATAACGAACAGGGAGAGGAGCGAGGCCAGTGTCGAGGTTGGAGAGGGGGGAGACATCTCAGGCTGAAGACCCTGGAAGAGGTGAAGCAAAGCGCTGTGGAGAGGGGTGGTGTGGGTAACGACTGTAATTTTTTTCTGTCGATCGTGCTCCCCATATCCCACCCCTGCTGGGGGTGGGGGGAAGTCAGTGGTTTATCTAGTTGCTGAGAAGCAAAACCTTTCTGCCCACCCCTGGGGTCCCATAGAATAAATATTTCTCACACCTGGAACTGATTGTCTGTCTCAGGCTCACTCGCTGCAGTGAGTTTCCCCCCCCCCCCCCCCCACCGCCATGACGGGGACAGCTCAGGTTAGTGCTGCGGGGCTTTGGGGGAGCCAAGGGACGGTGCATGGGGTAGGTGGTGGGGAGCAGCAAGTGGGGTAGGCATTCCCTCCATCAGTTGGGACACATCCTGTCCGGATTTGTTTGGTAACGCTAAGCCATGACGGTGTGATGGCGGCTGTGGGTGAGGCCACTGGTGCGCGTACCTGCGCTGCGGTGTTCCCGGGCGAGGATAAGAGACACAACCCGAAGGTTTGGGAGCGAGCAAAGCTTCACTGCCTCTGGGAATCTGTGTGTTTGCCTGATGCAAGGAGTGTGTGAGTGTGTGTATGTGTTGTGTGTTTATTTGTGTGTGTGTTTTGCGAGTGTGTTGTGAATATCTTTGTGTTGTGTATTTATATGTGTGTGTGTGTGTGTGTGTGTGTGTGTGTTGTGACAGGCTGTGGGGGGCAGCTACTCTGCTCAGTAACCAACGTGATGTCTCTAACCTGTGAGCCTCTGCACATCAGCAAACATTCTTCTGCTTCGAATAAAGTGTCAGATTCACTGAGGCTCAGGCTGACAGATATGCTGACATTTGGAGTAATAACCAGCTCAATCAGTCAGTGAGTGTAGACACATTCCTATAAACATTAACACAACTGCACAGAAAGTAATCATCTTTCTTACAGTATGGATTTTGTCGGGAGCCGTGTTGGCCTGGCAGATTTGTGTACCCTGAGGATTTGCTCTGAGGATTGTGGTGACTGGACATTGCCAGTGAGTGAGTGACACTGGGCTGCCACTCGCCAGGGGACCGAGTCTGTCTCCTGATCACTTGTGGGGGAAGGAGGGAGGGATCACAGCCCTGAGCGGACCAGAGTCCCATAAACAGCAATGAAGCGAATGGTCAAGATATGTTGGATTGCCGGTCAGGACATTGGAAGAAACCCTTCAATAAAGTCACGCGACATTTAACATCCCCCCGAACAGCTGAACAGACAGGTAGGACCTTGCTTTAATGTTACACCAGCAGCATTCAGCCTTTGACAACACAGCTGTTCGGGTGGATGTTGCACATCATGTGTCACGAAGGAGTTACTAAAAGGGAGGGGAACTTCTTCCAGTTTCCTGGTCAGCAAAACTCCAAGTAAATTGGTCATTTGTCTTCTTACCTGTTTGCAGGTACTGGCCGTGTGCAAGATACACAGCCGCTACACTTGATTACAATTCTCTGTGAATAATAAGAATAATCCTTGCATTTGATATAGCGCCCTAACACGTCCTCAATAAGTCTCAAAGCTTTTCACAGAATATACTGCTAAGTGAATTGACTGTTTTGCAGCCGAAACATTTGGGGGGTGAAACATTTTAAGATGATTTGATCTTCCGAACGTCAAGCCAGACACCAGGAAAGTTATAGCAGGGCAGCTGAGCAGTTTTATTGGCTATTGGGAGGATAGCGACCATCTCTGATAGTTGTTGAGTGAAGAGGCTTCTGTGTCCAAGCTCTGATTCTGTAGCAGTGTCGCTGATGTGGACACTTTGCTGCTGGAGGGGAGGAGGTGTGGGAAGCTATCACATCTTTTCTCTACGCTCAGAGGTTAAGGGTCTGTCCGAGGGGCAGCTAAGCTCCTGTTTCGAGCCGCTCTCGCTAGTGCTGTGCAGCTCCACACGCGGGAGAGGCTTGAGCCGTCAGGCCAATGTTCGTCCAGTGCTGTGACACGTGTGTACACTGGAGCGTGTATCCGGGCTTCGCGCACACAGCCCCCCCCCCCACTCCCCTCGCCTCCACCCCAAACCCTACGCTCATTGAGCTGATTCTCAGTGACAGATTGCCACAATATCGGTGTCATCTCTGAGAGGGAAAGGCTAGAGTACAGACGGCTCCTGTTTACAGACGGAGACATTAATTTTCTCCCGACTCTGCCTACGGCCGGGAGAGTGGCCTCTCGGTTCGGCACCACTCGGGAGACGCACACCAACACTGACACCGAAAATAACTCCGTGGATTCAGTCCCTCAGACTGACAGCTCCGCCAGGAATACGCACTCATTTGGAACGAGCCTCACCGAAGCCTTGAATCCCAGAACGTCGAATCCGATTGGAGATGATTATTCGGCTCAGTCGATTGACTCCCAGCTACTTCCGACTGCTGCAGGTGAGTGGGATGTTTTTCCCAGAGCGGATCATCTGGGACTCTCAGATTATGCAGTTTACAGAGCTTCCCAGACAAACATCCTTTTCCTGGATCTCAGTCCTTAGGAATTCCATTTCGCCTGTTGATCTGTGTGTATTGCACCCACGGGCACACTGGTCACAGGAAGCTGCTTTGCGCCAATTGTGATTGTGTTTCATATATTTAACCACAAAATACTGTTTATGCAACATGGGGGTTTGCACACGTGACATTGAAAAGCTGGAGGCAGTTTGCGAACAATTGTCCGTGTCTCTCTCTCTCTGACTCTCTCTACCCATCTCTCGCTGTCTTTGCGTGTGTGTGTCGCTCTCTCTCGCTGTCTGTGTGTGTGTGTGTCTCTCGGTCTCTCACTGTCTGTGTGTGTGCACACGTGTGTGTCTCTCTCACACTGTGTGTGTCTCTCTCTACTTGGCTGTGTGTGTTTGTATGTGTCTCAGGTGCCGTTTCTCTCCCGATGCACATCTGACATTGGGGTCTTGGGGAACGAACAGTCGAGGGACCAGAGAGCAATGTTGCATTGCGGGGTTGGGGGATGGGGTCTGCTTTCTGTTTGTGCCCACCATATAGCAGCTGGTCACCCTCTGCGTCCGTCCAGGGGAAACAGGAACACAGCCTGTGTACACATGTCTGTATGCATGAGAGATGGGGGTGTGTGGGTGTGCATAATAATAAATCAAATCCGTGCATTTGATACAGCGGCTTGTCATGTTGTTGAGACGTCTCAAAATGCTGGAGTGGGGGGAGTGGGTGAAGCTGCTCTCAGACAGTCTAACTGTTGCTGTTTTTTGGCAGATGCAGATTGCTGGGGAGATCGTGGTGAACAGCACGGACAGGTTCATTAACCTGTCGGCTTTGCTCTTGGCCATGATGGGCCTCGGGCTGTCCTGTTACAGCACCAGGAGAATGACTCAAAAGGCAAAGTCCTCGCTGGAGCCCTGAGACCCTGAGCAACACTGCATCTGATCACCCCTCCCCCAAGCTGATCAATGGGCCACGTACTGACCCTTGTTCTCCAGGACGCCCACATCCACGGCTCCAGAGAGGAACAGGAACCTTATCTCTGTCTCACAACCATTCACCGAGACCCCTATCTCATCAGTCTTGTGCTGTTATGACAACAACAAATTGCATTTATTATATAGCGTCCTTCATGTCGGGCAGCATCTCGGAGCTTTATATCTTCAATATGGAGCTGGGGAGGGGTTGGTTGAACCCTTGTTGTAAGAGGGGATTTGCCCCAGGGTGGGGGGGTGGTGGGGGGTTTCTGCCTGATCACAGGGTTGGAGGGAGTATTCTCCTGCCAGTCAGAGCTCTCGCACACCAATAATTGAGGCAAAGTCCACCTGTTGCAGGTGTGCTGGGGCACACAATCTTATCTCAGAAGGTGTCGCTCGCTGCCATTAGAGGGTGTCAGCAAGTGGGACGTATACCCCTGCCCTCCCATGGCCCGTTGCTGAGCTTCAGTTAGTTCCTTATCTCTGATTTGCAGTCAATAGTTTCTAGTCTGGACTAGGTGACTGCACGGACTGGGAGCTGAGAGATTCTTATCTCCACTGTCAGCACCAGCCAGGGCAGCCAAGCTCTGTCCCTCAGACCATGGGTCTGAACGGTTGCGGGCAGACAAATGTTCCTCTGGTCAGCATTGTGCAACTGTTGCAATCTGTACCGGCTTCTCACTAAAGGATCTCTCCTCAACCCTGAATCCCTCTGAGCCCATGTCTAATATTGCTTCCTGTAAATGATGTAGTGCCTATCACGCTCAAATACTTTAAAAATCCTTCACTTGGAATAGCTGTTAAGTGTAGTGACTGTGCATTTGTGGCAAGCTAGCAGCCAATCGTGAGGTCCCACTCACAGCCGTGAAGCAAATGATCAATTTTCCTGGAGGATTGCTGGTCAGCACAATGGAAGAATCTCTTCTCTTTCCCAATAGGTTTGTGGATCTATAATGTTCCCCTGACCAGGTAGTCGGGTCCTTGGTTTAACATCTCATCTGAAGGACGGCATCTCTGAGATTGCAGTCCCCGCCCATCCCCCCCCCCCCCACCCGTCCCCTCCATATTGCCCCAAACCTCAGTATAGACTGTGAGTTCAAAGTTCTGTACCTACAACCTCCTGAGTGTGACCAACTGAGCCTTGAGCCACATAAAGGCACAGAAACAAAGTTAGATTATCCTGGGACATTACTGACGGGTCATGATCACTGAAATAATTGATATCAAAATTGTTGGGATTACTGTTGAATAATATATCTTTGTGTTTCTGAATAAATTTGTCGTTAACCTAGAGTGTTTTACAGCCTTTCTCCAGCCTTTCTTTCAAGGGTGCTATACGGTCTGGTCGCGTTTGGCTGCTGAGAGGAGTTATGTAAGGATTGTGATGCAGACTTCACTGACGCCAGCCTTCCCTGGGCCGCAGCTGCCCTATATGCGCTGCGTAGCTCTGAGCACCCATTACAGGCAGGCTTGGGTGGAAAGGAGGAGGAGGAGGAGGCAGGATGAGGGAAAGCTACCCCTGGATAACTCTGTGCTGGCTACAGCCGGCCTGAACTCTGGAGTTCCGAGCATGGTTCAGTGTGTCGCCATTTGTGAGCAGTCGCCTCCTAAAGCTGCCCAGTAGCCTGTCAGTACAGCACTAGAGTAGAAGTGGGCTGTTGGAAGCCCTAATATATATATATTGGAACATGGGAACATGCCATTCAGACCCTGGAGTCTGTTCCGCCATTCTCACCCGTATCTCAATTCCAATTTTTTATTTTTTATTTTTCAAAATTCAATTCTAATTGGCTACTTGTTTGGGACACAGGGACAATCCCTCCAACCCATCCCACCCCACCCCACCTCCTGCCTGTCCTCACAAGACCTGGTGAAACACTGTATTGCAGGGTGTCACAGCACCTGTGTGTGTGTGCGCGTGTGTGTTTGTCACCAGCTTCCATGATTGTTATGAAACCTGCAACACTCAATTCTGTGTGTGTGAAAACTTCTGCCCTCTGGCAACCGTGTGCCTGGCTACACAGTATTTATAGGAAACCTAAAAACAAAAACGCTTCTGTGACTCCAGGAACAGATGCTTTCCTGTAATAAAATGTTAAAACTGCTGTGAAGCTCTTGAAACAGCGTCTATGTGAGAGATGGTGCCATCTGTGCCCACATGATGTTCTGCACACAGCAAGCAGAGCTGGTTGCATTGAGCCATTGGTAACATCAGCCCGTCTGGCTCATCAGCAATACAAAATACAACACAAAATTACATCTGTAAAGCGCCTTTCACGTCAGGAGCAAGTCATGGACAGGCACGCCTGTCACTAGGGGCAGAGAGTCATCCACTCGGCTCCTGTTAAGCCAAAGCCCTAATGGGTAGGGTGGTCCTAGCTGGACAAGCAGCGGGAAAGCTTGCTAGGCAGCAATACCAATGGCAAACTATGCGGCTTTAGCTGGTTAGATTCCAGAAGTTACTACAACGCACACTCTGGGGACCCCGAACCTGGGCTCTTGCCAATCTGCTCCTAATACTTTCCGGAATCAGGTAAGCAGGATGTGATCCTCCTGGGAGAGGGAGTGCGCATTCCATTCCAACAATCTCTCTCTGGGATTTCGATGTGGAGGTGGGATGCATGGAATTGTCAGTTTGGTTTGGATACTCTTAAGCCTGGTGATGGGTGTCTGCATCTGTCAAAAAAAAACTGTCTACATTGTAATCTGTGATCCAGCACCTGCAATGTCTAATGGTTCCACAGCTCTACACATGTAATTACTGTAGTTACTGTATATTCGTAGACCAATGTGGCAGCTAATTTGTTCACAGCAATTTCCTACAAACAGCCTTGAAGTCAATGACCAATTTTATCTGGAGCATTATTCCTGACACCCTGAGAAACTTGCTTTTTCGTTTACATTACTGTACTGGATCTTTACCATCCAACAGGCAGAGGGGAATGTCATTTTAACATCTTATCTGAAAGATGACACCTCTGACAATGCAGAGCTCCCTCGGGACTGTGCTGGAATGTTAGCCGAGACAATAAACTCAAGTTCCGACACGATCCACGTTAAAAGGGAACGTTCCTGGTACAGTACTGTTCTGATTCTTCATCGTATAGACCAGGGAAGGCTCCGATATTTATCAGCTCTATGCTGGTTATTTTTGCGCCTCTCTGCCCATTGGGGATGTACTCCAGCTTCTCTGTTTACCAGCTGCTCCAAGCGTGCGAAGTGTTGATTCAGCGCCTGCGGTTTAATTGTAAATTCTGTGCTTTATTGTGAGGCTAAAGACCTTTGAATGGAATGTGTGCGCGGGACGCCCTCTGATGGCGAGAATTGCCCAGACATGGTAAAGGAATGGGGTTGGGTAGTGAGACACGAGGAAAATGCAGCCCCCATCAGTAGAATTCCTTATTTAACTCTCTCTCTCTCTCTCGCTCTCACATACACACACACACAGACAGACAGAAGCACAGACAAAGAAACAAGAAAGCGAATGAGACACAAAGCCTTCATGTGACTAACATTATTTCTTTCAGGCACATCAAGTTTGGCATATCAGCTGCTCTCTGGGTGAGAGCAGAGAGGGAAAGATCACAGTGCAAGTGTTGTGGCTGATCCCACGGCCCCGAGAACTCTGGTGTGTGGAAGGGAACCAATGAGCCCATGAGGCAGCTGATGCCTGGAGAAGGGATCCAGGAAGGTAGAGTACCATAATGTGGTGGGATACAAAGCTGCGGAGTGTTGATCCACACGGGGCGTGGAATCAGTTAAAGTTTTACCCTTCCCGGGGTTCGATTCCCGGCAGGGTGAAACGTTAGGCAGGTTTCCATACTCCACACGTCTCTAGTTGCCTCGCGGTAGTTGGAATCCAGTTGTTAGTTAATTGGTGGATTGCTTTTCTGGGGCTAAGAATCTCTTCAAAAATGTGGTCACTCAATCCACGACTGTTTGTGGGACACCGCTGTACAAGATTTGTTGCTGTGTGTTGCCCACAAAATATTCAGTCAATTCACATTATAGTATATTCTGTGAAGCACTTTGAGGCGTCTCAAAGCCGCGATAAAGCACTATATAGAATGCAAGGATTATTGTTATTATTATACA
This sequence comes from Callorhinchus milii, assembly GCF_018977255.1. Taxonomy (NCBI): domain Eukaryota; kingdom Metazoa; phylum Chordata; class Chondrichthyes; order Chimaeriformes; family Callorhinchidae; genus Callorhinchus; species Callorhinchus milii. The sequence goes on from NW_024704751.1 coordinate 16,443,713, forward strand.
CTCCCAGCAGATAGGTTTCCATAAACCTTTCACTCATTGTTTTTCAGTCTCTCCCCCTCCCCCTCCCCAACTGCTGCTGTAGATGAGCTCAGTAACTGGGTTGGGGGGGGGAATTGGAGCCTCGTACATTAACGTTGAGTGTGCTTGGTGACTGGCTGCTGGGGAATGTACCAATAAAACCACGATGGAGGAGGGGAAGAGATTCAAACGGGGTCGAGGAAACAAAGCTGAAGATGGACTGCAATGTGTCTGCGCTTTGGATCGGGCACAGACGTTTGTGCCAGTAGTACGTTTGCAAACCGAGAGAGAAAGAGAGATTGTGGGCGGTTTATAATGTGTTACACACAAAGAACAGTGATGGAACCGGATTATGCATCACATTTTTAAGCAGTGTCAGTTGCTCTGTGTGGACAGCAGAGAGCAGCATTGGGTGAAGGTTTGGTTCCTGTTCGAATCAGCCATTTTGAGGGCTCCATTCCCTCACCGTCTGACTGGTTTAGTTGGACGTCCTTCGTGCTGCCTGTTAGTGACCACGTCCTAGTCGGTGCAGCAACGGCACAATTTATTGCACATAAAATGATGCTAACTATGCCCAGGCCCAACTCCTGCTGCACGCAGACAATTAGATGAGATCATATATGAGATGGTGCAGAACAGGACCTCAGCCCCAGGTCCTGGGAGGAATATCTGTTAATGAAACGGGAGCCACAGCCCAACACAACCAGGAATTCACAAACTGCCAGTAACGTGAGGGGAGGCTTCCCTGAAGAGAAATTACCAGGAAGTACAGCACAAATATCACTCCCCACCCACCACCCTTTGTATTGACACCCCCATCCCCGTTGTCCCATGAGCCACTCTCACGTGCTTCCAAATAGTAAATGTAGAATTAAAGCGGAGCCTGATCCTTTCCATCCCATGTGTGTATGTGTCTGGCTGGGTCTGACTGTTTGCGCATTGCCAGCCTCCTGGCCAATCTATGACCTCCTTCAGTCGTTCACAATCCCCATCACAATTTCCCAAGCTCCCAATTTGTTACAATAAACAAATGTGCATATTGCTCCCTCGGCCCCTCAGTCTGTGCCACCATTTCACCGGCTCGTGGCAGATCTTCATGACTACAGTACTTAGAGAGCCTTGCTGTGTGCAAAATGGTTGGTTTGTTTGCCTACAGAAAACAGTCACTGCAATTGACGGCAATTTCCAGTGAATTGCTTGCAAGTGCTTCAACGTTATCGGTGCTGTATCAAATGAAAGATTACTATTTATTATTATTTAATCCCATTTCCCACCTTTTCTACATAACTTGCTGTGAACTTCACACCAGTAACTGGCAGATATGAAAAGTACACAAGTTTTTATCTGCTAACTGAGACAAGGCTTCTCAGCATCTCCATACACGCTCAATCATGAGAACACTATTAGCAGCTATAAACCTTCAGTCTCTACAAAACAGTTCAGCATGTAATGTATGGACAAAATACTCCATAACATTGTATTAACAGTTATGAGGCACAGCAGAGACAGAACGTTATTCCTGAGGCCTGGAATTCTATCCCGTCTCAGCCTGGAGACCAATTGGATTTAATTGGGTAAAATTTAGTATTAATTTGAAAGCCAGCTTCTTTTTTGAAAACCGGTTTCCAAATTTAAATTTAATTCAAGAATGTTAAATAATTCTGAGTGATCTTAAATTTCAAGGCAAAAATGATCACAAGACAGAGAGAGAGACAAGTTGCAATTTCAGGCCTCTGTAGTTAACAGAAACATTGTTAGAAATATTGAAAATTGTGCCTGTTTTTAAGCCACTTTAATGTCATGTTGGGCTTCTTTAAAACACTTTGATAGAAAATTATACTGTCAGCATTCTTCTGCAAAATCATTGGTTAAAACCTCAGTCACACAGACTCATTGGCTGTTTCCTGCAGATTAAAAACATCTGGTGTCAAGTGTTAATTAACACCAAGGTGTGAATTGCCTCCTTATCAGCTCCAAGTCTGCCCGACTGTTGTAAATTACAATATAGGTTGTATTTTAATAAACTACTGATAACTCAGGTTATTTAATTTGGTGTCCGCAGCGTGGATTTGAGTGCCAGCAATGGGACCTCAGTGCAAGCCCAACTTTGCTGCATATTGGATTGTCGAACAGCAGCTTCTTAAAGATGTGAATTATAGGCATTCTTGCATTTGGCATGTCGTCAAGATGTCTCAAAACATTTCACAGGATATACTGTATAAAATGGATTGACTTGTGTATTTTGCGGGTGAAACGTGGTAGCCAATTATTCCCCACAAAATGCCTTGGAGTGAGTGACCAATTTTATTGTCAGCCGGATCACGGGGAGAAAATCTATTCTTTTCTGAAATAACATCATGGGATCCTGAACAGGCAGACGGGACTTCGGTTTAAAGTCTCATCTGAAGGACGGCATCTCCAACAATGCAACCCCCCCCCAACCAGCACTGCATTGTGATTTGTTAGATATATATTTGTTAGGTCAGGATATTAAGGAATTAAGGGCAAGAAAGGGTAAGTGAACTTGAGGTACAGATCAGCCATGATCTTATAGAATGGCAGAACAGGCTTGAAGGGCTACTCCTGGTTTTATGATTCCAAGTCCTGATGTAGAACTTGGTCCCACAATCATCTGGAATTGGAGGTGAGAGAGCTACCACTGAGCCAGGTGACTACTTCGAATCACCGAGTATTTTCATCCAACATAAGTGGCTGCGTTCCTCTCTATTCTCTGTACTGTATAGGACCTCCACCTGACACATTCCCCACTCTTTCGCTCCCATCTTTCTCTGATTGGACACCCTCACCTTCCAGAGCAACAATCTGTCTCTGGAATTTTCCATGTGTTGGTGGGATGATGGAGTTCTCAGTTTGTTTTGGATACTCTTAAGCGGGGTGATGGATGTGCCAGTCACCCGGCTGACCAAAATAAAAAAACACACCTTCCCCATGGCCCACGCAACTTCCACCCTGTCTCACTAAAGTACCATGAGATGTTTCCAATCTGAAAGATGTTATGCAAATTAGAATAGTTGTTGCTGTTTCTGCATTTTGTGCTGTATCTTACTGTGTGTCTAAATTCTGTATTTTGTGCTGTTGAGCCCGGTGTCTGAAATCTGTGCTGTATATCTGCGCTGTGTGCTCTGTATCTGTGCCGTCCACCCTGCATACCTGTGCAGTGTGATCTGTGCCATCTGCTATGTTTGTGCTCTGGGCACTCTGCAGCTGTGCATCTGTATCTGTGTGCTATGTATTATGAGGCTGTCTCTCTGTGCTGCGCGTTGGGAGCCTCCCCTCTGGGCGCTGCGCATTGTGAGCCTGTGTCTCTGGGTGCCGTGTACCGCGAGCATGTCTCTGGGTGCAACGTACCACGAGCATGTCTCTGGGTGCTGTGTATTGTGATCCTGTGTCTCCGGGTACTGTGTATTGGGAGCCTGTGTCTCTGGGTGCTGGGCATTGTGAGTCTGTCTCTCTGTGCTATGTATTGCGAACCTGTGTCTCTGAGTGGCGTATATTGCGAGCCTGTGTCTCTGGGTGCTGTGTAATAATAATAATAATCCTTGCATTTGATACAGCGCTTTTCTCGTCGGGAGGACGTCCCAAAGAGCTTCACAGAACACACTGTAAAGTGAATTGACTGTATATTTGTAGGCGAACGCGGCAGCCAATTGCGCACAGCAATGTCCCACAAACAGTCGTAGATTGAAAATGACCAATTTATTATTCTTTTTTTTGGGTGTGTCTCTGGGTGCTGTGTATTGCGAGCCTGTGTCTCTGGGTGCTGTGTATTGTGAGCCTGTGTCTCTGGGTGCTGTGTATTGGGAGCCTGTGTCTCTGCACTGTGTATTGGGACCCTGTGGCTCTGCGCTGTTTATTGGGACCTTGTGTTTCTGGGTGCTGTGTATTGGGAGCCTGTGTCTCTGGGTGCTGTGTATTGGGAGCCTGTGTCTCTGGTTGCTGTGTATTGCGAGCCTGTGCCTCTGGGTGCTGTGTATTGCGAGCCTGTGTCTCTGGGTGCTGTGTATTGCGAGCCTGTGTCTCTGGGTGCTGTGTATTGCGAGCCTGTGTCTCTGGGTGCTGTGTATTAGGACCCTGTGTCTCTGGGTGCTGTGTATTAGGACCCTGTGTCTCTGGGTGCTGTGCATTGCGAGCCTGTGTCTCTGGGTGCTGTGTATTGTGAGCTTGTGTCTCTGGGTGCTGTGCATTGCGAGCCTGTATCTCTGGGTGCTGTGTATTGCGAGCCTGTGTCTCTGGGTGCTGTGTATTGCGAGCCTGTGCCTCTGGTTGCTGTGTATTGGGAGCCTGTGATTCTCGGTGCTGTGTATTGGGAGCCTGTGACTCTGGGTGCTGTGTATTGCGAGCCTGTGTCTCTGGGTGCTGTGTAATAATAATAATAATAATAATCCTTGCATTTGATATAGCGCTTTTCTCGTCGGGAGGACGTCCCAAAGCGTTTCACAGAACACACTGTAAAGTGAATTGACTGTATATTTGTGGGCGAACGCGACAGCCAATTGCGCACAGCAATGTCCCACAAACAGTCGTAGATTGAAAATGACCAATTTATTATTGTTTTTTTTGGGTGTGTCTCTGCGCTGTGTATTGTGAGCCTGTGTCTCTGCGCTGTGTATTGGGACCTTGTGTTTCTGGATGCTGTGTATTGGGAGCCTGTGTCTCTGGGTGCTGTGTATTGGGAGCCTGTGTCTCTGGGTGCTGTGTATTGGGAGCCTGTGTCTCTGCGCTTTGTATTGGGAGCCTGTGTCTCTGCGCTGTGTATTGTGAGCCTGTGTCTCTGCGCTGTGTATTGGGACCCTGTGGCTCTGCGCTGTGTATTGGGACCTTGTGTTTCTGGGTGCTGTGTATTGGGAGCCTGTGTCTCTGGGTGCTGTGTATTGGGAGCCTGTGTCTCTGCGCTTTGTATTGGGACCCTGTGTCTCTGGGTACTGTGTATTGGGAGCCTGTGTCTCTGGGTGCTGTGTATTGGGCGCCTGTGTCTCTGGGTGCTGTGTATTGGGAGCCTGTGTCTCTGGGTGCTGTGTATTGCGAGCCTGTGTCTCTGGGTGCTGTGTATTGTGAGCCTGTGTCTCTACGCTGTGTATTGAGCCTGCTACTCTTGGTGCTGTGTATTGTGTGCCTGTCTCTGTGTGCTGCGTATTGTGAGCCTGTCTCTGTGTGGTGTGTATTGTGAGCCTGTCTCTCTTTGCTGCGTGTTGGGAGCCCCACCCTCTGGGCGCTGCGCATTGTGAGCCTGTGTCTCTGTGGGGTGTTCCGTGAGCATGTCTCTGGGTGCCACGTACCGCGAGCATGTCGCTGGGTGCTGCTTACCGCGAGCATGTGTCTGGGTGCCGCGTACCGCGAGCATGTCGCTGGGTGCTGCGTACCGCGAGCATATCTCTGGGTGCTGTGTTTTGTGAGCCTGTGTCTCCGGGTGCTGTGTATTGGGAGCGTGTGTCTCTGGGTGTGTGTATTGTGAGCCTGTTTCTCTGGGGACTGTGTATTGCGAGCCTGTGTCTCTGGGTGCTGTGTATTGCGAGCCTGTGTCTCTGGGTGCTGTGTATTGGGCGCCTGTGTCTCTGGGTGCTGTGTATTGCGAGCCTGTGTCTCTGGGTGCTGTGTATTGCGAGCCTGTGTCTCTGGGTGCGGTGTATTGCGAGCCTGTGTCTCTGGGTGCGGTGTATTGCGAGCCTGTGTCTCTGGGTGCGGTGTATTGCGAGCCTGTGTCTCTGGGTGCGGTGTATTGCGAGCCTGTGTCTCTGGGTGCGGTGTATTGCGAGCCTGTGTCTCTGGGTGCGGTGTATTGCGAGCCTGTGTCTCTGGGTGCTGTGTATTGCGAGCCTGTGTCTCCGGGTGTGTGTATTGGGAGCGTGTGTCTCCGGGTGTGTGTATTGCGAGCCTGTGTCTCTGGGTGCTGTGTATTGCGAGCCTGTGTCTCTGGGTGCTGTGTATTGTGAGCCTGTGTCTCTGGGTTCTGTGTATTTTGAGCCTGTGTCTCTGGGTGCTGTGTATTGTAAGCCTCTATCTCTCTGTGCTGTGTATTGCGAGCCTGTGTCTCTGGGTGCGGTGTATTGCGAGCCTGTGTCTCTGGGTGCGGTGTATTGTGAGCCTGTGTCTCTGAGTGGCGTATATTGCGAGCCTGTGTCTCTGGGTGCAGTGTGTTGCGAGCCTGTGTCTCTGCGCTGTGTATTGGGACCCTGTATCTCTGCGCTGTGTATTGGGACCCTGTGTCTCTGCGCTGTGTATTGGGACCTTGTGTTTCTGGATGCTGTGTATTGGGAGCCTGTGTCTCTGGGTGCTGTGTATTGGGAGCCTGTGTCTCTGCGCTTTGTATTGGGAGCCTGTGTCTCTGCGCTGTGTATTGGGAGCCTGTGTCTCTGGGTGCTGTGTATTGTGAGCCTGTGTCTCTGGGTGCTGTGTATTGCGAGCCTGTGTCTCTGGGTGCTGTGTATTGCGAGCCTGTGCCTCTGGTTGCTGTGTTTTGCGAGCCTGTGCCTCTGGGTGCTGTGTATTGCGAGCCTGTGTCTCTGGGTGCTGTGTATTGCGAGCCTGTGTCTCTGGGTGCTGTGTATTGCGAGCCTGTGTCTCTGGGTGCTGTGTATTGGGAGCCTGTGTCTCTGCGCTTTGTATTGGGAGCCTGTGTCTCTGCGCTGTGTATTGTGAGCCTGTGTCTCTGGGTGCTGTGTATTGTGAGCCTGTGTCTCTGGGTGCTGTGTATTGCGAGCCTGTGTCTCTGGGTGCTGTGTATTGTGAGCCTGTGTCTCTGGGTGCTGTGTATTGGGAGCCTGTGTCTCTGGGTGCTACGTATTGCGAGGCTGTGTCTCTTGGTGTTGTGTATTGCGAGGCTGTGTCTCTGGGTGCTGTGTATTGCGAGCCTGTGTCTCTGCGCTGTGTATTGTGAGCCTGTGTCTCTGCGCTGTGTATTGGAACCCTGTGGCTCTGCGCTGTGTATTGGGACCTTGTGTTTCTGGGTGCTGTGTATTGGGAGCCTGTGTCTCTGGGTGCTGTGTATTGGGAGCCTGTGTCTCTGCGCTTTGTATTGGGCGACTGTATCTCTGCATGCAGTGTATTGGGAGCCTGTGTCTCTGGGTGCTGTGTATTGGGCGCCTGTGTCTCTGGGTGCTGTGTATTGCGATCCTGTGTCTCTGGGTGCTGTGTATTGCGAGCCTGTGTCTCTGGTTGTTGTATATTGGGAGCCTGTGTCTCTGGGTGCTGTGTATTGGGAGCCTGTGTCTCTGGGTGCAGTGTATTGGGAGCCTGTGTCTCTGGGTGCTGTGTATTGCGAGCCTGTGTCTCTGGGTGCTGAGTATTGCGAACCTGTGTCTCTGGGTGCTGTGTATTGTGAGCCTGTGTCTCTGGGTGCTGTGTATTGCGAGCCTGTGTCTCTGGGTGCTGTGTATTGCGAGCCTGTGTCTCTGGGTGCTGTGTATTGTAAGCCTCTATCTCTCTGTGCTGTGTATTGGGAGCCTGTGTCTCTGGGTGGCGTATATTGCAAGCCTGTGTCTCTGGGTGCGGTGTATTGTGAGCCTGTGTCTCTGGGTGCTTTTTGTTGCAAGCCTGTGTCTCTGTGCTATGGTTTGTGAGCTTGTGTCCCTGGGTTCTGTGTATTTTGAGCCTGTGTCTCTGGGTGCTGCGTATTGGGAACCTGTGTCTCTGGGTGCTGCGTATTGGGAGCCTGTGTCTCTGGGTGCTGCGTATTGTGAGCCTGTGTCTCTGGGTGCTGTGTATTGCGAGCCTGTGTCTCTGGGTGCTGTGTATTGCGAGCCTGTGTCTCTGGGTGCTGTGTATTGCGAGCCTGTGTCTCTGGGTGCTGTGTATTGCGAGCCTGTGTCTCTGGGTGCTGTGTATTGCGAGCCTGTGTCTCTGGGTGCTGTGTATTGCGAGCCTGTGTCTCTGGGTGCTGTGTATTGTCGAGCCTGTGTCTCTGGGTGCTGTGTATTGCGAGCCTGTGTCTCTGGGTGCTGCGTATTGGGAGCCTGTGTCTCTGGGTGCTGCGTATTGGGAGCCTGTGTCTCTGGGTGCTGTGTATTGCGAGCCTGTGTCTCTGGGTGCTGTGTATTGCGAGCCTGTGTCTCTGGGTGCTGTGTATTGTGAGCCTGTGTCTCTGGGTGCTGTGTATTGCGAGCCTGTGTCTCTGGGTGCTGTGTTGCCGGTCTCCCATCCGAATCATTCAAAACTCTACCGCCCGCATTCTCACCCGCACGAACCTCCGCTCCCCGATCCCCCCAGTCCTGGCCAGACTGCACTGGCTGCCAATACCAGAGAGGATCGATTTCACCCCGAGGCGCAGTCTCCCAACGCCCAACACCCAGAGGCCATTTCAAGATCCTCACCCGTGTATTCAAGTGCACCCCTGTGGGTGCTGTGTATTGTGAGCCTGTCTCTGTGTGCTGTGTACACGAGCATATCTCTGCGTGCTGCATCCAGCGAATTTGTCACTGGGTGCTGCATACCGCGAGCCTATCTCTGGGTGCTGTGTTTTGTGAGCCTGTGTCTCCGGGTGCTGTGTATTGGGAGCGTGTGTCTCCGGCTGTGTGTATTGTGAGCCTGTATCTATGGGTGCTGTGTATTGCGAGCCTGTCTCTTTGTGCTGTGTATTGCGAGCCTGTGTCTCTGGGTGCTGTGTATTGTAAGCCTCTATCTCTCTGTGCTGTGTATTGGGAGCCTGTGTCTCTGGGTGGCGTATATTGCGAGCCTGTGTCTCTGGGTGCTGGGTATCTCGAGTCTATCTCTCTGGGTGCTGTGTATTGTGCACCTGTGTCTCTACGCTGTGTATTGAGCCTGCGACTCTTGGTGCTGTGTTTTGGGAACCTGTGACTCTGGGTGCTGTGTATTGCGAGCCTGTGTCTCTGGGTGCTGTGTATTGCGAGCCTGTGTCTCTGGGTGCTGTGTATTGTGAGCCTGTGTCTCTGGGTGCTGTGTATTGGGAGCCTGTGTCTCTGGGTGCAGTGTATTGTGAGCCTGTGTCTCTGGGTGCTGTGTATTGCGAGCCTGTGTCTCTGGGTGCTGTGTATGCGAGCCTGTGTCTCTGGGTGCTGTGTATTGCGAGCCTGTGTCTCTGGGTGCTGTGTATTGCGAGCCTGTGTCTCTGGGTGCTGTGTATTGTGAGCCTGTGTCTCTGGGTGCTGTGTATTGGGAGCCTGTGTCTCTGGGTGCAGTGTATTGTGAGCCTGTGTCTCTGGGTGCTGTGTATTGCGAGCCTGTGTCTCTGGGTGCTGTGTATTGCGAGCCTGTGTCTCTGGGTGCTGTGTATTGCGAGCCTGTGTCTCTGGTTGCTGTGTATTGCGAGCCTGTTTCTCTGGGGGCTGTGTATTGCGAGCCTGTGTCTCAGGGTGCTTTGTATTGCGAGCCTGTGTCTCTCGGTGCTGTGTAATAATAATAATAATAATAATCCTTGCATTTGATATAGCGCTTTTCACGTCGGGAGGACGTCCCAAAGCGCTTCACAGAACACACTGTAAAGTGAATTGACTGTATATTTGTGGGCGAACGCGGCAGCCAATGGCGCACAGCAATGTCCCACAAACAGTCGTAGATTGAAAATGACCAATTTATTATTGTTTTTTTTGGGTGCTGTGTATTGCGAGCCTGTGTCTCTGCGCTGTGTATTGTGAGCCTGTGTCTCTGCGCTGTGTATTGGGACCCTGTGGCTCTGCGCTGTGTATTGGGACCTTGTGTTTCTGGATGCTGTGTATTGCGAACCTGTGTCTCTGGGTGCTGTGTATTGGGAGCCTGTGTCTCTGCGCTTTGTATTGGGACCCTGTGTCTCTGGGTGCTGTGTATTGGGAGCCTGTGTCTCTGGGTGCTGTGTATTGCGAGCCTGTGTCTCTGGGTGCTGTGTATTGCGAGCCTGTGTCTCTGGGTGCTGTATATTGCGAGCCTGTGTCTCTGGGTGCTGTGTATTGCGAGCCTGTGTCTCTGGGTGCTGTGTATTGTAAGCCTCTATCTCTCTGTGCTATGTATTGTGAGCCTGACTCTCTGTGCTGTGTATTGTAAGCCTCTATCTCTCTGTGCTGTGTATTGGGTGCCTGTATCTCTGCGTGCAGTGTATTGGGAGCCTGTGTCTCTGGGTGCTGTGTATTGGGAGCCTGTGTCTCTGGGTGCTGTGTATTGGGAGCCTGTGTCTCTGGGTGCTGTGTATTGCGAGCCTGTGTCTCTGGGTGCTGTGTATTGCGAGCCTGTGTCTCTGGGTGCTGTGTATTGCGAGCCTGTGTCTCTGGGTGCTGTGTATTGGGAGCCTGTGTCTCTGGGTGCTGTGTATTGCGAGCCTGTGTCTCTGGGTGCTGTGTATTGCGAGCCTGTGTCTCTGGGTGCTGTGTATTGCGAGCCTGTGTCTCTGGGTGCTGTGTATTGCGAGCCTGTGTCTCTGGGTGCTGTGTATTGCGAGCCTGTGTCTCTGCTCGCTGTGTATTGCGAGCCTGTGTCTCTGCGCTGTGTATTGTGAGCCTGTGTCTCTGCGCTGTGTATTGGGACCCTGTGGCTCTGCGCTGTGTATTGGGACCTTGTGTTTCTGGGTGCTGTGTATTGGGAGCCTGTGTCTCTGGGTACTGTGTATTGGGAGCCTGTGTCTCTGCGCTTTGTATTGGGTGCCTGTATCTCTGCGTGCAGTGTATTGGGAGCCTGTGTCTCTGGGTGCTGTGTATTGGGAGCCTGTGTCTCTGGGTGCTGTGTATTGGGAGCCTGTGTCTCTGGGTGCTGTGTATTGCGAGCCTGTGTCTCTGGGTGCTGTGTATTGCGAGCCTGTGTCTCTGGGTGCTGTGTATTGCGAGCCTGTGTCTCTGGGTGCTGTGTATTGCGAGCCTGTGTCTCTGGGTGCTGTGTATTGCGAGCCTGTGTCTCTGGGTGCTGTGTATTGCGAGCCTGTGTCTCTGGGTGCTGTGTATTGCGAGCCTGTGTCTCTGGGTGCTGTGTATTGCGAGCCTGTGTCTCTGGGTGCTGTGTATTGCGAGCCTGTGTCTCTGGGTGCTGTGTATTGAGAGCCTGTGTCTCTGGGTGCTGTGTATTGCGAGCCTGTGTCTCTGGGTGGCGTATATTGCGAGCCTTTGCCTCTGGGTGCTGTGTATTGTGAGCCTGTGTCTCTGGGTGCTTTTTCTTGCAAGCCTGTGTCTCTGTGCTATGGTTTGTGAGCCTGTGTCCCTGGGTTCTGCGTATTGGGAGCCTGCGCCTCTGGGTGCTGCGTATTGGGAGCCTGTGTCTCTGGGTGCTGCGTATTGGGAGCCTGTGTCTCTGGGTGCTGCGTATTGCGAGGCTGTGTCTCTGGTTGTTGTGTATTGCGAAGCTGTGTCTGTGGGTGCTGTGTATTGGGAGCCTGTGTCTCTGGGTGCTGTGTATTATGGGGGTTTTGTCTCTGGGTGCTGTGTATTGGGAACTTGTGTCTCTGGGTCCTGTGTATTGTGAGCTTGTATCTCGGCTCGCTGTGTATTGGGACCCTGTGTCTCTGCGCTTTGTATTGGGACGCTGTGTCTCTTCGCTGTGTATTGGGACCCTGTGTCTCTGGGTGCTGTGTATTGGGCGCCTGTGTCTCTGGGTGCAGTGTATTGGGAGCCTGTGTCTCTGGGTGCTGTGTATTGGGAGCCTGTGTCTCTGGGTGCTGTGTATTGGGAGCCTGTGTCTCTGGGTGCTGTGTGTTGGAAGCCTGTGTCTCTGGGTGCTGTGTAGTGGGTCCGGTGTCCCTGGTGTTGTGTACTGGGTGCTGAGTCTCTGGTGCTGTGTATTGGGTGCTGTGTCCCAGGTGCTGTGTCCCTGGTGCTGTGCACTGGGTGCTGTGTCCCTGGAGCTGTGTACTGGGTGCTGTGTCCCTGGAGCTGTGTACTGGGTGCTGTGTCCCTGGTGCTGTGTATTGGGTGCTGTGTCCCTGGTGCTGTGTACTGGGTACTGTGTCCCTGGTGCTGTGTACTGGGTGCTGTGTCCCTGGTGCTGTGTACTGGGTGCTGTGTCCCTGGTGCTGTGTACTGGCTGCTGTGTACTGGTTGCTGTGTCCCTGGTGCTGTGTTCCTGGTGCTGTGTACTGGGTGCTGTGTGCCAGGTGCTGTGTACTGGGTGCTGTGTGCCAGGTGCTGTGTACTTGGTGCTGTGTCCCTCGTGCTGTGCACTGGTTGCTGTGTCCCTGATGCTGTGTCCTTGGTGCTGTGTCCCTGGTGCTGTGTCCCTGATGCTGTGTACTGGGTGCTGTGTTCCTGGTGCTGTGTACTGAGTGCTGTGTCCCTGGAGCTGTGTACTGGGTGCTATGTCCCTGGTGCTGTGTACTGGGTGCTGTGTACTGGGCTGTGTCCCTGGTGCTGTGTACTTGGTGCTGTGTCCCTGGTGCTGTGTACTGGGTGCTGTGTCCCTGGTGCTGTATACTGGATGCTGTGTCCCTGGTGCTGTGTCGCTGGTGCTGTGTACTGGGTCCTGTGTCCCTGGTGCTGTGTACTGGGCGCTGTGTCCCTGGTGCTGTGTACTGGGCGCTGTGTCCCTGGTGCTGTGTACTTGGTGCTGTGTCCCTCGTGCTGTGCACTGGGTGCTGTGTTCCTGGTGCTGTGTACTGGGCGCTGTGTCCCTGGTGCTGTGTACTGGCTGCTGTGTACTGGTTGCTGTGTCCCTAGTGCTGTGTTCCTGGTGCTGTGTACTGGGTGCTGTGTGCCAGGTGCTGTGTACTGGGTGCTGTGTGCCAGGTGCTGTGTACTTGGTGCTGTGTCCCTCGTGCTGTGCACTGGGTGCTGTGTACTGGGTGCTGTGTTCCTGGTACTGTGTCCCTGGTGCTGTGTGCCAGGTGCTGTGTCCCTGGTGCTGTGTGCCAGGTGCTGTGTTCCTGACGCTGTGTTCCTGGTGCTGTGCCCCCGGTGCTGTGTACTGTGTCCCTGGTGCTGTGTACTGTGTCCCCCGGTGCTGTGTCCCGGTGCTGTGCACTGTGTCCCGGTGCTGTGTATCGGTGCTGGGCACTGTGTCCCGGTGCTGTGCACTGTGTCCTGGTGCTGTGCACTGTGTCCCGGTGCTGTGCACTGTGTCCCGGTGCTGTGTATCGGTGCTGTGCAGTGTGTCCCGGTGCTGTGCACTGTGCCCCGGTGCTGTGCGCTGTGTCCCGGTGCTGTGTATCGGTGCTGTGTGTCGGTGCTGTGTATCGGTGCTGTGCACTGTGTCCCGGTGCTGTGTGTCGGTTCTGTGTATCGGTACTGTGCACTGTGTCCCGGTGCTGTGTATCAGTGCTGTGCACTATGTCCCCGGTGCTGTGTCCCGGTGCTGTGCACTATGTCCCCAGTGCTGTGTCCCGGTGCTGTGTATCGGTGCTGTGCACTGTGTCCCGGTGCTGTGTATCGGTGCTGTGCACTATGTCCCCGGTGCTATGTCCCGGTGCTGTGCACTATGTCCCCGGTGCTGTGTATCGGTGCTGTGCACTGTATCCCGGTGCTGTGCGCTGTGTCCCGGTGCTGTGTATCGGTGCTGTGCACTGTGTCCCGGTGCTGTGTATCAGTGCTGTGTCCCGGTGCAGTGTCCCGGTGCTGTGTATCAGTGCTGTGTCCCGGTGCAGTGTCCCGGTGCTGTGTATCAGTGCTGTGTCCCGGTGCTGTGTCCCGGTGTTGTGTATCAGTGCTGTGTCCCGGTGCAGTGTCCCGGTGCTGTGTGTCGGTGCAGTGTCCCGGTGCTGTGTATCAGTGCTGTGTCCCGGTGCTGTGTCCCGGTGCAGTGTCCCGGTGCTGTGCACTATGTCCCCGGTGCTGTGTCCCGGTGCTGTGCACTATGTCCCCGGTGCAGTGTCCCGGTGCTGTGCACTATGTCCCGGTGCTGTGTGTCGGTGCTGTGCACTGTGTCCCGGTGCTGTGTATCGGTGCTGTGCACTGTGTCCCGGTGCTGTGTATCGGTGCTGTGCACTGTGTCCCGGTGCTGTGTATCGGTGCTGTGCACTGTGTCCCGGTGCTGTGTGTCGGTGCAGTGTCCCGGTGCTGTGTATCGGTGCAGTGTCCCGGTGCTGTGCACTGTGTCCCGGTGCTGTGTCCCGGTGCTGTGTATCGGTGCTGTGCACTGTGTCCCGGTGCTGTGTATCGGTGCTGTGCACTGTGTCCCGGTGCTGTGTGTCGGTGCAGTGTCCCGGTGCTGTGTATCGGTGCAGTGTCCCGGTGCTGTGCACTATGTCCCCAGTGCTGTGTCCCGGTGCTGTGTATCGGTGCTGTGCACTGTGTCCCGGTGCTGTGTATCGGTGCTGTGCACTGTGTCCCGGTGCTGTGTGTCGGTGCAGTGTCCCGGTGCTGTGTATCGGTGCAGTGTCCCGGTGCTGTGTCCCGGTGCTTTGCACTATGTCCCCAGTGCTGTGTCCCGGTGCTGTGTATCGGTGCTGTGCACTGTGTCCCCGGTGCAGTGTGTCGGTGCAGTGTCCCGGTGCTGTGTATCAGTGCAGTGTCCCGGTGCAGTGTGTCGGTGCAGTGTCCCGGTGCTGTGTCCCGGTGCTGTGTGTCCCGGTGCTGTGTATCGGTGCTGTGCACTATGTCCCCGGTGCTGTGTATCAGTGCTGTGTCCCGGTGCTGTGCACTATGTCCCCGGTGCTGTGTGTCGGTGCTGTGCACTGTGTCCCGGTGCAGTGTGTCGGTGCTGTGTATCAGTGCTGTGCACTATGTACTGGTGCAGTGTCCCGGTGCTGTGTATCGGTGCTATGTCCCGGTGCAGTGTGTCGGTGCTGTGCTTTGGGCGGGAGTTTCCAGGAAGAGCGCTGAGAGACACTGCACTGCGCAATGACACAGGAATGTGCCAAAAAGACAGCTTCGAGGAAGTAGTCCGCCCGCGTCTGAGAGACCGCGTCCGCCCGACCCGAGCGGGAAAGGCCGGGAAATGCCCCCCACTCAGGCCCGGCGGGGGGAGGCCCCGGGGGGTCGCGGTGCGGGCGGGCGGGCGGGCGGGGCCCAGCACCCGGGGGTGGGGGGAGTGGGGGGACGGGGTGGAAGGAGCGGGAGCGGCCCTGTGAGTGCTGCGGCTCTCGGCGCACAGTGTGGATGGAGGAAGTCGGAGCCGATGTAAAACCCGGACTGGATCCGCACCGAACACGAACCCTCCAGCGCAGCGCAGCGCTGCCCATACCCCCCCCCCCCCCCCCCACCACCCCGCACCGGGCGGACCGCACACGGATGCGACCCGACCCCGACCTCCCGGTGCGAGCGGTGGGGGGTGACTTTGGACCGGAGACGGCGGGTCCCAGAGGAGCAGAGGGGCCGCGCTCTTGTGACCTTTCCCACCGCCACCTCCTCCCCTCTCTCTCTCTCTCACTCACATCACTCACTCACTCACATCACTCTCTCTCTCTTTCTCTCTCGCGCAAAAGCAACGAGCGCTTTAGGGGGGAATCCTCCCCCAGGAATATGTTTTATTGCACGGCTTATTTTTTTTTTGGGGGGGGATTAAAAAAATAGTCACACACACAAAAAAAGCGAAGGGACAGAACCAGTGCAATCCGCACCGTGTGTGCAGAGCTGTGTATGTGTGTGTGTGTATATATATATACACAATCCCCGGCTCAGTGGGTTCACCTCTTCACCTTTTTTTTCACACACACACACACACACACATATACATATATTAAAAAAAAAGACTTTTGTTAACGTTTCCCCTTTCGCAGCAGTGGAAGGACGAGTGTGTGTCCCCCCCTTGAGGTTGGTGTGGATCGCCCCGCAAGAGGTGCGGGAGAGGTGGGGGTTTGAATTCATGTCGTTTGATGTGTGTGGGG
The DNA here is from genome assembly GCF_018977255.1 of Callorhinchus milii. Classification (NCBI taxonomy): domain Eukaryota; kingdom Metazoa; phylum Chordata; class Chondrichthyes; order Chimaeriformes; family Callorhinchidae; genus Callorhinchus; species Callorhinchus milii. The sequence continues at coordinate 16,459,413 of NW_024704751.1, forward strand.
GGAGAGAAAAAAAACCGGTTTGTCCACATGTGCAAAATTAAAACCATTCACACCCTCTTGTGTTTTGCTCAGTGGTGTCACAGACATTCCACCGGGAACGCAGCTTTCCCTGAGATATACTTTTAATAGCAACACACATCCCCTCTCGTAAATGGTGGTGTTTACACCTTTAAAATCGGATGTTGGGATCTTTGTGAAATGTCAATAAACGTTGGAGCTCCCGCCCCGTTGGCAGTGTCTCCTGTCAAGTGGATATTACACATCCTGTCACACTATTGGGGGAAAACTGTTTCTCACAGTGTTCCTGGCCAACAATCCTCCAGATACATGGTTTACTGGCGGTTTGAGAACCTCTAGGTACCATGTAACTCCAGTTTTCCAATAAATACAGTCACTACACTGAGCAGTCATTCCGCGAGGAGGTCTTTGAGATGTTTGGATGTTTTAGGCGCTAAAGCAATTGCAAGGATTAATATTTATCCAATTTCTGCTGTCTTCCTTTATGTGCACAAGGTCCAGTCTCTGGTTTCACTGTTGTTATGGTCAATACAAATGTATTGTGAGACTCTGCAATGTTTGGATCCATTTTCTGATCTCTACTTATTTAGCTCGTTTTTGTATTCTCACCTGGATATTTCCAGTCTAACGCTTTGTCCCGCAAGCCTCACCTGGGACTCGGGGGAAATGAGTGGTCGGGCAATAAACTGGGAATATGGTGGCAGCATTTGAGAAGATTGGTCAGGTCAAAGAGGTAAGGTTGGGAAGAGAAAGGCGAGAGTGAGAGGGGGTGATGGAAGTAAATGGGGTGCGGAGGGAGTAAGGGAGGGGTGTGGGGAGTAAAGGGGGAAGAGATATACATCTAAATAGATCTTTTCACGTCAGGAGGACATCTCAAAGCACTTAACATAGCTGCTGGGCACCCAAACTAGTGATGGAGAACGACAGAGATGGAAGTGGAGAAAAGTTGACCAAAAGCACGGGCATAAAGTTAGGCCTTGAATAATATGGGAGAAAGGAGGGGGGGGGGATGGGAGGGAGAAAGGAGATGGAGAGAGGGGAGAAAGACAGAAATTGGGGAAGAGGGGGCAATGGGAGAAGGAGTGGAATGGGGGAAGGAAGAGGGGAAATTGGATGGAGATGGGTGAACAATTGGAGGGAGAAGGAAGGGAAAGCAGTGGAGAAGGGGGTAATGCGAGGGAAAAGTGGGGATAGAGGGGGCTAATGGGAGGGAAAAGTGGGGATAGAAGGGGTAATGGGAGGGGAAAGTGAGGATAGAGGGGGTAATGGGAGGGAGAAGTGGGGATAGAGAGGGGAATGGGAGGGAGAAGGGATAGAAGGAAGAAAGGGGGAAATGGGAGGATAGAGGGGTGGGGGGAGAAATGGGGGATAGAGGGGTGGGGAGAGATATGGGAAGATGGGGGGGGGGAGAAATGGGGGATAGAGGGGGGGGAGAAATGGGGGGAGAATGGGGGACAGAGTGGGGGGGGGGGGGAAAGAAGTGAAAGGGGGAAATGGATGGAGAAAGAGGAAACTGGAGGGAAGAAAGGGGTGAAGGTGACAGAGAGAGAGAGGGTACAGGAGTGGGGGTTGGGGGGGGTTGCAAGGGAGGAGAAGGGAGGCAGGGGCCGGCCGGGCCGGCAGAGGCAGCAGGAGCCGCGGGGGGGGGGGGGTGGGGGTAGCGGACTGGGGAGGGAAAGCGCCGGGGCATTGCGGGCGGGCGGGCGTTCCGGCTCCCAGCCCCGTGGCGCGGCTCGGCTCCGCTCCGGGTTTTGCGGGCGCCGCTCCGCACAAGATGGGCAGTAGTTCTGGGAGACCGCGTGCGGCGCGGGGCCCGAGGCGCCGTTAGACGGGGACTGGCGGCCTCGCCCAGCCATGCGGACACACACCGGCACGCTGAGCGCCACCGCCGCCGTCTGAGCGCCGTACGCGAAGCCGAGGCCAGGGCCTCCGCCGAGGGAGGGAGGGAGGAGGAGAGAGAGAGGGGGGGGGGCGAGGCGGCTGGGCCGGGGCCGGGGGCGGGGAGGAGAGGAGAGGAGGAAGGAGGAGAAGAAGAAGAAGAGGCCGGAGCCGAGGCTGAGAGTGAGAGGCCGGGACCGAGCGACAGTCCAAGTGAGAGAAGGGAGAGGCGGCGGCGGCGGCGGAGGAGGAGGAGAGGGGGAGAGGGGGGCGGGCGGGCGGGCATGGCCGCTCCGGTCAGCGCCCTCAGAGAGGCCGACATGAGCCAGGCCAAAGCCGGCGGGGAGCTGGCGGCGCTGAAGCCCGGGCAGGGACCGGGGCCCAGCAGCGGGGTCTCCGCCGCCTCCGAGCACCAGCTGCCGGGCAACGGCTCCGAGCCGCCCGCTGCCAGGGACACCTTCAGCAACCACCGGCTGAGCGCGGCGCCGGGCCCCGGAGAGGAGGACGGAGGCGGGGAGGAGGCTCAGGCCGGGGTCGAGCAGAGTAACGGGGCGAGCGGTGAGCAGGAGCCCGGGGGCCGGGGCCTCCTGGGCGACCAGCGCTTCGATCATTCCAACAGCGGCAGCTCGGCCTCGAATCCCGGGGCGCTGGTGAACGCGAGCCCCGGGCCCGGGCCTAGCGCCGCCGCCGCCGCCGCGCTGCCGAATTACGGCTACAACCACTACAGAGGCCCGTTCCACCAACATGGCGGACAACAAAGCCCCGGCATGGGGGCCGCGCTGCAGCCCGGCGGCCTCGACACCTTCCAGCCCAACTCGCACGAGGCCTTCTCGGGCCAGTACAACAACTACAGCGCGGCCGCCTACCCGGCCGCTCGCAGCGGCTACCCCAACCCGGGCTACGGCCTGAGCTCGCCCCGGGCCGCCGCCGCCGGCCCCAAGGCCATGGCGGCCGCCACTTTCCAGCGCTACGTGGGGCAGCAGCAGCAGCAGCAGCAGCAGACTCCCGGGCCCGGGCTCCAGCAGCAACCGCCGCCGCCCGCCTCCACCACCCCGACCCTCAACCAGCTCCTGACCTCGCCGAGCGGCGCCAGGGCCTTCAGCGGCTACAGCCAGGCCCAGGCCCAGCAGCAGCAGCAGGACTACAGCAGCGGCCAGGAGTTGGCCAAGGGAGCCGAGCTGGGCAGTCAGTACCCGGTCCAGGCCTGGCCTGGGCAACAAAAGAGCCACCACCCGCCCATGAGCCCGGGCAACACCGGGCAGACCCTGACCAGGACACAGGTAATGATAAGTGTTTGACTGACTGGGTGGTGGGTGGGTGGGTGGTGGTGGAGGGGAGGGGGGAGGTCGGGTTTGCCCTGGTTCACGCGCTTAACGAAAGGCTAAGGCTTCTGTGGCTGCTGTCTGTCTGCAGCAGCAGCAGCAGCAGCACAAAGAAGCTGCTCTAAAATGGCCGGCTTCGTGCAGGAGCAGGAACCGCTCCGGGTATGAATTATGTAAAGTCTTCCCCCCCCTTGAAACCCGTTTCAAGCCCTCTCCTCCGCCTCTCCCTCTCTCTCTCTCTGCATTGTGCACGGGACCCCCCCAACCCCCAACCCCCCCTCCTCCTCCTCCCCCGGGGGGGCAGCTTCGGGGGGTAAGTTGCATTGTCCTAAAACCGAGCGAACCGAAACGTCTTTGCAACCTGCCCCCCTTTTTTTAAAAAAAAATTTTTTTAAACAAAATGTGGTCGAATTAAACGCATTTTTTTTTTCTCTCCTCCTCCTCTCTCTCTCTCTCTCTTCTTCTTCTCCTCTCTCTCTCCCTGTAACGAGGGATGTTTTTTTTAATGCATCATATGTTTGCAAACCGATTCAGAAGCTGTGCGTGAGGGAGGGAGAGAGATTGAGAGAGAGAGAGATTGAGAGAGATGCTGCTTCTTTGTGTTACCATTCCCACCCCGACTTGCTTTTGGCTGATCAGTAAATGCCCTGTGCTTTTGTTCCTGGTTGTTTTAACACTGTGTTTGCTGATGGAGGTGGGGGTGTGGGGGCTGTGCAGGGCTGTCTTTGTGCATTTTGTTGGTCGTGTGTCTTACCCCCCTACCCCCATATCCCTCTCTTCTTTTTTTTTCGCTGCTTTGACTGGGTGCAACCTTGAGCAGGCAGCGGGCTGGCAATGCACAGCCAGTGATTTGAGTAAGTGCAGATTGCATTGGTTTGGGATTTGAATTATGGAGGTAAAATGCTTCTGTCAAAGGCAGGAGACAGTTGGTCTTAGGTTGACATGCTGTGTGTAATCTGATTGGCTCCTCTTCCGCCGCTCCTGGCCATTTATAATTGCCTGTGATGCAATGGCACAACAATCCTGATTAGCTCATAAACTTGGAGATGGCTTTGGTTACATGGGAGGGTGAGGGGGGGAAATAAACACAGGTAACGGGCATTGTTTCAGGCTCGTATGGAAAACAGGGAGCTGCGATGCAATCCGCTTCTGACCTTGAAGTGCCGAGCAGCTGGCTGCATTGAGATGACAGTGCAAACAATATCAGTATCACTGTGCCCCGATTATTATGTGTGCGCGAGGAAGCTGATGAGGATTTTACTTTACCCCTGACCTTGATCAGGTTAAATTTGACCAAATACATGCCGAATAACACACCAACATGAACCCATTTCATGGCAGGTTAAAGATTATGGGTGTAAAAGTACATCAAACATTTGCCTACATGAATCTCTAATGGAATTCTTCCACTGAAAACAGTTTGCTCTTGATACTTCGTCCTAAAAGTGCTGGAATGATTGTATATATCTACAGGATAGCACTGATGTGCTTAACTGGTTACAGTAGGTAACATTTGAATGCACTGTTGGAGTTACTTTACAGATATCTTGCTGCCTCAGAATAGCATATTCTTAATTTCTGGCATCATTGAATTCTTAAGTTATCCTGTGCGTGTTTAAATCCTGCTCACAGGTGTGTTTTCAGTACAGAAGTTGTTTGGAATTTTACATCTTGAGTTGTGAGGGGGGATGGGTGGTTCACTATTTAATCTGGAATTATTGTTTGCACAGAGAGCTAGATAGTTTCAAGTTATAATTCATATTAAAGTGTCCTGATTTGTGGACGCCAATGCAATAAAATAATACAGTAAAATATTGTAATGCTGGGAGGGGAGAGGGGATAGGTGAGGGTTTTTCTGAAAATAAATTCTAAGTCCATGTAAACTGCTGAGGACAAAAAGGTAATGTGTAGGTCTAGGATTTGAAGATTGTATCTGGAATGCAAACAGGCTAGTTTACCATGTACTGTGGCACTGTTCAGTATCAGACATACCTTAGCAGTTGAAAATGAACCTTGATTATTGATCAGTCTCCAGTGGTTGATGTTCCAGGATCTGCTAGTTTTGAATCGCTGATTGGTAGAGTTGAGTAAACTGTCTGAATGCAGCAGGTACCTTTCTTTGGAGAATGTTGGAAATTTTGGGAAAAAATATTTTTAATGCTTTAATTTTCCCTTGTCCTGATTTGTATATTAGTACAGTTGCATGGTTGCTGGATACCCTCTAGTACTTTATTCAAGTGGATAGCTTTGACCTAGAGGGGATAGCTCCAACTCCTTTCTTGGCTCATAGCAAGTAACTGCAGAGGAGATGTGAAAACTATTAGAGTTTGACAGAATTGTGGTTGGTCTCCACAAAATTAGAGCAGCAATTCTCCCTAAATTTTGGATCCTACTCTCTACTGTGAAAGCTCGAAATGTATAATTGGGTAAGGGAATCGTGAGGAAAGGACCTTCCATTCTTCAGCTGTAGGAGAATGATGGGAGTGTTGATGAGACCTTCTGTTTTGTCTTTTTGAAAATGAGGGTAATGTGAATGTGGAATAGATGAGGAATTGTGAGGGACATTTATGTGCGGACAGACTTTGAAGGATGTTCAATTCTATTCCTCTTATTTATCCATTTCTTAGCTTTCATCCTCTGAAGAAGGAGGCAGTTGTTTTGAATCTTCATTTTCCTCTTATCTCATGAATCCACTGATCTCTACTTCCCTCCTCAGACAATGAGACTGATTGTGTAATTTTATTTTTATTTCTGATCATTGTCTCAAGAAGTGATTTTTAATGTTACCCAGAGTTGAATGGTTCCTTTGGTTAGCCATTTTGTTCACATTCTGTTTTCCAGGAGTGTTTGAAGTTTTAGAATTGTGCATCACACTGGTAATAACCACCAAACTTCACTTTAATATTTAAAGAAATCTAGAAAGCGGTATTGAATTAAAAAGGTCCTCTTTGTATTAGATTGCATTAATCTGTTTGGTTCTTGGTCAGAGTAATATTGCGTATTTGGGGCAAAGCAAAGGAGGCAAAGTTGTACCAGTCAGATTTGTGAAAGGATTTCTGTGATTCATTAGCCAGTGAGGAAGCAGTCCAATCATTTTGGCCAATGGAAATCAGAGCAGGTCTGGAGATGTGATGTTTTTAAATCTCTTGGATGACAATTTGATCTGAAGAAGAGTACTAGTTTTTGTAAATATAAAGACATTTTTGGGGCTCCAGACAATCCCAACCCCCTCTTGGTAAAAAAATGTTGTGCGTTACATAGATTAGACTCAATGTTCTGTGAAGTGCTGACTATTCTCTTTGGAGGGAAGGTAAGCCGGGTCTTCTTGGGGCTGAACTGGCTACAAGGTGATGTGCTTAGCAACTGAATGTCAGAATCAAGTAAGTCTCCTGTGACAGCCAAGTGGGTTTGCAGTACTCCCAAGGCATTGCTGATGACAGACCAACCAACGTGGACTTGGAGGGGCACGGAAGGCCTGTCACTGGAGCTAGGATTCTTTCCACTAGATTCCTGTTAGATGTGAAGCAGAGCAAAGCTTGCCAGTCAGTGCAATGTGGAATGTAACTTGAAGTTCAGATCTCAACCACTTAATGTGCAGGAGCAACTCAGGGTAAATGTGAATGTAACTGGACTGGAAGCAGATGGCAGGATTGAAAATCCCGTTATCAATGCTAGTATTTTCCCATGCTACCTGGTATTGCAGAATCCACTCGGGGTTTGAATCTTTTCCGCTCCAATCAGCAAATGTGGCATCTTCTGCCTCTGGAAGAATAGGGCCTCAAATAAAAGAAAAATAAGAGGGTGAAGGCTGAAATATTGAAATAAAGCAAGGGCTGTAAACTTCAGAATCGTCCATCAAAGTAGCCTATGTATAAAATAATTTCTTCTCAAATTCTAGAATATTTGGCAAGTGATCTTTCATTTACTCTCTGGCAGTGTATTGATGACCTGGTACAAAACAAGACATTCTAGTGAAACTTGTCTACACAGCAGAGGTAACCAGGGGGTTCCTGCAAGGCATAGTGGTCCCTAGAATTCTGATTTGAATTCAGCTTTGATTTCCTGGGTGATTGCCCACAAATTCAAACTACTGCATCTCGTTCACCTCATGGAAATGTTCTTGTGATGCAGTAGGAGTGCTCCTCTGGTTTGCTCACTGGTTATGAAGCAGAGAGGATGGGCGTTTGCTGAGTGGAGGTAATGGCCAGGGCAATGGAATTGCAGAAACGTGGTGAGGCAGATTCTTGAATTCAATTCTGCCAGTGAAATTCAATGAGGATGGAGTGATGGGCTCACGCAGCTAAGTGTGGGAAAGAATTCTGCCATAAATTTTATTCTGGCTCGTTTGATAGATCTGTAAAAAGGAGTATCCCTGGCTCAGTTGGTAGAACTCTCACCTTTTGCCAGAAAGTTGTGGGATCAAGCCCCAATTTTCCGGTACTGAGGAAGTTCTGCATTGTCATAAGTGACATCATTTGAATATGACGTTAAACTGAGGTTCAGTTTGCTTGTTCAGACAAATGTTAAATATTCCATGAAATGAATCAAAAAGAAAAGGCCGCCAGACCCCTAAATAACTCGGTCAATCATATTATTACTGGGAGACCTTTCTATGTGCAAAATGGCTGCCACATTTACCCATAAATATAGTCATCACATTTGGCAGCAATTCCTTGTAAAATTTGAGATGTGTTTAATACAATTTTTGTGTGGAATCCTGTAGCGTAGTGGTTAGAGCACTCCCCTGGCAAGTGAGAGGACCTGGGTTCGATTCCGTGCAGGGTGAAACCTTGGGCAAGTTTCCTTACTCCACACGCCTCTATTTACCTAGCAGTAAATAGGAACATGGCTGTTAGTTGATTGGCGGATTGCTTTCCGGAACTAATAATCCCTTAAAAAAATGAATAATAATAATTTGGTCACTCAATCCACGACTGTTTGTGGGGCACTGCTGCACGCAGTTGGCTTCTGCGTTTCGACCGCAAAATATTGTCAATTCACTTTACAGTATTCTGTGATGAGCTTTGAGACCTATCAAACCAATATCAAATGCAACTATTAAAATAAGTTTTTTTTAAATAAAAAGTAGTTGTGGTATTATCTGTATCAAATTGCCAACTTTTTTTGCCTTCTCTCCTTACTGTCATTGCAACCTCACAGGTGAGAGTTGAAACTTGTGGGGCTGAATCACTGACCAGTCCCAGTGTAAATTGAATGAGGACCCGCATAAACTTTAGGCCAGGTCCCTCTTATACATTGGCTCTTGCCTAGTTTTAGTTGCAGGATGGAACTTCACAAGGAATTAGATGAAATTCCCAGGTTTTGTCTTACAGGATTGAGCTGTTGGGGTTCACCACATATTATTGCAAGGTTCAACTGCGATTGTGCTGGGTTTACTGTTCCAGAATTGGAAGGTGTTGAACTGCTAGTCTTGGGTCAGTCATTTGTCTATTCTCTGCAGTCATTTTTCTGCTTTCTTCATACTGATACTTGTTAATTTTTAAGTGTTCCATGTACATCCGTTGGCTTTCACCCGAGTGAAATGTCTGACCCATGCAATGTTGTTGCTCTCTGTGTGAAAGTTCCACTGCAGTGTTCAGGCACGGGTGAACTCGCACATGAAAATATAAAGACTTGTGCGTCCTAGCATTTGTTTGTTGATCTGATTGTGAGGAGTCAATGTTTACAGTAAGTTAGCAAGGCTCTGGAGTTCAATCCTTACAGTATTCGAAAAGCATTGCTGCAACTTTTTTCCAGTGGTTTGGGATAAGTGTCATGCTTCAATGATGCAAAGGAGTTTAATCGTGTAATGCGTTGTATAGATGATAATGGATATCTAAGAGTCAGTTACAGGCTGGACCTGGTCAGGAAGATTCTTAACAAGAGTGTAGCTCGCAGTGGGTTTCGTAGTCGGAATCAGACAGTTTCCTTATTGAAGGATTGTTGGCTTCAGTTTAATGAGCAGTATATTTCCAAACCCTCCTTAAACATCTCTCTTTGACTCTGCCTTTGGTCAACATTGTTTACTTCTCTATTTGGTGTTCACTACATTTGTTATGCTTTTTGAGATGTTCTTTATATGACACGTTGGTAACATTTTGTTCTTGGTACCTGCTGTTTATGATGATACTTGCTTTTGGTATAGTACCTTTCATGCTGAAAGGCCAACTCAAAGCACTTAATAGGACTTATTGTAAATTGTGGTAACTGTTGTGTAGGCGAATATGCCAGCCAATTTGTGGACAACATTGCCCCATAAATAGCCGTGAAACGAGTGACCAATTTTATTTATCTGATTGTTGACCAGGGCACCAGCTTTTTTTTTCCCTCCTCTTTTCAATTAGTGCAGTGGGTTCTTTAACATCCATGCAAACAGGCAGACGGGACCTTGGTTTAACATCTCATTGCATTGACACCGATGCTGCTTTTCTAGCATGCATTGAAATGTTAGCCTAGACTGCGAGAACAAAGTCCTGATAAGCGGGTTGAAACTTCATAACAAACTTCTGACTTTGAGATGAGAGTGCTACAAACTAAGCCAGGCTGATATCTTTATAAAAAATAAAGTTCTTCTGGAAAACTGCATATGTGCACTCATCTGTACCCGATCACTGCACTGAAATGGGAATTTGTTGCTCTGAACTTGGAGCTATAATTGGTTGGGAAAATTGTTGTGGAAACTGAGATACCAAAGTTCTCAGGCTGCCTATCTGAACGTTTCATCTCAATGTTTTTTTTGTTTACCTATCTCTACTGTTGCTCATGACAGTGATACAGCAATGCATTGTTATGGACAATACAGAGAACTGGTGAGGTCCTGTTATGCTGTTAACCTGCCTGTCTGTCAGGAGAGGGTCATCTCTGTAGATCGACAATGTGTGTTTTCCACAAGATCTAGTCCCAAAGACCATAGCCAGCTAGCTACACTTTATGGATCAAACCATGCAGAGTCAAAGGAGTCTTGCTGATTATAGTGATTGAAAATTAATATCTTAGAAAAATAATTAAATAACAAAGGTTTGTCCCAGATTGACTAATTTGTGACTTCCGAATGCGCTTCCAAGCAATGGCAAGCGAGCTGGTTGAGCAGTTATTGTTCTTATTACCTACGTTAATGAGATATTAATTGGATAATTCTTCCATCTGGTACAATATCTTATCTTGGTATAATATCTCAACGAGCTTCCCAGTGTGAATTACTTTGAAGTATAGTGACTTGTAAAGGATCCAAAGAATTAATGGATCTAAGCAACGCCCTTCTCACAGCAATGAGATAATTGATTAATTCATATCTTTGAATTTGAAAGTGGCAGGAATCTTATCTCGGGCGGTATGTTGTCTACTCAGCTAATTTTACCTATTGTTTAAGTAGGTTAAAGTACTGTTTTGTACTTTGGTCATTGGCCTTTCTGATGGAAGGTGCAATGAGAACTGCTTTCCTTTTGATTTTGCAAAAATTGGCTGGACTACCATCAGCAGTGCTGGAGTACTGTGAACTCACCAAGCTCAGGAATAGGACTACTGAGACTGCCACAGAGGATAAATTCAATTCTGACATTCTGTTGCCAAGCATGTCACCTTGATGGCGTTTTGGGATGTCCGCCTGAAGTGAAAGGCACTATATAATTCAGCTTAGCCCCCGAGCAGACCCCGTTTGTTCTCTTTCCCTTCCCCCAAGGAGGTTAAAATGGGATTAAACAATGTCCTGTGATCTAATAAAATGTCAGGACAAGCTGACTAGCTTATCATGCTTCTGAACCTGGTGTTTCTGCTCTGTTTGTCTCAATGTCAAGACACTAATGAATGTTCAAGCTTTGAAGTTATACAGCTTCATGTAAAGGCATTTTTCATAAGTCCTGAATGGTCTGTATTTCAGATATGAGAAGCAATGATTGTAGAATTCTAAAATGTCACAGCAGAAGAATTGGACTATTTTGCCAATAAAGTGGTGGGTTTTCTCCATGTGAGCCAATGTTATCCACTCTCCAGGTCGCTCTTTGTACGGTTTAATATTCCTGTTCTTATTAACTCTCCTTGGAGCCAGTAGTAAAACTCCCTGGGTCACTGCAACAATTGTTTTGCATTCAGCATAGTTGTTGGGATTAGGAATACATTTTCTGATACTTGAATTTGATTTGCTATCTAACCAGTTACGTGTTATTTTTGGTGATTTGAAGAAAGAAGACAGCTTTCTACTTTCTGTATCCTATGTTTTTGAAATAAAATGCTGATGCAACAGAACCATCTGATGAAATTCTCCCAAACTATTGTGGACTACCTTGAGTGAGGGATTCAGAAAGGAAAGAGGCTGTCAATTCCATTCTCGGGATACTCTATCCCCATTCTTCTCCCTCTTTCTTTCCCCCCCAAAAAAATTCCATCTCCTAATCAACATTCTACGAGTGCTCAATTACCTCCTAGGAGGGGTAAAAAAGCACAGGAAAAAATACCATGGCCAATTTAATAGGAAGAAATACCCTGTTTAAAAAAAAATCTTCACTGGTTTAAAATAATGTTACTTGTGTTACTAGACATCAGGATGTCTAGGTGACTGAGCAAAAGGCAATTCCCAGCATTTACATTGCTGGGAATCCTGCTCATTGTCATTAATGTTAAACCACGTTTGAAAGTTATGCTACGGTGAGCATTCTCACTGTTCACAGATTTAAGTGTTTCATTTGTTTAGGTTACAGCAGTTTTGGTGAACTGCACAGGCATATTGCACGCTAAACATCAATGGGACTTGGTAACAAGTTAGCATTAATATTTAAAAATGAATTGCTCATCAATGTGTCTGGTATTGCAGTGGTGGAGACAGGATCCGGAACCTCAGCTTCAGCATGTGCTTTCTACTTTCTGGCTGCATGTGTTACTGTGTTATCTGTTATTCCTGGCAGAAGGCTAAGTGGTGGTAGCACTCATGCATGTGGTGGACTGCTACTGAGGTTTTTGCAAATGTGTATCCCTGTGGAATTATATGATGGTTAAGGTTGTTTGTGTGTTTGGATTCGGAGGCGGGGGGAACAGATAATGAAAATAATGTGACAATCCAGCAGTGATGAGTGTCGGATATATCAGGCAGTTTGTAACCCGTGTCTGCTTGCAGGAGCACCATTTCCATTCTTTTAACATAATTAGAAACCGTTGAATTCCATTCTGACCCAGTGTAAAGGTGAGTACAATCAGGATTGGTGGGCCTTTAGCCACCAAGGAAAAATCAGTTTGATTGAGAGGATGCTCCTTCGTTGCAGAGCATCATGGCATCTTGTTTAGTTAGGAGCTGGTCTCAGTTTCGGGGAGGGATTGGAAAGATGAAGAGTGGGTGTATCGCCCTAGCCATTTACATCTGGTTCCCAGATTCCATTTGCAAGAAGATTCCAACCTGCCATGGTGTCCACTCTGCTGTTCACATGCAATCTTTGTGCTTGGCTACAAGTTAGTCGGAGATAAGAGAATTGTACTCTTTATGTCGTACAGTAGAATTGCAGTTTTGCAATGTGCAGTGGTACTTGGCAATGACCTTTGAGTTCTGCATTTGCCAATTACTGTATTTAGGCATGGTGTCTGTCTCTTTCTGCAGTCTCCATTTAAATAACATCTCTGATTCTTGACTGAATGTAAAAATGGAAACTGTTAAAGTGCAGTATTCATCCCACTCGCCAAAAGACTGTTGGCTCCTCCATCTGGTTGTTTGGAGGAGGTGGGGAGAAGTTCAATAGTACAACCCGTCCTATTTGTGCCACAGTTTTAAAGCTGTACACACAATAGGAAGTGGTGATAGTGGTATCTGATTTGTGCGATGTGCACACCTGATTCCATAACATTGTTTGCCATTTCAATTTTGTTATTTGTGATTTTCAGATAAACACAAAACGCTGACTTTTGATGGCATTTTTGACAATGCACCTTTATCAGATGGTGGCATTTGGAATTTGAAAATCGGTGCTTTGTTAAATCTGATAATCATGAATCAAACTGAAAGATTCAAGGAATCCAGTTTGCGAATCTCACATATTATATCCAGCAATCTGTTGTCTGGGATTGTGACACCCTCCCTGTCTTCTCCTAGGTGTGCTCATGGTAAAGATGTTTTTTTTCATCTCTTTTAACCATTGCAACTGCAAGTGAGGCTGATCACAAAGGTGTTTGGAATCTGAGTGTTGAGTGTTGAGATCGCATGTGTCAGAAATTAATCAATGATGTGAGGTTTATCTTCCGAAAGCAGTACTGGGGCTTGATTCTGGTGGTGTCTACAGATTCTGTATTCGAATATGGGTGGAACTCCAACTTGGGGATATTAAAGTATCTGAGGTTTCTTAGTTGTCTGGATGTCGGGCTGTGGTTTGTGGAATCTTGTTGATAGGGTGGATACAAATGAGGAATAGGTTTTGCCACAGAGTAAAGGCTTATTTCTGCCTAATAATTTTTAAAATGAAAACTGGAGCAGTGTGTTCTGCCTCAGGCTTTGGGATATATTTGCAGTGATGCTGCTTGAGGGACCTGTAATCCGGGGTGGGGGAAGTCGCACATTTCCTGACCTTTCTCTCCTACTGCCTCTGCTCCTCGGGGACATTGCAGGGCAGGTTAGTGTTCAGCTGCTGGGTAGTGGATTTTGGAGATGACTTGATTGTTGGTTATAGCTTTAAACCTGCAGTTACTCTTGGACCATGTCTTGTACTGAGTTCAATGGGTTGGACTGAAAGCTGTTCTGTAATGTGTGAGGATTCTCCGGTCTGTTATGTAGTATTCCATCTCAATGTTTATTGCTTAATACAGTTTATCTGTTTGATCTGGGGGATAGACAAGTAGCTGCGAGTCAGTCAGTACCTTTCAGTGCAGAGCAGCCATCAAGCTGGCTGTTGGTAGTGATGAATAGGTGGTGTATCTTATTGGGCAGAGTGAGGGGCAGAGAATGATAATGGGTAGTAGGTAAATATTTTGAAAGCTTTGTCAAACTGAAGTATTGTATATGGCCTGATAATTTCTTTTAGAAAGAAAAAGGCCTGATGTTCCTAACATACTGGATTTGCCAGTGGTACGACCCCTTTCGAGTGATTGTTAGCAGATATTGTTTGGTCCCAGTCATGTTTGTGTCTCTGGCCTTTTCTGATGGGTCCCAATGCGTGTCAGTGGTCTGTAGCTAAGGGAACAGATTGTTTTCGCAGTACATTGTACGCAGGGACTGCAGATTTGGTTGACTTGAGCATTATAAGAGTGACTGATCTCCTTGGAAATAAACATATTGCAAAAATACTGGGTATTGACAGTCAACAGAGATGGTTTGATTGTTGGTTATAGCTTTAAATCTGCAGTTACTCTTGGACCATGTCTTGTACTGAGTTCAATGGGTTGGACTGAAAGCTGTTCTGTAATGTGTGAGGATTCTCCGGTCTGTTGTGTAGTACCCCATCTCAATATGTTTATTGCTTAATACAGTTTGTCTGTTTGATTTTATTATTCAGATGGCTATTCGGATCATGACTAAAACTACATATGTATTCTGACAGCAGTTGTGCCCTGTATATACCTGAATGGTACCAGGCTGTGGTGCTCCGGTAGTGACTTCTGGTTGGTGTTCTATCTCCACGTGGACCTGTTTAGCACTGGGATAGCATTCGGTCCTGATTTGAGTAGGAAACTGGTGTCTTAACAAATGGTCTGGCTTCCTATGCCATGTGGCAAGTCACATGACAATCCTTGTTTAGTAGCAGCCCCGACCCATCTGTTGGCTTGTCACTATCGAATATTGGGCAGGAATCCAAGGCCTCCCAGGCAGACAGCCCCCGAAGTGGAGGATTCCAAGCTAACCTTTCAGACAGGGAGTGGCATGGACTTCATGTATGCAGATTAGCCATGTGCTGCAGAATGGGAAGAGCCAGGAGTAATGGAGAGAGGGTTTCCTGCTCTTATTCATCAGACAGACAAGACAGCAGCTTGATGCAGGAAAAGAGCAAACCTGAGAATGCACTTGGAGTCAGCGTGCACTGCCTCCCCACCCCCACCTTGACGTCACACCATCACAAACCCTCCTGCCTTTCACTCTGAGTGTCATTCATTCATTGCCAAGACTGATGAAAAATTTACTTGGCAAAAATTCAAACAGTGCACAGCTGCGAGGTTTTAGTTTTTAGGCAGAGTGCCTTCAATTGAAAATGATTTATAAATAGTGCTCTAGCGTTCCTTCCCACAGTGAAACTCGGCAGGGCACGAGGTACAGTAAATGGGACATGAAAGCTTCACTGGGGCACTTTATGGCATGATGAGTTTCTAACTAAACTCCTGAAAATCTTGTTCGATTTGCAGAAGTGGATGTGTCGTTTAATGCATGTTGCATCCATGATATAACGGTGTCTCTTTAATCCTCTCTCCAGGGGAAAGGCAGCTGGTTAATCCATTGGAGGGTAAAGGTGACTTAAGAGGCTGATTTTAAACTCGGAGGATTTAAGTTTCCACTTGACTTGAAGTTACTTCTGCTTCAGTCATGTAAAACTTTCTGGTATCTACAGTGACTAGCAAACACTGTTGACCGCCAGCCTCAGTTAACTAGCTATAAACCTGTGCACTGGGATAGCATTTGGTGCAGTGAGGTCTGTGGCAGCCACCAAGCATTTGAGGGTAGGTTATCTTGCTCAGAATGGTACCTACTGTGAGTTGGGATGGAAGATGGATTAGAGATCTTCAGATCTCCATACCACAGAATGGTACAGTGGGGATTTTGCCTGTAACTGTACAACATTAGAGTGGGAGAAATATTAAACACCTTGATCCAAGTCCAGAACAAGACAGAATTATAACTCACTGGGAGTTCTTTCTGTTAACACCGCAGGAGATTATAAGAGAACAGTTAAAATACAAGCCATGAGATTTTTCTGTGTAATACAAGTTATGTTTTGTACAGTTTCATGGGTGAGAACAGTTCTCTGGTGACTTGTGAAATATTCATTCTTCTTAGATTAGTTTAACCTCGAGTATTGGCATATGATTATGGGGCATCCCGGGTGTTCACTTATACACTCCAGCAGCATCACTGATTAGCAGGCAGGAGTGCTGCAACATGTCTCACATTTATGTTTAAAAACACAGTTAGCCAAAGCTAAAAAAATCTGGTTTACAATAGTTTTATTAAAGTCTACATCCTGCTAACCAAAATCTTAAGTATGAATCTGGAGAAAATAACTGGACGCAATGACTATGGCCACCCCAAAGATAATGGCCATGGAGGCCATTCAGGGTGTTTGTTCTCTGCAATCGTGGCCGGAGAATTGTTTTGCATCAGAACTATCTCTGAGCAAAGCCTGTAAAGCTGAGTTATTAAGCTGTTCAATTTAGAAATGTATAGTTAACAATTCTTCATATTCTTTATTTTGAGAACATGTCCCATGTATTTTGACAATTCACACGTAATGTTTATGATAAAATAACTATATCCTGTGATTCCGCACCATCCAATGCTGATCCTTGTACTCGCACTGCAGAGCTGTAATCCTGCTCTGGTCAACACCACATTGGTGTGGATTTGCTATTTGTAGTTAACTATATTAGTGCAACAGGTTTTCAGTCAACTGAATTGGCAGCCCTCCTGCTGCCGTTTACAGTACTAGCCCATAAAACCTTTTCTAGAGAAGATGTGGAGACTAACTGGCCAGATGGTTAATACATAATAGAGCAGTGATTGCACTGAACAGAAGCCCTGGCTCCATTCGATTCTGCTATGTAAGTAGCTGTAAGCCTAGTGTAATATGTCAGAGGTAAGAGAGTGTTTCATTGTAGGCATTTATTGGGAAGACGGTGTCTTTCCAGAAGAAGAGGTGCTGCGATATGGTCTGCAGTACCGAAAAGTGTAAAATGGCTGCCGAGACACACAAAATGGCAGCCAGAGGCCACTGGACTGGAGAGGCGCAGTATTCCACATGGAGAGGGGTGTTTAGCGCTAGATATGAATGGATAAAAGTCCAGTATTCGTGTTTTTAACGTGGCACCTCTGACAGTTCTGAAGTTGCTTAATAAATTAGTTGTATTTTAATGCTTCTGCGTGCTTGCGTTGTATATCAAATCTTATAGTGAAGTATTTTGGACGTGGGCAAAATAGCTTTATGCAAAATTGTTTTTATTAATGAAAACATTTTTGGAAGAAAACTAATTTTAAGTCGTCACTCAACGTCTTGGACAACTGAATAATTCTCTGCAGATTTAACGTAATTTCCGATGCACGCGATGCTGGGGACAGCTCTCCAACTGGTGTCCCAGGAAATTAGTTATGATTTCAGGTTACTGCCCTGTGTATGGGCAGGATTGTAATGTCAACCTGACAGGCCGACACTTTCATTCAGACACCAACTGCAATCTCTCCAGTTCTGGTGATCTGGTCAAGTGGTCGTGGCAGAATGGGGAAGGTGAATATACTGTTTTCATATTCTTTATGTGTCATGTATTGTATAAATGGTTTGCCCAGGTACCCAGGCGGTGCAGACATTATCTGGAGGGAATTGGATTAGTGGATGCTGGAGAATGGAGTTGGGGAGGTGGGGGCGGGGAGCTATGGGTAATGGAGAGAGACTGGATGGGCCGGGCAGACTGGGACAATCTATCAGTTCTGCACATCCCTAAGTTTCTCTGCGCATTTTAAAAAAAACTAGATTGGCTGCTGTGAATTACTACAATGGAGCCTTGTTGTGAGGGTACTGTGTTTTGCTTCAGGGGCTACATACTGCTGTGCTGGTCTTTCTGCTGTTGTCTTTCTGGCATCTTATCCTTTATGGGGTGCCTGAAGGCTAGAATGGTTCAGATTTGAACTACTGGGGCAGTATTTGGCTACATTTATGTTATCTTACACAAAAGTAGCTGTGCAAATTGTTGTTTAATTCGCTAAACCTAATTCTCAATATGTAGGGCCCAGTAACTAACCTCTAATCTAGTTCCACTAAGCGATGTCAGCAGGTAATCCAATGCCATGTTCATATGAGTAACTAATCGCAGGTTTGTTTTCCGCAGCCGACTAGTCCTATGGACCACATGGGGATGAAAAGACCTCAGCCGTATGGTGGCAATAATAATCCATATGCACAGCAGCCTCAGCAGGCACCACCGCAGCAGAGCGGACCTTACCCAGGACAACCGTATGGACCTCCAATGTCTCAGCGCTATCCTGTGGGTGCGCAGGGCAGGACCCAAGGCACCATGAGTGGCGGGATGCAGTACCCACAACAGGTACGGTGGCAAAGGCAGAGCCAGCATAGCCAGGATGCTCATTTTATAAATTTCCCTAAAGTCTGGTTGGTGTTAAACTCTGGAAGTTACTGAAGAGCAGGTCCTTTATTTTTCAGTTTGGGGGAGCTTGAGAACACTGACGACAACAACACATGCGCATTAGATAATCAAGCGTGTGACCTGAAAGAAGCCGATCTTTAGGTTCTATTTTGTGATGTCCCTGTGCTTGCATTCAATTGGAATATGGGTTATTCACCCATATTAAAATAAAGACCTTTTATCACTTGAAAGAATTAGAAACCAAGTAAAGAGGGAATGTAATGGTAAATAGGTGAATTAATGCAATACACCCTGACATTGCCCACAAGAAGTGTTGCATAGGTCTGCATTTGGATTGGTTACAGACTGAAGCTATTCACGCTGGTTGAATCGTGTCTGCCAAAACCAAATGCAGTGGGCATTCCAAGTTTGCAACGTTCTTCTGTCACTCCACATGTCCTGGAACCACTTCTATCACTCCACGTGACTAGACTGAGTTTCATTGGTTCTGCACAGCTGCATGTGCCCGGAGATGGCATTACTAAGATGAGGGAGTAAAGTTACTGGTCTTGCTATTTCATCTATTTCCTATGAGCTAACAGTAACACCTCCAAAAACTGTCTCCTAAATGCAGCATTTTAAAATGACAATGAAGGCATTTTATGATTTTGAATATGTGTATTGTGTCATGCCCACCATACGATCTTGAGGTCTGCGCCTACTGTAGCACCACGTGGTGCTTGAAGCTTCACAGCAGGAAGTCTGTGACTGAGGGCAAAAGCTTTGAGTGGCATCAAACTCATTTGTTTCCCTCACATTTTGATAAGAGCCAACTTTCTCTAGTTGAATATCGACAAAACTGAGGCCCTCCTGCTTAGCACCCGCCACCGCCTCCTCATCTCAGGCGCTGGTAACATCACGATTCATGGATGCACTTTCCTTGCCCTTCACACATCTCGATTCCCACCTCCAGGTTGGGTGGAAACTCTTGCCTGTCCAGCGTCTTGGGATGTCCTCCCAATGTGAAAGACATTATATAAATTTAATTTGTTGTTATTGATTATTTGCACTTCACTTGCTGTTGCTTTTTATCCGCTTAAACAAATGAAATTCTGGCTTGTTTTCTTGAGATGTAATACATTTTTAAGCTTCTGTTTCCACCTGAATTTTTACCCCTTCTCTGCAGATGGCTCCTTACAGCCAACAGGGTGCAGGCAGTTACTGTCAGCAGGGCCAGACGCCTTACTACAACCAGCAGCAGCCTTCCTACCCTCAACAGCAGCGATTCCCACTACAGCAGGTAAGTTCTGGACTTAAGCTACAGATGAACTGCTTTCACATGTGTTCACTGCCCAATGTGTTCCCCGCCGTTATCAAGCAATCTTAAATCTTGTGTGTAACCTGCACGTGAAGTATAGTGGAGCAGCTGTCATGTTTCTTCACTCAGGTAACCTTTAGTCTCCTGGTTCAAGGCAAAGTGAAAATGGTACTCCTGTAAGAATGCTAAGATTGGCTTTGCAATTTGATAGTGAAATTGGTGAGGAAAAAGGGCTGAGGTGCTTTCCCTACAAATACCTTTCAGTTGCCTTTGCTTGACACAGCGGCATTGCCTGATCTCTTTGGAAAGTTGGATTCGCCCAGGTTTCCAACAGTGGTGGATCTTGGCTGCTCAGATTCTCTGTAATTCACAGTTTGTTTTGCAGCAGGACATGTCTCAGGAAGCATTCGGAACTCAGCCTCCACAGGCTTTGACTTCCAACAAACCCAGCCAGGAGGAGCTGACCCTGATGCAGCAGGGACGTCCATCCAGTTTGCCGGTAAGTGCTTGTTCTTCCTGCTCCCAGTCTGGTGTAGATGCAAATATTGACTGATCTTTATGTGTAACAGACAGCATGAGTGTGAGGTCAGAATTGGGTATCTGTTGGGGCTAGACTGTAAATTGTTGTTGGGATAGACTCTGAATTGTTGATTTCTTCCCCTTTTATTTCTCCCTCCCTCAAATCAGTGTTACTAGTAGACAGTTGGTATGTTTGTCTAGCCCTTAGAATAGCCAGTTACTTCATGTTCAAGATGTGCCTTGAATTGTTCTGTGGCTCTGTGCACTTTTCTGTAACACTTTTTATAACATTCAAAGTATGTGTGCAAACGTTCTTTCTCTTTTGGTTCATTTTGTTGGTAGTACTGTACTCATGGGATTAGTGGACCTCAGCACCGGTTGTGTTCCTGATTTGG
This sequence comes from Callorhinchus milii, assembly GCF_018977255.1. Classification (NCBI taxonomy): domain Eukaryota; kingdom Metazoa; phylum Chordata; class Chondrichthyes; order Chimaeriformes; family Callorhinchidae; genus Callorhinchus; species Callorhinchus milii. Next base: position 16,480,109 of record NW_024704751.1, read on the forward strand.
ACATAATTATACTTGTTAAACAATGAAAAACCTGGGTTAGATTGGGTTTTTAAAGATTAGATTATAAGAGCAAAGAAGTTGCATGTGGAATGAATAAATAAATGAATTAATTAGAGCAGGTGATGGTGGGATTGAATCCTTATTTCAACACAGGAGAAAGTGGAGAGTGTAGGATGGTATTTTTGTAGCTTGGGTAAAAGCTTAATGGAGTAATAGCCATAGTGTTAATGTATTAATGCATTGGAGAGTAGAATGGTTGTGATAGAAAGAGAAGAGTCTTGCCTCTTGTATCCTGTTTAGGAAAGAGAAGTACAAGAGGAGATGCCCAGATCTGGGAAATGATTCTAAATCTAAAACGTGCTGTTAAACATATCAAGTACATTGACTGACCAGGGTAGATTAGATTTAATGGTTAGTATTGTACCAACATCTGTGCAGCTATAATCCAGACAGAGTTCCAAATCCACAAGGGTACTGGGTTACAAGTTGCATTGGCTTCAGCTATTCTACACACTGTCAGAGTAGAAGGTACCTATAGGTGCTGCTGTGGAGACCTATAACTTGCTCTAATCTGGAACAATTGGTGCAGATATTTCACATCTGCTGACAGATGATACTCTTGTGATGGAGTAGCACTTGATGGTTCACTATCTCTGTAATAATGCCACCTTGTGAGCAATGCTCTATTGCACGGTTCCCTTACAAAAGGAGAAACAGAAATAGAGAGTTGAAAAGGGGTTATGTTTTGTGCACAAGGGACTAGCATTGGGTGTGTTGTCAGAGCGTTTCATGTGGACAGAGTGCCTGACAGTCGACATGTTGAGATAGACCCTTTGCCCCGTCTGTTTCCAGTGAGCAAGTATCAGAAAGCTAATGCTGAGGACTAGTCAGTGATATTCCTTTCTTAAATACAAAATACTCTGGGTTAGTCTGCATGAGTACAGATCTCTTAATTGTTGTGATGGGTCTTCTGTGTTTCAAAGTTTTCATCCCTAAAAGTTGATCATGAAGCCCAGAGGTTGAATTTGTTATTGTCCCTGGCTTCTTTTTCCTCAATATTTTCGCATCCATTTTATAGGGCAGCCATTTTAGGCATCTGGAGCAATGCATTACAGAGATCGAAATAAGCACCCTCCTGGAAGTCCGAGACAGGCTAAAATACACTGGGGCAAGTACAGATTATTTGTTACCTGTCCCTGGGACCAAGTACATCAGGTCTACATTATTCACCATCAGTCTTACGGCAAAAGAATTGTTCAGGGCTATTTGATTTACAGGAGATGTAAACCCAGCTGCTTAAATGTTTCTGTGCAGCTATTTATTGAACCAGTGTAGCCTAGATTAATAGGCCTGATTTGGACAAGTAACTATTTTTTGATGTCTTCCAGAGACAGTGGTACTGTTAAAGCAAATGAGGGGTGCTGTATTGTGAATAATGTAGGTTTGATTTCCTGATGCTTCGGTAGGAAGTACAGGTACAGTACTGTGTGTAAAGCATGCCATTGAGATTGTTAAAGCCACTGAGATCAGGGAATGTTCAGTTGGCTGTGTAGTGTATTCTATTCATGCACAAGTCTGACCTTGTGTATTCTGCACAGTCTGAGCTGTGGCACCATGTGTGTTGGGAAGCAGAGGGAACTCGCTGCTTGAGCACAGGGGGACTGGAATGTGGGCCAGCAATGAAGCTTCACGTCTAACACATGAACGCCAAGCTGTGATGAACAAAGCTTTGTTACAGGCGGGCTTAGATCAGTTTCCTTTTTATTTTGCAATTGCGTTCTGTAAATTCTGAGGCAGTAAAGCTCTTTCTGACCCAGGTTCAGCTAAGTCCCAGACCTCTATTCTGCATTTCAGAGATTAACATTGCACAGACAGAAATCTTAGAATTTCTTAGTTACTTGAAAAATTCTTAAATGAAGAGGTCTACCAGATCTTTTGTTCAGTTGAAACTCTGAGGCAGGACAGACCAAAAGCCCAAATTTATTTATTTGGTGAGTGCTGAGGAATGTGCTGAAGGGATTGTGTTTGCTCCGGTTTGCATTCCTCTCAGCCGCTGCCCTCGATACACTGCTGCTAAAGCAGAGATTGATTTTTCCCGGCATTCCTCCTGCTGCACTCATCTGCCGTGCAAGAGGAGCCTGTTTTATTTTCTTCTTTGCTTTGTGCCTCAGCCCCTGCTAGTACCTTACACGTGCCATGTTTCCTCTGCTGGAGAGATCCAGGGCTTGGTGTTTCTGTCCATCTCTGTATGATTGTGGCATGCTTCATTAGCAGGACTGCTCCTGAAATGAAGCACTCCATTATAAGGTGTGGTTTCTCCAGCAGCAAATTGGGGGACATGTCAAGGAAGGTACTGTAGTTTGAGCTTGTGACCCCTTTGGGAGACCAGTTGTATGGGACATGTTTCTCCACCATGCATTGTATCTATGCTTTGCTGCTCAGTGATTTCTTATAGTTGATGATGTGAAGTGTTTCATTAAACAGATGATACTGGGGAAGTGGCTGTGTGGCGTGCCGTGTGGGTTATTGTGCTGTTTGTCCAACTTTAAATTGGCCGATAGCAAGATTCAGCTAAGAATCTGCAATGAGTGAATCCTGATGTGTCCTGGACAACCCTCTGTAGAGTTGTAAAGGATCGCTGGTTGCAAATATTGTACATTACTCTATTGTCATCTTGGTAATTTACTGATCAGAATATGTGTGTGGCATTTACTAAATGTGCAGTCCCTTCTTGTGCCTTCACATGTGGAGGCAAGAATAGAATTTCCCCCTTGTCTTAATGAATGCTGCACTTTTATAAATGCATCTGTTTTCCTATGACTTTTTAATCTTTTTGAATCTTTGTGCGTGTTGATTGTGTGGTTGTATTTGTGCATTAGATCACACCTGATGTGATGAGCCTGCTGATTGGGTAAAAGGGGTTAAAGACTGATTCTTTGCAGCCTCGGGTCATTCCCCTCAACTCTTGATTCTCATGGGAACATCTGTTGAACTTTCTTGGAATTGGTAATTTATTTTCTCCATTCCCCACCAGCCACGGAATAAAGGTGATTGGGGTAAACTTTTAACTTCAAAACAAATAAAGTGGAAGGAAGCAGTGGTTGGCAGTTATCTGTTTTGGAGTTAATGAACTAGGATTTGGATAATGCTTTGGTGTTTCCATGCGGTAACGAAACAGTCTTAACATAACAGCAGGGTTTTATTTATCCAAAGGAACTTCCTCAGTAGTGAGATGTCCTAGTCTCTTACACGTTTGAGTCATGGTTAATGCATTTTTTTTCTTTCTGTCTCTTTATCTCTCACCTCTCTTCACATTGGAGAAATGTATCTTTGTAAATGTAATTTGGATCTTCCTTCTACTGTTCTACAAACTGTGAGTCAGTGTGAACATGCTGAGCAACTGTATCTCTAGTTATAGTGAGTGCGAGCGCACTGAGTGACCCTGTCTGCAACCACATCTTGTGAGTGTGAAAAAGGGTAGTTTCATTGTATGTGGAACGACAAACATTTAAGTGCACCGCGAATGTGTCTCAATGTTAAATATATGTTTGTTGAGTGTCTTATTTTGTGCTTTGCACATTCAGCTGGTGCTGTAACTGCAAATATCAGTCTAGCTGTAAGCGAAATCTTAATGAGCTGGTGCACTAGTCCCAGCCTGCATATATACCTCCACTTGTGATGTGTGGAAGAGCTTCAATGGGTTTAGGCTGTTTTAAGGAGTTAACAGCTGCAATTATTAGCTTTGTGTGCTGTGATTATTATGGGCTGTGTCAGAGGAGATGATGGATGTTTTATCCAGTTCGGTGATGGGTGTGTACGATGGTGATAGCTCAGTTTACGGGAAATGCTGCACACTGGGTTTGTTTAGTGGCACAAAGATGCATATGGCAGTGGGGGAGTGATTACTTGCCACTTGCTGTTTTTCATGGCGGATACTTGATTAGGTGGATAAGGAGATGAGGGTAATGTTGCAGGGAAATCCCCAGCTCTGGTTTAATGGGAAGGTTTCAAGATGCAACCTCTGACTAACCATACAGGATAAGCTATCAGGGATTTTACGCTGGGCAACGTGTGATTGCTTTGCGATCAGCAGATATGCACTCTTGTGTGGTGTGGNTTTTTTTCTCTGCTGTTCCACCTCTCGAGTTGGTGCCTGCACACCACTGGCTGTGGAGTCTTATTCAGCGTTCGGGGCCCATTTCCTGTTGCTATTCTAGTGCCTCGCTTCAGGGGCCTGGTTCCTGTTTACATGTGTTATACTGCGTCAGGGCCCTGGCGTCTCTTACACTCAGCTTTGTATGTATTTTTCTCAGTTTTACGGTTTAAAAAAAAATCACACTGCATTAATCTTCGGAGGTGTAAATGACTGCCGCCACTTTTGCTTGCATCAGCGCGGCAGTGACGGTGTGCTGCTTACTGAGGCTTTGCTGTGGTTGTATCGAATGCTCTGAATTTAATCTTTTAACAATGTGCAGTCAAGGCTGACGGCCACGATATGTCAGACCATTTCTGCTCTTATCTTGTAACATTTCAGTTACCAGTGTTGGGGAGGTGAGCACTGGCTGATGGGGGCACCAGACCTCTCTCTTTCCCCCCCCCCCCCTTCCTTTTAATTATAAGCTTTGGATATGCCCTACAGAAGGCCTCTGAGTAGGGGGATGGGATGCTTTGTATTCTGAGCTGAGGAAAGCACGTGCTGGGCCAAGGCCGTGTGACCTGGGAATAGCATTGAGGCTTCAGACCTGATCCCTGTGCATGAAAGTCATGTTAAATGAGCGCAGATTTAAAAGCTTCATGACGCGGCCTGATCAAAACTTCTTTTTAAAAAAAGAAAGCATCTGTTTATTTCTTATCGTTTTCCCTAAAGATATCACTTGCGGGGTGGGGGCAGCAGGGTGAGGAGGGAATCTAGCTGCATTGTATTAACGACTGGCATTTTCTATAGCACCCTTCACGCGCAGTAGTGTCTCGGAGTGCTAAACGTGTGTTTGAGGATAGTCCTTGTGTTAGCCACATCTACGATTTACTGTTTGGATACACTGCCGTATTCTAGAAGGGAGGAACGCGCCTTCTAATCTCAACTGCACCCGGTTGTATGTATTTTGTCAGAGAGCTGTTTTGTGTGCATCGTTCTCTATTGGTAAATACTTAATTAAGATCAGATTGCTTCTCCGTCAGACTTCTGCTTAAGTCAAATTGCAAATCTTGCTATAACTACAAATTTTCACTGAGTTGTTTTTTGACCTGACTTCAGACTTGATTTCTGCAAATGAGCCCCGCTGCTCAGGGAGGGGATGTGGTTATCTGGTGCGCGGATAAGTGACCATCTGCTCCAGCTGCTTGGAGTGATGTAGTATCAGTAACTGCCTCGATGTGGATCCAGGGTGACGTGAAGCTCCCGGGTAACTCTTTCCCCAGCCTGTGTCTCCGGTTACCATCAGTTACCGTAACTTGACGATGGTACTTGGGTAACATTTGCATCTATAGTTTACATTTTGGAAACACTGCAGTATACTGGGGGGCTGGGGAGAGAAAAACAGAGGAAAATGCTTTATTCTGTTCTCTCTTGCCCTTGGAATACAGTACACAGCATAGTATCTGCACTCACTTTTCATTAACTGAAAATATAAGTTCTGTAAATAGGAGCTTTCCTGTAAATGGCCATTATCTCTGTGGTTCCTATGAGTGATTAGGCAGCACTGGCAGTGGGTTTACTTTATTCCATGTCTATTTTGTTTTGGGCCAGATCATGACAGACTCTATGGTAGGTTTGATAAAATAACCTACGAAAAGACAGTATGTGATGTACCAAATAACGGTTGGTGGAGGGGAGAAGGAAGAAGCTGGATTTGTATATGTGGGCGGGGGAGAAGCTGGCCTTGTTTGGAGGAAAGGGTCTGTACATGTAGTTAGGGGTAGGGATTGGGTTGCAAGTTTGACGTTGTTTGGTGGTCTTTGGATTTTACACCACGGTGAGGAAAGAGGTATATATTAAAGGATGCTTCTCTGTAAAGCTGACGGTCTCCTTTGTAGTAATTGACTCTGCAGCTGACCTTTGATCTGCTGTGAAGAATGAAGAGCAAGGCGTGCGCCAGTGTTGACTGGTGGAATAAGCAGTGTTGCCGTGGCAATTGGCTCTGCCAAATCAATGTATTCAGCTTTGAAAAATGTAGGAAGCTCGGTGAGTTAACCATCATCTGAGCTTGTGAGGAGGAGTTGGGCAGAAGCGAGCAGGAGGGAGGGATGGACCGAGGCAGTGGGCAGGTGGAGGAGAAGGGGGATGTGGGCGGGCAGGTAGAGTTGGTGAGACGGGTAGAGGCTTTGAATGGCCAAACCTTGACAAGCAGTCACTTTTAACGAGTGATGACATTGCAATCTTTAAATATGTTTTACTGTAGTAAAAATAGAAGATTTAATATTCTTGCTAACAATTCAGCTTCCAGCAGAGCACCACTAGACATCTCAGTTTGTGACTGTCCAGTGATCAGTTTTATCATACAAACTTATTTACAATCAAAATGACTGTCCAGAAAATTTGACAGTCTATTGTACACCTCCGCTTTCCAAGCCTTCAGCCACCTGTCCTCTGAAACTCTTCCAAAATCTGAAAAGCATCTCTTTTCACCTGTGCCCTTTATCAAGTGTCCTAAAATCTCCCTTTTCCCTGCTTAATGCTCACTGTCTGTTTCATTTTTAGACATCCACTCTACATATTCTCCTTTAAAACTATTTCAAAATGTAAAACTAAACAACTGAGCTAGTGCTGTTGGCATAAGTGTTGTATTTGGGTAAAATAGTGACGTTATTGCAAATTCAGTGTCGTATCGTGCAACATCTTAACTCTGCAGAGCTCGCTGCACGCCTCATTGATACTGGATTAATTAAACATGTACTGTCTGAAGTGTGCAATACTTCCATCAATTTGAGATTTGAGACCAAATCTGTGCAATGTCCAAGTCTGTTTCAGCAGCCTGCAAGCTGAGTGGCCAAGTCCCAGCAAATGGCTGCCATCTGGGTATAGTAACCTGGCTCCCTGCACATGGCTGTTGTTACTAAACACTGAAATCTTACAAATACACCATTTTGAAGCAGAAAGTGCAGCCAAAGTCTGGATGGGGTGCGCATCCTATGAATCAGATAGTTAAAATGTTTACGTTCATTCGAGCCATAGATTTTGAGAGAGGTTTGTACACATCAATCATCTGCTTATTGGAGACATCAGTCTTGGTTACAGTGCACCTGCGTTCCTCCTTTGTGGCAATTCATGAATTGGCCGTCAATCAGACATAAACTGACACCCATTGCCGCTAGGTCATTGAGATGTTGCCTCAGACACGATTGCAGTCAGTGAGAGGAGCAAATGGTTTCATTCTTTTTATTAAGCCAGTCCTCTGGTGCTTGGAAGGGAGTTGCCCCTATCCCAGGCCTTCTTAATCAGATATACCAAAATACACCAGAATGCAATCTGTCCCAGATACAACAGTGACACATTGATAGCTAACATGTGAAGAGAAGATTGAAACCACTGGGTAGCTTTCAAACCTATTTCTGTCTTGGAAGACGAAGGATGAATAAGGGGGCTGGGTCGGGAACTCTCTGAATGCTACTCTTGTGGCTGTAATCTTCATTTTGAGCCAAAGCCTGATGCTGCATAAAGTACATTGTCTGCTATCAATGCCCCTTAATGGGCAAGACTCCGGAGTGGATACTGGGGAATTCTTGCCATGTTGCCTTGAAATATCTGTGTATTAATGCTGATTTTTCAGATGATGACTTGCCATTATACCTGTGGCTGGAACAATATTTCCCTGTCACAAGGATTCCATTCGCAGATGTCCACAGTCCCAGAATTTCATATTCATGTTAAGAAGCTGTTGAACTAATGTGTAATCCAAATCTGCCACCTTGGCTCAGTCAACGAGTGAGTGACGGCCACTTACTGAGCTGTTATGGGCACCTGTGATAAATTGGAGTTTACAAAATCCATTGACACTGGGGTGTGCTATTTAATGATAAATTCATGTAATTGTTCCAAAGAACATCAATGTTGAATCATTAAACAATTAGAAGTTATTTGAAGTATTTTCATTTTGAGTAATTGGTTGAGATCCTGTCCTGGGTGCAATTGATTTCTGACAGTGTAATGAGCTCACTCCTGCCTCTGAGGGAACTACTCTCCTGTGAAGCCCCACAGGCTGAAAGATGTGAGTGAGCAGATGCTTGGCTGATTGTAAATGTCTACTCCAGCCTTGTCCCTGGGTCAAACGCCCAGCATATGAGGGAACTTTGCAAGCCGGAAATTAGCATTGAAAGCATTGGTGCTTTTGGAGGTAAAAGCCCTGCATTTAAACATTAAATCTTATTCCAAAAAAATGTGTTGGATTTTTATCAGAATAAATATACACTTGAGTATTCTGCAGTTGAGGAAAGTTACAGTTAGCTGCCCTCTGGGTACCTCAGACCCTCCAACTGGCATGGTGAGAGAGAGCATGATGAGACTACCTCGGTGTTCCCGGGTTAGCTTACGCGACTGCTGCAGCATTGGCTTGTGCAAACGCGGACACATGCATACGTTCTGCACACGTGCACTAATGACAGCTCCTGTCAGCACAGAGATTGCTCTGCCAGTATGGAGAAGCCTCAATAGGCTCCGTGCACTTTCACCTCCACGCTATTGGGTAATGATTAAATGTCCCAGTTTGCCTTCAGGGAATTGTGACTGACCTTTGATACTCTAGGTATATGACAATAACCAAGGCCTCAGGCTTGCATTCCTGCTTCTTTCAGAGGTGTTGTTTGAGAGTCCCATATTCTAACCACATACAGTCCAGCACTGCAATCAGACTTCATCCTAGCTATGTACAGTGATAGCAGGGCTGACTGTCTACTTGACCCTATGGTCCAGCTCAACAGATTCTGTAAATTAGGGGTGGAGCAATAATAAAGTTATTCCATTCCTCTCTAGTGCTTCTGCCTTGCTACCTTCCAGTTCACCACATTTAGATTGGCCACGTGGTGTTTCCTCACACAAGTGGCCAATCTAAATGTGTGAGAACAGTCGGCGCTTGTCATCACCAATTCTCTTCTTACCTGACATCCGTGCTTGTACACTTTCCAGCTGGGGCTCCTGGAGTGAGAACCCAGAGGTCAACTGACATGGCCCAGGCTGCTTTGAGAGGGATCGTGTGATTAACTCCCTGCATCACCAAAGACGTTTATTTTTTTAAAAAATCTCTTGAATCTGGTTATGATTTAAAGGGAGCTTGCTCTGTGATTCGGGTGGTCAGTTCTCCAGTTTTGTGTGGGGCACATATATATATCTGTCTCGTATTAGAGGTGCCGTCCTTTAAATGAGATGTTAAACTAAATTGTTCCTCTTCCCCCCCCCCACCCCACCCAAGCTCATCACCCGCAACCTCAAGACTTCACTGGCTCCACATTATCAGTTGATCAAATTCTAGTTGATCATCCTCACTTTAAGTGCCTCCAGATCTCATTCCACTCTGTCTCAGGCCTCTCCTGGAGTTTCAACCTACACAACAGTGATGCATCTCACGGTGGTGAAACTGGAGATGGGGGGGAAGAACAATAATAATAAATTGCATTTATATAGTGTCTTTCACAGTGGGAGGACTTCTTAAGGTGCTGGACACTGAAGGGTTTGCACTCGAGCTGGGCGTTGGAAGCAAGAGCGGTGGGGTAGGAAGATGACTGAAGGTACGATCAAAGAGGAGGGTCTTGAGACAGGCCTTGAAAGAGGCATGGGAGGGGCCGAAGTGAAGGGACTCCAGGGTGGAGTTCCAGAGGGTGGAGGCAAAAAGGCTGAAGGCCTTACCCCCAAAAGTGGGGCGGGCAGGCCAGGAGACATGGAGCAGGCCAAAGTCCCCTGAACAGAGGGGTGGGCAGGTTGACAAGGCTTTAGTAGGCTGCAGAGGTAGGGGCAAGACCATGCAGGGTGATAGGCTCACGGAGCTTAGTGTGGGAGTGGATAACACCTTCAGAATTCTGAATAATCTGCAGGTTGTGGAGGGAAGAGTTGGAAAGTCAGGCAAGTTAGCTTAGTCAAGCCTACATGCGAAGAAAGCATCGAAGAGAGGCGACATCGCGACTAGGTAGGCAATGCTGCGGAGGTGGGAGAAGGCAGAACGGGAAGTAGCACAGATATGGGATTTAAAGAACAGTTCAGGGTCAAACAAGACACCAAGGTTCTGTACTGGTTTGGTGAAGTGGAGAGTGTATTCATGAATAGTGGATGAGGTGCTGACTGGAGCCAGGGGGGAGAGCCGCCACCTTGTCAACATTCAACAGGAGAAAGTTGGCTTTCATCCAGGATTTGATGTGTGAGACAATCGACCAGGACAGCAATGGTCCTGGAGAAGGGGTTGGAGGCAGAGAGAGAGTTGGGTGTCATCCGTATACATGTGAAATTTAACCCCATGGATTGCTTACAAGGGAAAACAGCAGCATTTAGTCAGTCCTTGGTAACTTTTGTCTCCATCACTTGATCTGTTCAAAGTTCACCTCACTCACATGCACAGTGCGCTCCATAAAAGCACACACCCTACATCTCCACACCCAGCCTTTGTATGTGTTTGTGTGTGGTGTGTGTACTTGCACACACTTCTAGCTCCAGTCGTTTAGTGATGTTGTGGGATATTGCGGATGCCATGAGGGGAAGGCTCTCTGTATTTCGCGGTTGGGGCCGGGTAAGCAGGTGGGTTGCTGGATAACGCTTGGAGTGGTGTTGACTGATATTTGAGAACAGCTTAGCCCTTGGCTAAGGTGCATTGAATAAGGATGGGGCTCAGCTGATAAATACATTGCAGTTTCAGACTCTGGTTATTTGAATGGCCCTGGAGCTTTCTTAGTAAATTTGAAGTTGTATTTTATATTGGACAAAACCGTGGCTCCAGGACTTCAGTTGCAGTCACCCACTCAGCACATCACAGCAGCACATGTCAGCTTCACCTTCCATCCAATGATTGAGGTGAAGAACGATAGATAGGACAACAAGGCTGTTTCCCTCTTCCCATCTCTTAATGATATAAAAGTCTCTAGAGAGCTGGATTGCCTTGTCTGCACTCCAACCTCTGAGGTACCACCTTGGGGGTGGGGGTTTCTCACAAGGTGGGCTCTTGTGAAATCTCTATATTAATGCACATTCATGTTGCGTTTGGCATTTTGAAAGGCTGAAATCTTCTGGTTTGCAAGCCAGAAAGTGCCTTTTGTCACTGCACATGCCTGTCTCATTTGCATGTGCAGCTGCTGCACGGTCCGTGATGTCATACAGACGCTATTCTTGTGACAACTGGCCGAGCTATTCCTTCCACAAATCGCCTTCCACCGCCGAGCAACTGGAGAAGCACACTCTTTAGGGGTTAAAATTCATGTCCAGTGAATCTTCTGTGGTCAGTAGCAATCTCTTGTCTGAGCAGCAGGACCCCTCCATATTGCTGTCAGGCAGGCAGTACACTGGAGAAAGTCAACGCTAGCCGCTTGAATAATTCCTCATTATGTAGTGTTTAATTACAGAGAGGTGGCACGCCTCCTGGTCGTTTTATTCCTCAGCATCTTTCCCTTGCAACCAACTGGCGAGGCTGTTGTTGAAGGGAGCGCTGCTCGGGATCTTGTTACACACAGCGGCCTGCAGAGACGCCCATTGTCTCTGGCAGAATGCTCCATTGTTCTTCTGAATCGCTCTGCTTTAAATAGTTCAGCCCTCCCTCTTGATGAGCCCATGCCTTGGGGACAGAGCGAGCGATCGCTGTGTAATTATAGTGTGGACTGAAACGTTCGCTGGATGTTGCCAGCCACCTTTCTGTTTTAACCCCTAAACAGCCGACTGAGATGGAGAAAACCAGCTGCCTGCCAAGCTGCTGTTATCAGACCTGCCCCTCCCTGGTCACAGGGTTACTACTGTGTTTAAGTTGAAAGAGACGATGTGTGGATTTCAGGCAGAGCGAGGGGGAAGGTGGAGTGTTGGAACCCTTCATTCTAAAATGGGGGTTGCAACATCAGCAGTGACTGAATTTCCTGCATCAGTAGATCTGCTGCCATAACCACAAATAGAAATGAGAGTACAAAGATTTACACAGAACTTAGAGCACAGAAACAGGTCACTCAGCACAACTAGTCCGTGCCAGTGTTTATACTCCATACGAGCCCTCTCCCATTCCCCTCCTTCACAAGAAGGTCTAACTTCCTCTTGATTGCATCTACACTATCTGATAGTAAGACTTCTCAAAGCTTAAAGAGGGGGGAAGTGAAGATCCCAACCCTTCAATGCGCCCAATCTGTTTCACATTTTGTCATCGTCCACCGCAGGGTTGTGTTGAAGTAGCTATGAGTGTCGTCAGCAGGGTTACTGATTCTGTCTTCCACACAGTCAGAATATTATCTGGACGCACACCCATTTCTTGCTGAAGAGATTCGGAGGAGTGCAGCGAGGCTCGTGGAGATGGCATGTAAACATTGTGGACAGAGAACACAACCTGCAGTTTGTCAGCCAACCGGACAGATAGCTCCTGGTCCTAGCTCGGGCTTCTGGTGTTACTGTGCGCTTTTCATCATATCTATAAAAGTTAAATTGATTTAAAGGGGTTTTAAGTGCTCCCGCACAAAGGGTGCTATATAAATGCAAGTTGTTGTTAAAAATTATCTCGCACATTAGGAGTATTTTCAGTGTAAAGCACTTCATCCTTTTTTCTAATATTCTGTAGCCTAAGTACCTTCAGGACATGGGAAGTGAGCAGCTGTTAACACTGAGATACTCGGAGCAGTTAGATTAACGAGAGCATGGATTTAAATGTTGCTCTGTGTGTACCAATACAATACTGAATGGATGGATATGTGATAGTAGCGTGGGACGGTTGTGGGATTTACTCATGTGACCCAAGGCACTGCTGCCACAGCTGGTGGTACTCTGGAGAGCAGGGATGTATTGATCAAACTCGTTTGTGTTAATGCCCAAAGTGAGGAGAAAATGTATTAAACTAATACAGAGAGTGAGGTTAGCGAATAGAAATGGAAGAGTTTTTGGTGCCACTGATTGAGCAGTGTGCTAAGCTGAGGATGCAGTGAACATCTGTTAGAAGCCTGGCATCACACTGAGAGAGGGGGGGGAAGAGAAAGAGAGACGATCATCTTACGGGGGCTCACTGTGAGTGAGGATGACCTAAATTGGAAGAAGTTGCATGTCTGCTCCCAATTACAAGTGCGGAGCATGAATCATTCCAGAATGGATTGAATGGGAAAGTATCTGAAAGGGGCATAAGCTGAACCTTGCTCTGCGTGGCATTACGTACTTGCCAACATTCTGCTACATTCGGCCAGTGTCCAGCTTGAGCTTTCTCCCGTTGCAAAAAGTTCAGAGAAATTATTCTGCGTGAAGGGCGCTGTATAGATGCACATTGTTGTTGCTGTTATAGGATCTTATTTGAAGAACACATTCTGAACTTGGTTCAGCCGCACAGAGTCTGGCATCTTAAACACACATCTTACAACTTCATGGTGAGGGGAGGTGGAGAAAATAATAGTGTTAAAGGCAAGTGATCTAGACCAGGGTGGGATTGTGAGCAAGCTGGTCTGAATAGTGCTGCGTGCAGGAACACTTCGGGTTGTGGTTTCTGCTCTGGGGCAGAAAGGAAATGAGGTGATTTGCTGAGTTTGGGCTTCATGCTGCAGCAAGGCCAAGATGTGGAGGCAGTGGAGTTCACACGTGCAACAGGACATGGTATACATGCCCTGATACAGCTTTGGTGAATCACAGCACATAGTAATCAACACTCATTCAGGAGGTCAGAGCCCAAAATAAAACTGGGCAGCATTTCAAAGAAAAGCACAGGCTTTGTTAGAGAGCCAGCGAGGAGTCCAAGATTTAGTGTGAAATCCTTGGACCCATTCCAGTATTTTGATGGTAATGGCAGATGGGCAATAAATCGAAAGCACATGGAGGGCACGTGAGTGAGCACACACTCGGAGCTTGCTCTGTTATTGTTTACAAATGCAAATGTAAAACTGACAGACAGGGTGAGGACATCACCCGGACAGACACTCCAGCCTCCGTTCCCTGTGGCTGCCACTGCACTGCACTGCCACTGGGAATGCGAGCTGCAAAGGCTTTGTATCAGTGACGTGGATTGGCAAAATGAGTATTTAGATATTTTGACGATATCAATGGGATGGATTACTTGCAACCACATCAGTGTCAGGCCCAGTAATTAATTCATATCCCAACTGATCACTCAAGCTTTCACATCAGTTTCAGCAAGTATGTGTGTCATTTAGTCACATAATCAGCAAAAATTTGAGTATGTGTGCACATAGTACAATCTGAAACTGCCTCTGCTGTTGGGTTGCAAGGCAGTTAGAATTTTAAACTCTTTATATATTTGTAACCAATGTTTTGGTACAGTCACCGGGCTATGACTGCAGAGTAACTCCAGGCTGCATTGTGAGGCTGCTGGTTTATCCACGCCATTTTCTTCAGTTGTTTCAAACCACCATTTTGTGCAGTTTAAAAGTACTGTATTTTAGTTTCTGTGATGTTTTGCTCAGTTTAATTTTGTATTGTGTAGGGCCGTTAAGTACTATATAAATGCAAATTGTTATTACCATGTGGCAGGACAGTGTATTGTGTAGGTGTTGGCTGAGGGCGGGGGAATTGCTGCACATATAGAAGCGTGCAATAACTGAAGCCATCGTTTCCTATCGTTAATAAGGAAACTGTGGCTTGTGTTTTGAGCAGCTGACGAGCCTCACCCCACATGATGCCTACAGTAGCTTTGCTTCTCTAATGTTAACATTTAATTTTGCAGTACTTGGGGGGAGAAGGGAGGGGGAAGGTACAGATTTATTAGGTTTTTTAAAAAAAACAGTATTTTACATTAAGTTTCATTATAGGAGAAAGGGAAACATTATCTAACTACATCCACTTTCTGGCTTTGTAGGATCTGTCAGGTTCTATTGATGATTTACCTACGGGGGCAGAAGGACCGCTGAGCCCGGGAGCCAGTACTTCAGGAATCTCCAGCAGTCAGGGGGAGCAAAGCAACCCCGCGCAATCGCCCTTCTCTCCTCATACCTCTCCACATCTGCCTGGGATCCGCGGTCCCTCGCCTTCTCCTGTAGGATCACCAGCCAGTGTCACACAGTCGCGCTCAGGACCACTGTCCCCAGCAGCTGTACCAGGTGGGTCTGTGTGTCTACCACCAGCATCATTCAGCGCGTGCGTTTTCCTTCAGAAGTAACACATTGGTCAGTGCAGTGGGGGAAGGGAGCGTGACTGGGGAACAGAACCTGAGCATCACTCGTCGCACTGCTTCTAAGCTTCTGTGGTGGGGCTGCCTGTCACTGACTTGTAAAAGATGGACCTTCCAATCTAGCCTGTGCCAGAGTGAAATCTGCTGCACAAACTCAGCATAACAGCGTTGTGCTCACACAGGGCTCGTCGTTTCTGCAGCCTGTACAGGGAGTTGAGTTATGGTTGAGCTTGATTTGGAGAATGACAACTTGACTCAGTTAAAACTGACAAACTAGACTCCAAATTGACTAACTTTGGATCTATATCTGCAGGAAACCAGATGCCTCCCCGACCTCCAAGTGGTCAGTCTGATGGAATCCTTCACCCCTCCATGAACCAGGCGTCAATGGGACAGGATCGAGGTGAGTTCAGGGCCTTGCTCACCCCCATCAAAGTGGAAAATTCCAAACACTTTGCTATCTGCACTTGCAGTCTGCCCTATTAGCAGGACTGTCCAGTGATATCACAGTTCAAAGCTGGTTACAAGTTCACAGCACAAGCACAAAACCCACAGTTGGTATAATAATCCTTGCATTTGATCCAGCACCTTTCAAGTCAGGAAGAAGGCTCAAAATGCTTCACAGGATTTACTGTGAATTGCATTGATTATTTTATAGGAGAACGGCTACCAATGCAATAATACTTATCACACTGAGCAAAATAATGTGACACATTGTTGGAGGTGCTGTCCTTTGCATGAGGTATTAACTTGAAGTTCTGTTTACCTGTTCAAGTCGGCTTCAAAGACCTTTGACGCTCTTGAAAAAGAGAAGGGAGATGCTGTTGGTATCCTGGCGAATAAACCTTTAGATTAATTGATCACCTCATGGCTGTTTGTGTGAACTTGCTGTGTGCAAATTGGCTGCTGTGTTTGCCTATAGATACAGTCATTATATTGCAACAATCACCTGTAAAGTGTTTGGGAAGGTTTGATGTTCTAACATTTTATCGAACGCAAGGATTATTAGTTGAAAGCTTTGTATTTTAATTGAAAAGAGATTATAAATTGCATATGGAATATTTCTACTGAATAATTTTGCTCTAATTCGCACATCAGTCAGTAGAATTATACAGCAGGTTATTGGTGGGACGTGCTTCAGGTTCAATGGAGGTTGGTTCTCTGCTGTTGAATGACGATTTTGAGTGGGACTCTCACCTTAATCCTTGTTTCTACAGGCTACATGCCGCGAAACCCCCAGCTGCCTCAGTATGGCTCTCCACAGACCGGCTCCTCCTTATCTCCACGCCAGTCTCCTGGAGGCCAAATGCACACCGGAATGAGCCCTTACCAGCAGAATAATTCTATAAATTACGGGCCCCAGGGTGGCCAGTACGGACCTCAAGGTGAGTAACTATTGTGCCTTTAAATGTCCTGCACATGTGAGGCATAGTGTTATCAAATCTGAAAAATCTGAGTGTTTCGCAGGGATATGTACCTCGGCATTTACCGCTACAGCGGAATTTTGGAGCCTGGAGCCATAGAATGCTCAATGCAAAGGCTGTATGCGGGTTATGGTTTAAGCAGAGGATGTGTGTAGGTATCCTACTTTCATACTGTGTGTCGTGTACAGGTGGCTATCCCAGACAACCCAATTACAATACCATGTCCAACGCAAGCTATGGGATGGGAGGCACCATGAACACAATGACCAGCGTCAACCAAATGCACGGACAAGGTCCTGCACCACCTTATGGAGGGATGCCCCCTGGAAGGATGGGCCCCACGACAATGGGCAACCGGCCTTACGGAGGCAACATGACACCGAATGCACCAACCCTCCAGGCACAGATGACCTCAGGAATGTGCCCACCACCAACAATGAACCGCAAGGCTCAGGACGCTGCAGTGGCTGCAATGCATGCAGCAGCAAACTCTGTGCAGAGCAGGTATGTGGGTGCAGGGAGGTGGACCATGTTATGGACCTCGGCTTCTCATCGAGTGGGGTCCTTGAATGCATTTTGGAAGATGTGTATATCTAATCTGGGTTAATATCCCAGTGGATTTATGCGCTGAATGTTAGTGGAGTGCAAGGTATTGTAGTTAGCAGCACGTGGTGGTAATTTACTGTATCTATAATTGTACAAAGTCTAATTAGTCTCCGTTTCTGTGCCACAGGTAATGAGGAGAATTGGGATGGCAGCTGAACTGGGAGTTGATTAGTACAGTCCCCAGGGGAAGAGCTTCATCAGTAAACAGACCTCAGCTGTGTACTCACCGGTCACTGGCTTCGCACTCACAGGCTCTCACGGGCACAAATAACAGGAGTGGTTGGTAGCAGGCTCCTTGGGGTCAGAGGTTTGGTCCCTGCAGTGAGGACAGAAGTCTGAGACTGGTTAGATGAGGCCTGGGGTCTGAGATAGAGCGGGCAAGGGCTAGGGTCTGAGAGGGATGGAGGTCCTTTATGTCTGCCCTGCAAGAGTATGAATATGTTGTGCTCTTAAGTATGATCTTGTGTCTAATGGTGGATTAAGAGGTTAGAGAAGTCTCGTCACCTCCTGTGTTGTTTGATTTGTAAACTGTCTCAAGTAAGTTTTAGGTGTTAATTCAATCTTTAATTTTACAATGAATTGTTTTTTGAATGCAGGCAGCCTAGTTACCCACCCATGAATCAAGGTGGTATGATGGGTGCTGGCTCCCCCTACAGCCAGGGAATGAACAGTATGGCTGGGATGATGAACCCACAAGGTCCTCTATATTCTATGGCCAGCAACATGGCAAACAGCTCTGCAGGTAAGTGCCGAGGTACAGGACCCTGTGACAAGTCAACCATTGTTGGGCTGGGCAATGATGATGCGGCGTAATTTTGTCCTGTCTGAATGAATTCCTGTCAGAGAATGCATAAGAAATGTTTCTCACACTGTACAGAAATGCAGCAGAAGCCAACAGTGCGTTTGGTAGAGAAGCTGTTGTGTCATATGCTGTACTCGTAGTGTGGTCTGGAGGAGGTTGAATGTGCACAGACTATGATCCCTGGATAGGTGTTGTCTCACTGTATGGATTAGAACAGTCTGATACTGGGGATGGTCAGCTTGTGATGATAGGGATGATGTGTTAGGCTGAAGTGTGTTGGAAGTTGTTACTGAGTCTAAAAAAACTCAAACCATGGAACACAACTCACTTCTGGGTCTCAAATGGACACCTCAACCAACCCTAAAGTGATTCCATGCAATTTTCCTCACATGGGCACAGCTAGACTCTGGCAAGAGGTGCTGTGTGGTACAGAATTTGTTAAAGTGCATGTTATAGACTGACCCTTTTATAAAGGATCTGAATTTATGGACCCAAACCACTGCAGTATAATGGGATCAATCTATATTTTATCTACCTTCAACCTGTCTCCTTCAGGGATGACTCCCAGCCCAGAGATGATGGCCCTCGGAGAAGGGAAATTGCCACCAACACAGAAAGCAAACAACAAGGCGGATGGGATGCTGAAGGCTGAGACAAAGTCTAAGGTGAGAAGTTGTTGAATGTGATCGCAAGTCGTGGCCTGGTAGTCCGAGTCTTGCCTGTGAAACGCGCAGTAAAACAGGTCATCCTTCGCTTGGCTTTTGTGATACAGAATGATACATGTTAGTTTCAGGCAGTTCTGGGGACTCCTGCACTGAATGTAATAATAACCCTTACATTTGATATAGCGCCTTATCACGTCGTTGAGACGTCTCAAAGCACTTCACATTGTAAAGTGGATTGACTATTTTGTGGGCGAAATGCGGCAGTTAATTACACGCAGCAGTGTCTAACAAACAGTCGTGGCTTGAGTGACCACATTGCCAGAAATGATCCACCAATCAATATATAGGGTGACTTGCTCTTGCAATGGGTATTTGAGGCACTGCTGAAGGCTGCGTGCAGTTCTTCAATTCCCTTCACTCGAGTTGAGAAGCCGTGTGGCCGTTTCCCTTGATGGCCACCGTATCCAGAGTTCTCGGGATGGTTTGTTCATGTTGCCGATGAATCTTTTGGTTTGCAGAAGAGCAGCTCCTCCACCACCACAAATGAAAAGATCACCAAGCTATACGAGTTGGGTTCAGAACCAGAGCGTAAGATGTGGATCGACCGGTACTTTGCCTTTATGGAGGAGAAGGGCATGATGATGACTAATCTACCTGCAGTCGGCAGAAAACCGCTGGACCTTTACCGGCTCTACATGTCCGTCAAAGATATCGGGGGCCTGACACAGGTGGGCATAAATGGGTGTTAAGTGGTGGGTGTTAAGCCTTGTCACATGCTGGTATACACCTCTCCACTTTACCGATAGGCTGACACTTGTGTACTTTGGTTTGGAGGTTTTTCTGCACGTGTCTCCAGGGGTCAGTTAAAGAGGGCAGTGGGGAATATCTGGTTTATAATGCAGAAACCTGACATCGTGTTGATTTACTTCTGAATATATCGCTGGAGATGCCGGGGGCTGCGGCTCATTGCTAACCCTGATTTCTGAGTTCAGTACTATTGACGTTCAGGCATTTGGGACGATTTAGCATAAATTGAGCAAAACCGCCCTGGAGAGGAAAGACTAAGTGGAGTTCTAAGAAGCCTACACTGCTCCAGGCCTTGCAGGCAGAGTTAGTCTGCTAATGTGCTGTATTGTTCACCAGGAGCTGAAGGGCATGTAATCTACCACATACTGAGGCAGTAACTCACCTCTCACACAGGTAAACAAGAACAAGAAGTGGCGGGAGCTGGCCACCAACCTGAGTGTGGGCACATCCAGCAGTGCAGCCAGCTCGCTGAAGAAGCAGTATATCCAGTGTCTGTTTGCCTTCGAGTGTAAGATTGAACGAGGTGAGGATCCTCCACCAGACGTCTTCGCTGCCTCAGATTCCAAAAAGCAACAACCAAAGATACAGCCTCCTTCTCCGGGTAAGTGTTAACGTTGCCGGCTTGGGTGGGTGGGTCGGGGGGATATTGCGCCAACAATGTTAAAATGCCCCAAAAAAGGTAATTACTGTTGAGCGTTGTGATTGTGTTTGGAGGCAAAGTTGCTGAGATCTTTCTGTTGTGCACTGTCCAGCAACCTGGGCTGTTCTATCTTTGCTGTAGACAGTGATTGTGTAACTTGGATGGGGGCAGGGGGCATGGGGGGTGGGCAGCACTAGCACTGTAAGTGGGTGCAGTCAGATGATTGGTGTTGCTTGTGTTTGCCAAATATGCCACATTATATGTGGTGATTCAATTGTCCTTTAACTGTCCAGCGCCTTAAGATGTCCTTCCGACGTGAAAGGCGTTATATACATGTAATTTGTTATTGTGATTTGAAGAACTGGCGGCAGAGCGACAAAACTGGTGGTTGCCAGTGCGGTTTGTGGTGTGTCCGTCTAGCTTTGTGCATTCGAAGAGCTATAGAATTCTTGTGGTTTAAATTCTTGCACCTTCTGGGATCAAAATGAGAGACCTGCATGATATCTGTCTTCACTGGCTTTGCCTGAGCCGCTTTCCTGTGAGCTTCGGAGGGAGCTAGCTGGGGCAAAGCAGACTGATTCCTTGATCGGATGTTGCACGTGATGACTGCACAGCAAAGCGTAGGAATTCCGGGAATGGCAGCCCTGCCCACAGCATTCCAGCTGACTGCTTTGGATTTTACAGTCTCAGAATCCCTGGGGGTTCCCAGTTTCAGGAAGTTGATGAATGGGGAGAGTGTTAATGTGAATGAAATTGAACCCAACCTCCCTGCTGAGATGTAACCCAATCCCTTGCCGGAATGGAAGGGGGAAGCCAGCAATGATGTTCTGGAGCTGTGAGATGCCAGTCAACTGGAGGGGAATCCCCTGGCTGCAGAGGCTGAAAAGGTGAAGCAGGCTGGGGTGTAAATATGTCTGCCCTTGCACTGACCTTCATTGCCACATAATGAATAGCAGCATGAGTCATGAGACCTTATGTAGTACCTGAGACTTAATTTACACAGCGCTGTGCACTCCAGATAATCACTCACCATAAATAAATCCCTGCAATTGCTATGGCCCGTTATGTTGGCAAAATGCCTCAAACTGCTTAACGGGCTTCTGCTGTGGTGATTTTGGATCTGTAGGTGAAAGCAGCAACAAATTTGCATACAGCAATGTCCCACAAACAGCCATAAAGTGAATCACCAATTTCTTTCAGGGGAAACTCCCTTCTCTTTTCGAATACTGCATTGGGGTGTTTAATGTTTACTTAAACAGGCACAGACCAGTTTAACATCTCATCTGAATACTGGCACCTTTGACATTGCAGTGTTCCCGGGGCACTATGCTGGAGCGCGAGCCTAGACTGTTCAAAGTGCCTACATGGGCCTTGAACCCACAGATTTGGAATGTGAGTGTCTGAGACTGGTTAATTTTCGCAGCACTAAAATTAGCGCTGCTCATGGATTCTAGCCCATGATTAACTCATGTAAGGTTGATGCTATGTTTGGTGCTATACTCCACTTCAGCAGCAGCGATACAGTAATTGGGCATGCAGGATGGTGCAAACACAAGCTGGCCTCTTACATTGTTCACACTTTAGGGTCCCTCTTTGCTCATTCGTTTCAGTTAAAATTCCTGATGTGGGGCTTGAAACCCACAAATTAGACTCTGATGGCAGAGTGATGGAAAGCTGTGACGTGCACAATCAGAAGGTGGCTGAGACTTCACTATATGTGCCAGCTGTTGTACTCGGTGCAGTTATTTATGCTTCTCCCTCAACACAAAAGATAATGTGAGAATAACTTTCTTGCAGCTGGCTCAGGGTCTCTTCAGGGCCCTCAGACACCTCAGTCCACCAGCAGCTCGATGACAGAGGGAGATTTAAAGCCACCAACACCAGTCTCAACACCCCACAGCCATATGCAGCCGATGCAGGGTTCAAGGTAAGTAAACCCGTTGAGTTCCATCATCAATCCTGCCCAATTCATTGCATACAATGATTCTCCTCAATGTCTTTGCTTTAGTTGTTACTTGTCTAAACTTGAAGACCTTTCCAGGAATGGGTGGGGAATAGCTCACTTCAAAATGAGGACAAATGTGAGGGGTGGGGGGGTGGGTATGACCAAATGGGCAAGAGTGCATCTCTTTGCATCTTTTTTGTTTTATTAAACTCAGGAGCAACTCTGTGAGTGTCCAGGACCCGTTTGCAGAGACGAGCGACCCGGCATTCCATAAGAGGACTTCGGTGACACCAAACCCTGTGTACCAGCCTGGCATCAATGCTTCCGATATCATGGGCCGTATGCCCTACGAGCCCAATAAAGATCCATTCAGTGGCATGCGCAAAGGTAGTGTGTGCTGATTACCCAGTATTTGTAAAAGCAAGCTTTAACCTACAGCAGAAATGTTGCATTGTTCTCTAGCTAATTGGTAAATGTGAAGGTTCATTCACAGTAGTTCTGGGGGTTCCTATATACCCGTATATGTAACAGAGTAAATCTCTCTTCCAGCAGCTCCTGGAACTGACCCCTTCATGTCTGCTGGACCTGTTCCCAATGCGGGGATGGGAGACCTTTACAACCGCCCCACGACCACGGGTATGAGTGCTGTGGGCATGGGGCAGCGCCAGCAGTATGCGTATGGACCTGGATTCGAGAGGAGGTAGGAAGCCAGGTTGATACACACAGCAAATCATGCTGCTGTTTAACAGGAAACATCCAGACTGAAGGAACAGGCAAAGCACAGGCTCGATGGGTGGAATAGCCTCCTATGATTCTGTGATATCCACTGAGATTCATTTAGCCCATTTAACACTGAACAGGTTAAGCAAAACACAGAAGATGTAACCTGTTCCAATGCACGGGGTTGGTTCTTCCTTACTGGCAGCTGGTGGCACGTAGTATTATTAAGCATTGGTAAAATGTGTCTGTATTATATATTGTGTGTGTTTATTATATAGTGTGTATGCAGGGAGTTAATGAGCAGAGGTTGAGCTTTGACCAAATCAAAATTATTCTGAGTGAACCTTGCAGAGAATTACTTTAGTTGATAGCTGGCACTTGGTCAGTCCCCTTTCATTCTTTGCAGGTGGGCAATGACTCAGGTTGTCCTATATCTGCATAGTAGTGATAACCAGAGAGGGGTTGGCAGATATCTTCTAGGGGTGTCTGCACTGGAATTCACCTGATAGGGAGGAAATCCTTACACTTTAAGGAACCATCTGAGCACATAAAGCTGTTCAGTCCTGTCAGTTTTCAGAACATGAACCTTATTCTGATGTATGTAACTTTCTAGTAATTCTACTTTTCATAAACTAGACATTTGAACGACAGAATTCAACATAGGCAGAAACTCTGCTGTGGCTCTGATGGAGTTAACATTGCTGGGAGTAACTGGAGCCCAGAAAGCTGGTGTCATCCTGCCACTTATAGGTGATGTGACCCAGCGTCACTGAACTATCTATTTTCTGCAGCCACTGCACCCGTTACCCAGACAAGATTCTTGTAAAGGGAAAGAAGCAAGTGTTTCACAGCCAATAAACTATGTGGCAAATAAGCAGCTTAGCATGTGGCATTGACAGCTGAGGGTCACTCAACAACTGGGTAATGACTGTGATCACTTCTCATTCAGAAGTGTCTGCAACAAACTCTTTCACAGCAAGTGCCAACATCAGCCACTGTATGCTGTGTACTGGTGAGCTCCAGGAGACCATGCTTGTGTTTCAGCGCCTTGGGACGTCCTCCCGACGTGAAAGGCGCTATACAAATGTAATCTTCTTGTTTTAATTTGAAGCTGTGACTCAAGATGCAGAGAGATGGTTTGTGTTCCATCTACAAAATGTTTTAATTACTTACTCGATTGTATTTTTTTCCCTTTTCTTAACTTTTTCTCGTTCCTTTCCGCCGCTGCACCTATAGGCCAGAACACGGAATGGGCCCAGACGGGAGTTTGGGAGCTGCCTCAGCACAACCCAGCATGGTCCCAGTGAGTGCAGATCCTGGCATGTACTCCCCAGGTCGCTACCCGGGGCAGCAGCGGTAAGTGGGCGACTCTGCTTTTTACTGTTGAAGAATTGGTTCCTACTCATTAAAGTTTACCTCAGCGCTGAACTGCTGCAGATATTCAAGCAGAATGTTTTGAATATGTTTTATGTAAAAACTGAAAAGGGGAGTGGGAAATCAGATTAAAGTTGGCCGTTCAATGTTAATGACCTTGACGTGAAACACTAGTCCAAATGTCAAAGTGCTGTTACCAATGGCGTGCGGCCGAGGGGGTGGGGGGGCTGATGGCAGGCTGCATTAAGTTATATTAAATGTCAATGTTTCCTTTCACCCATCCTCTCTCTGTAAAACTAGGCACGATCCTTATGGCAATCAGTATCCTGGTCAGGTAGCTGCGACTGGGCAGCCCTATTCCAACCAGCAGCCTGGGATGTTCCCACAGCAGCAACAGGTGAGTGTGGAAAATGGTTCAGCAAATCGCTCGTGTGCAATAGGATGGAGGACGGTAATGAACAGAACCAGGTACTGGTTCTATCATTAACATAGAAGAGGGTCTTAGTGCTGGGAATGGTTACATCATCCCAACCTCAGGGATTCTGTTCCGCTGGCAATTACCGAATTCATCAAGAAAAATAAGCTAGTAAACAAGCTGCATTTAATGTCTGATCAAGTTCAGGTTAATAGTCTGTATTTGCAAAAATGTTTTTAAAACATTTATGACACTTATTATCAAATCTTCTCCAGAACTTCAAACGACAGATGGATGGGACGTACGGGCCTCCAGCCAAGCGCCAGGAGGGTGAGATGTATGGGATTCCTTACACAGGGCCGGGGCAGCAGCCACAGCAAGATGTATACAACCAGTATGCCAATGCCTATCCTGGTACGGAGCGCCGGCCAGTGCAGAATCAGTTCCCGTTTCAGTACGGCAGAGAGAGAATGCAGGTTGCCCAGGGTTCAGCCACACAACAGGCCATGCCTCCACAGATGATGCAGTCTCCTCCTGAGGGCCCGCAGGGCAATGTCTGGCAAGGACGTAATGACATGCCGTACAACTACCCAAACCGGCAAGTACCTGGGGCCCCAGCACAGGCTCCGGGTTACCACACCATGAATCGCTCTGAGGAGATGATGGGACCCGATCAGAGAATGAACCATGAAGGACAGTGGGGTTCTCATGTCATCCAACGCCAGCCACCATTCACATCATCCGCATCCATTGCTCCAAATACGCGGCCCCCGCAGTCCAACTACCAAACACCTCCAGCAGTGCCAAACCACCTGTCCCAGGTCTCCAGCCCCGCCCCTATGCAACGCCCACCCGAGAATCGCACGTCCCCCAGCAAGTCCCCGTTTCTCCATTCGGGGATGAAGATGCAGAAAGTTGGGGCACCGATGCCTGCTGCGCACATGGCTGGAGCTCCCTCACAGTCACCCATGCTGAGACGGGATATCACCTTCCCTCCTGGTTCAGTTGAGGCATCTCAACCAATCCTGAAATCTCGCCGGAGGCTAACCACAAAGGACATTGGTGAGTGGTGACTGATCATATCGTGGCTCGTGGTGATTAAACAACACCTCGGTTGGAGGAGGGTGCAGGATTGGCCAGGATTCCCTCTTCCAAGAGAATGCTTGCGCGGGGGGCATGGGACATGAGTGTATTTTGTCGAGAGTTCTATGTGTGTGTGTGTGTGACTGTTTTTTAAAAATCCCAATATGTTGCGTTGAACGCTGCGTGAGCTGTGATATGATGTGAGTTTCGCAGCTTGATGGTAATACTGTCCCTGTAGCACTTATCACACACTGAGCAACTGAACATTGGCTGTAAAATTCAACTGACCGGCACTGAAGTGCTCTGTCACTGACGGGCTCCTGCTTTATGCAAGGAGTGATTTTTCTCACATGTTTACACCAGCTGGTAAAGGAGTTTTCAGCTTTCGCTCATGGCTGTTGCTGCAGGAGTGATTTGGAATTCAACTCCACCGTCAGGCCTTTTTTTTCTTTTTGCAAGTTACCACTGGAACCTAAAATTGGTGCAGAATCCAGGTCAACGCTTTGGCTTGTAAACCTGATACTTTGCCATGTGTCATACTGCTCTATTTAATCAGTTGCTTCTGCTTCATTGGAGAGGTCCCCTGGCTGTGGAGAGGTGGTATGAGAAAACAGTGGCTTGCTTGGGGGGGAGAGGGGGCTTCGAAGCACATTGGTGCTAGACATGAGTTGCCCCAGGCCATATTGCCATTTCTGTTTGTTATTTTCCCAGGCACCCCAGAGGCCTGGCGGGTGATGATGTCTCTCAAGTCGGGTCTCTTGGCTGAAAGTACCTGGGCTTTGGACACCATCAATATCTTACTGTACGATGACAGCAGTGTATCCACCTTCACGCTCTCTCAGGTGAGTAAACAACATTGTCCAGGCAATGCCAATCTTTGCTAATATTCAGATAGTTTAACAGTTGCTTAAAATGACATTGAAACCCATCTAGCATTCCATGTCTTTATTTTTTGGGTGGAGGGAGAAACATGGTACAGATTTAAAAGGATACCCACAAGTAGCAGACACATTCTGCAAAGTGAGAAGGAAAGAATTCCTCTATTTTTTCCCTCACCCGCAACCCTACCCCCCCCCCCCCCCACACCACCACCACACATACACTTAGAGTACGAGCAGCCCCGGGGCTCTGTGTATATGTTAGTTGATGGTTTGTGTTGCACCTTACAAGTCTGCTGTTTGCTTGAGTTGGTGGATTGGTCAGAGCCCACAGGGGATGTTCACAAGCCTGATCGCTTGTTTCTCTCACTTTATCTTTGCTACAGTTGCCGGGGTTCCTGGAGCTACTGGTAGAATATTTCCGGCGGTGCTTGATTGAAATATTTGGAATTCTGAAAGAATACGAAATTGGAAATCCTGGCCAAAGGACTCTGTTAGATCCAGAACAGTTTGGGAAAGTACCGATTGATCCCGAGCCCGTGGGTGAGCAGTCCGCACACAGTGAGGAGGAGATGGCAGCAGGCGCAGCTGAGATCCCAGCCTCTGAGAGCCCAGAGGAGAATATCAAGCACGTCAGCAAATTCGACAGGCTCCCTGTGAAAGTGGTAACAAAGAGTGACATGTTTGTGGTGGATCGCTCTCATCAGCTGGGCAGGGTGCAGGAGTTTGACAGCGGCTTGCTGCACTGGCAGATTGGTGGAGGAGACACTACAGAACACATCCAGACACACTTCGAGAGCAAGGTGGAAGTAGCGCCACGGAAACGGGTCACAACCCGCGGAGGATCGACTAAAAGGCATCCGGCAGAAAGCAGGAAAGGGATGACGGAAGGAGGGAACGAAACTCCGGTCAAGGAACAGCCCGAGAAGAACATAAGTGCAACGGTTGATGACGTGCTGTCGGCATGGCCAAGCTCACTCATGGAGGAGCCAGTGAATAATTCAACAGAGACCAGCAACTTGGAAAACAGCAAATTTCCGTTTGTAATTCACCAGGGGCATAGTCATAAAAACATCACCATTCTGGAGGACGAGCCACGTAGCAGAGACGAGCTGCCACTGTGCCTGGTGGCAGACTGGCAGGACTCATTAACAAAGCGTTGCATCTGTATATCCAATATTGTGCGCAGCCTGGCCTTTGTGCCTGGGAACGACGTGGAGATGTCGAAGCACCCGGGCCTACTCCTTCTCCTGGGCAAGCTGATCCTTCAGCACCATGAACACCCCGAGCGCAAACTGGCGCCCTTAACATACGAGAAGGAGGACGAGGAAGATGAGGGCGTAAGCTGCGACAGTGACGAGTGGTGGTGGGACTGCTTAGAAGTATTGCGTGAGAACACCCTCGTCACATTGGCCAATATTTCTGGGCAGCTGGATTTGTCTGTGTATCCGGAGAGTATCTGCATGCCAATTCTGGATGGGCTGCTACACTGGGCTGTCTGTCCCTCAGCCGAGGCCCAGGATCCATTCCCAATGCTCGGCCCCAACGCAGTGCTCTCCCCTCAGAGACTCGTGCTGGAGACGTTGTGTAAGCTTAGTATCCAGGACAACAACGTGGACCTAGTCCTGGCCACGCCTCCCTTCAGCCGCTTGGAGAAACTTTATGGGACGTTGATCAGGGTCATCGGTGACCGGAAAAGCCAGGTGTGCCGTGAAATGTGCGTAGTGCTGTTAGCAAACCTGGCCCAGGGAGACAGCCTGGCTGCCAGAGCCATTGCGGTTCAGAAGGGAAGCATCGGCAATCTGCTGGGCTTTCTGGAGGATAGTCTCGCTGCCACCCAACTCCAACACAGCCAGTCTGGCCTGATGCACTTGCAGACTGCGCCCATTGAGCCAGCAAGCATGGACATGATGCGCCGAGCCGCAAAGGCCCTCCTGGCAATGGCTAAAGTAGAAGAAAACCACTCTGAGTTCACGTTGCATGAGTCGCGACTGCTCGATATCTCTGTGTCGCCTCTGCTGAACTCTCTGGTTACAAATGTAATTTGTGATGTACTCTTCATGATAGGCCAGTCATGACAGCTGTTGGGGACCTGACCGTGTGTGTGCGTGAGTGGAGATCTTTGAATCGACTGTTTCTGTCCTTATTTATGCAAAAACCACCTCTCTTCCCAAAATCTGTCCCCACCCAACTCTTAACAATGGAAGGATATTGTAGTCATTTTGATCAAGTACCGAGGAAAAAAAATTAATGTTTGCTGCCTGTGTAAGTCTGAAATGTTTTAACCAAAGTTGCTGTCTCGTTTACGGTGAGTTTGGGAGGCAGACGGTCCCCTGAAGCGCACCACTTTGAGGTTTTTATGGTAATTTTGGAAGCGAAGTGACTTGGAACTCCCGTGGTTCCGTGCTGTACTCTTGAGAGACGTAAGGAGCACTGGAAGGTGCCTCGTGGGAAGCTCTGCTACGCCATTCAGGAGAAGGCCTGTGCAGTAGATCCTAGATGTATGTAACCCTCAATCAGCTGTAAACATGATGATGTTTCACAATGAGAAACAGTGGTTTGGCAGCAAACTGTAGTTTTAAACTTTTTAGTTTACAGTAAACGTGAAAAGCTTTCCCTCCCCCAAGTATCATGTGTATCTACAACACCCTGACCTCTTCCCCTTGACTGTATGAACTTCCCTGATTCACCTCCTAACTGGTTTGAACCTTCCGCTACAGCCTGAGAGCTGTAATGTATATAGAAGTTGTACATTACACATACCCTCTGATTTGGTGGTTTTTTTTCTTCTCCTGTAGAATGAGGTTTACAATTTTCATGACATGGTCAAGCGAGAAGTGACTATAGCTTTTATTTCCATCGGCCATATCTCCTCTGAGGGTGATGTACAAGTTTCTGTATGTATAAAGTTGTGCTCTGTTTCGAGGAGAGCACGTGATCACGTTTTCCTTTATAATCAAGGTGTGGAAAAAAAGTTTAGATTCAGTTGAAGCTCACGAAAATGATGAAGAAACACAATTTGAGATTTTTCAATGCTATAAAATCTGCATATTTGTATTTCAGACGATGTAGCTAAAACTTGATGTAAATTCCTCCTTTTTCCTTTGGCTTAATGAATATCATTTATTCAGTATGAAATCTTTATACTATATGTTCCACGTGTTAAGAATAAATGTACATTAAATCTTGGTAAGAGACGTGGAGGCTTTCATTCATTTTTCACCTGTTTTGAAGGGACTATGGCCATAGGTAATTTGTTGGTGAGCCTCCAATCATGTCTATTCATGTACAGAATGGCAGGTCAATGAACAAATTGGATCAGAATTATTCCTTCTCTCGGAGCAGCTGTATTCGAGCACCAGGTTTCCAAAAAAATTGGAGAAAATGATCAAGGTTAAGAAATGCAGATAAGCCGGACAAATGTTAACTTCAAAATGTATTGGCAAATATTTGGCAGAGGATCTCTACCATGGGCAAGAGCCAAGTTTCTGTTAATATCTGGCAGAGGATCTCTACTATGGGGCAGGAGCCAAGTTAATGCTCCAGTGGGTTTTGGTCTGGGGGTTTGCATCTCTCCCTATCTGTGAAGCTGAAGAATTGATCAACATGGACTGAAAGTTGTGACCAATATTTTCTTGTTCAACAATTGATTTTTATCCAAATTAACGGGGAATTCAAATTTTAGACTTGGTGAAAATTGGCAGGAGGAAAATTCACTTCAGCATTTATAAATTGGATTTTACCATTTAAACCAAGTCGATATTTTTGTATTTTGTGTTGTGCCATCTTTGCTAGTCACTGTTGGAATGTTTCCACCATCGCGTCTCTGCCGAGGGCGGCTGCATGGAACGGATTGGAGCTGTGTAAAAAAAATTCTGAAGGATTTTGTAAACCAAAGAGGAATGTGGAGGCAGATGATCGATGAATCACTGATTGGATCCTGTAATGCAGTCGCATCCTCACCCTCTGCAGCTTAGAGACCTGTTTCTGCACCTCACTGAGTACAGCATTTGTGTCCCCTTAATCACTGCAGCTATAAACTAGCTTGCTCTGGGTAAATATTGGGCTTTCTTACATTCTGTCTCCATAACCTCAGTAAGCTGGGCAGAGTTTGTTTCTCGCCAGCAACTCGTCTTTGGTTTAGACTCTAAACTTCTCTGAGGACCTGTGGCTTTGACTTTTAACTGATTCTTTTAGAAAACTGGCATGTAAACCCTGATGATGATTCACCAGCTGGAGAGGCAGCTCTTGAGTTTCTGCTGCGATGAAAATGTCTCAAACTTATTGACTCACAAAAGCAGTCCCTGTAATTGCTGATCATTTGTGTGTGAAGTCGAAGAGCTAGGCTGGTTTCAATAATGAAATCACTCAGTTTAAGACTTCATTGTTAGTACTGTTGTATTTGAGGGAATTTAATCTTAAACTAGAGGAAAATTGTTTTGAAAACTTGCTCTTTGCAGAGATTTGCTTCTGAGAATAAAGAGATTTCCTGAGAACAAAATGATTACTATTACAACTTGCATACAGTTTTCACAGAAAAGGAATGTCCCAGAAGAGCTTTGCGGAGTGAAATTTATTAAAAATTAAGTTAGTTATATAAGCAAGTTAATTTCTTGAATGCTAAGTGGGTTTGTGCTTGTGTTCAGCTCGAGAGATGCATTGCCTTCCATTGAGGTAATTTGTGAAAAATCTGTGTACTCATTGGAAGGATTACTGTTGCAGATGTATTTATTCTACTGGAAACAATGTTCCAGAGCACCTTGATGATTTGGTGAGTAAGTACATGAGTTGATGTAGTTGCTTAGCCACATTAAACATAAGAGCTTGGGTTTGCTCAGTGGTCTACCCTGAGATTAGAAGCGGTGGATGCTCGAGTGGAACGTGAAACACTGGCACAGATGAGTTGGGCCAAATAGCCTGCTCCTGTGCTTTTTTTTGTAACTATAAGATGATGCAGCATTGTGGATGATAATGTAGTCCTAGTGTTCCCTGGCTGGAGAATCCACTTGGCTTCCTACTTTGGATCACTGCTGAGCATGCCGTGTTGGGTCAGTGGGATTGGTTTGACTGAGCTCCAACCAACGATTCAAGCTTTCTTATGCTTGATGTACAGTCAAGGCGAGGTGCCCCTGGCTCAGTTAGTAATACTCTCCCACTGAGTTAGAAGGTTGTGAATTCAAGCCACACATCTAGACCTGAGTGCAAGTCTAGGCTGATACTCCACTGCAGAACTGGGGAAGCCCACTTTGGCAGAGATTTTGTTCTTCAGATGAGATGTAAACTGAGGTCCTATTTTGCTTATTCAGGTCAACATGGATCTAGTCAAAAAGAAAAGGCAATTTCTCTTGGTGTGCCAACAATTCTCCAAATATATAGTCACAACAGCAGCAACACTTACCTCCAAAACAACCACTGCACTTGACAGTAATGAAGTGCTTTTGAGACATTTCAATGCAATAAAGTACTGTAAAATGTAAGCTTTTCTGCATCCAAAGAGGGCAGGAAGAGAGAACTGAGAATAGATAGTTGGGCTGTTGATTGCCTCTGCTTTCCCACCTATAGTCTCGCAAGATTGCTGTGCTTGTATGAGGAAGACTAACCACTGAGTTACAAACTGCTTTCAAGTCCATCAGTGTATTCACTCTCTGGGTACTGAATGCTATTCTACTGCTACAATTATATTTTTTGATCTGAGTAACCAAGATATTTAGGCTTTAACTCCAAGTGATGAAGTGGATGTATTACTCCAATAAGTGTACCTACATTCAGCCATAGTCTGGGCTATATTTCCCTTCCCAGCTGATCGTTGAGTGGCAGCAATACTGACCTAATGGTTAATAGCCAGGACCATTCTCAGCTTATTTGAACATGGCTTGAGAAGTATTTGTTGTTAAGTGTAATGAATGAAGCAAAGCCCCATGAATTGCCATTGTTCCACCAGCGCTGGCCGTGCTTTCAGCCAATACATCCCGAAACTCTGGAACTCTCCCTCAATCCCTTTGTCTTGCCCTCTCCTTCCGCAGTTTCAGATCACTCTTAAAGCCTTGTTCTTCAACTGTGCCAACAGTTACCCCCTCCTCCCCAACCAGCTTGGGGGCAAGCTCCACCTCTGTTCAGCGCTCTGAGAAGCTAACTTGCATGAAGGGTGCTATATAAATGCAAGATGTTAGGTGAATGACCAATTTATGATGAGGATTGTTGGTCAGGATAGGGCTAAGAGATCTTTCAGGCCACTTGGACAGACGGACCTTCAGTTCAAAGTTTCAACCTGACAACCACACTTCCCAATGCAGTGCCCTCCCAGTACAGTACTGGCCAAACAAGTACCCAAGTTGACATTGGATGGAAAGAAAGCACAACCTTCTGACGCGAAGGCTACCGCAGAACGAGACCTGACGATGGAAAATGCTCTTAGTCCTTTGCTGTGGAAGGCATCTGAGCAACGTAGGGACCGGTTCTTCCATTTGCTCGTGAGGTGAGATACCCGAACACAGAAAATCTCCCGGAACATTTGAAGAATGGCAGTGACCTCGTTACCTATCCCTAGCTGGGATAATGAGACGCCACGTCCTGCCTGCCAGCAGCATTATGACAGCGTGGAGTGTGTGTGTATGTGTGTGTGAGGAGGTGGGGGGGGGGTTGTAAATGTCTTTGCCAGCGGATTTAGGGGCGGGTGAACTGTCTTAGGAGTGTGGGCGACTGGAGGGAGGTGGAGTAACAGGAGGCAGGAGCTGAGCTGAGCTCAGAGGCAGGAATCTGCTCCCTCAGCAACATGGAATAGCCCAAACCAGGAAGCGGGTCAGTCAGTGAGGCCGAGGGGGGGGTGGTGGTGGGGGGAGGGGGGACGTGCTGACAGGTAGGTTGGTTGTTGTTGGGGTTTTTTTTTGCATCCACGTGCGAATTCATTTCGTTTTAATTTTTTTTTGGGGGGGGGGGGTTGGCAAGATTTTTTTTTTGGGGGGAGGGAGGGGGTGGGGATCCGAAATAAAGTGCTTCCCGAGGCGAATGCTCCTGAAGGGAATCAGCTCAGAAAATAAAGCAATCTGCTGTTTAGTGGGGGAGGGGGTGGGGGGGGGACATCACCGGGTTCTGAACCCGATTCGTCCCCTCTCGGCTGCGGCTCTCACGCCCTGCCGAGTCTCCCCCCCCCCCCCGCCCGCCCCCCGGCATTTTGTCGAGCAGCTCACACAAGGCAAGTGACGCAGGGCGCGGCGGAGCGGTTGGTTTGGGGACGCGCCCCGGCGGCGCCATTGCTGAAGGCTGGGCGGGCGGGAGGCGGAGACGCGGGAACCGGAAGTGTTTCCATGGTGACGCGGTGACGGGGCGCCGCGCGTGTGTTTTTTCACCTTACCGGAAGTGGCAGTTGAGAGCGCGAGGCCTCTCGCCCCCTTCCCCCCCCCGCCCCGCGCCAGGTCAGTCGGGCCGCTGCGCGCGCAGGGAGGGAGGGAGGGAGGGAGGAGGGAGAGAGTGGCCGTCGCCGCCATTTTGAGCTCCAGATCAGTCGAGGCGGCGGCACCGTCAAGAGCAGATTTAAATGATTAGATTAATGATTAGATTAATTAAACCCCGCACTTCTTTCCCCCCTCCTCCTCTTCGCCCCTCCCTCCCTCCCTCCCGTGAATGGCCTCCGATGGGATTTTAAGTCCCGACGTGAGCTTTTAAACAACAACAACAACAACTGACGTGTGTACAACGCCCCTCACGTCAGGAGGACGTCCTCAGGCGCTGGACGGTCTGGGATCCCCACCCCCACACCCCCACCCCGAGCTGGTGGTGCAGATCAGGAGGGGGTGGAGGGTAGGAGGAGGGTGCCCGAAGGCAGGGGTCGAAGAGGGGGGGTCTTGAGACGGGCCGCCTCCGCGCGCCCGGCCCCGAGGCCGACACGTTCGAGGATTCCGGGAATATTTCTAAAATCCCATTGAACAAACGGCAGATACACCAGTCCTCCTCTCGCACACTAATTAAAAGGCTGAGCCGGTAGAGCGGCGACTGACTCCCAGCAGAATGTACCTTACACCCGTCACCCGGCTGCGTCATCTGTGACGAGTCATTATTTGAATATCTTGTCAAGAGTGTGTTAAGTTGATTAATCGTCTTGGATCTTGGTCTCACCCAGTCTAACTGGACTGGTGCCTGGACGCGGGCTGGGAGTGAATCTGTTGAGTGAGCTATTGAGACTGACTTGGGCTGGGGGGTGAAGCAGTGAGTCTGCAGATTATCTCAGCAGAAATAGTCTGCGATGAGGGTGCTGAGCTGCAGCACACGTGGAGTCAGTTGGGAGGCAGGAACTCCCGATTGGATCCCAGCGTTGGTCAGTAA
This sequence comes from Callorhinchus milii, assembly GCF_018977255.1. Taxonomy (NCBI): domain Eukaryota; kingdom Metazoa; phylum Chordata; class Chondrichthyes; order Chimaeriformes; family Callorhinchidae; genus Callorhinchus; species Callorhinchus milii. The sequence goes on from NW_024704751.1 coordinate 16,515,047, forward strand.
ATGAAGCAAATAAATGACGGCATGTAATGCCTCAGTGTCTACACTTTGCACTCCCTCTGGGATGGGCCAAGTGGCTTGAGCTGCACAGTAACTAAATCTTCTGCAATCTGTCTCCTTTCAGGTGTCCCAGCATAATAAAGAGGTGAAGTGTTGGCGTGCCTTGTGCAGTCACTTCACAGGATGGAAGTTTACGGCATTCGGAGTGTGATGCTCTTTGCTTTGTACACCAGAATCCTCACTGTCCTCTTGCAGGTCAGTTCCAAGCGTGCATCAATGCGGCATATGCTTCCAAAGTGTAACCTACTTGTGGCCTGAATCATAGCCAGAATGTTTCCAATACCTGGCTCTTAGATCAAATCAGTGCCACACTTGTAATTCTGCCATTCAGAGGCTTCAGATGTGATGCCTAACATGCTTACACATTTCTCCCTGCACTCTACTCTTTCTCCCACCTCCCCCCAATTAGGTACAACCAGTGTGCTTGCACCATTGTCTCCATGGTCTTTCTCCCCTCCTTCCACCTCCTCTGATTTTATGTAGCTCAATAATAGTTTGGTCCAGAGCCAGCCCACCTTCATGGGGTAAATATGGGTTGACTGGTTTTCCTGGGAGCTGGGTGGGTAATGACATTGTCTGTTGCAGCACCATGTTTCACAGCTGAGGTTGACTCCAGGTTTAGAACCCGAGCTGGTTTATTGTTGATCATCGTTGGTACTGCAGTTGGCCACAGGACCCTAGGACTGAGAAGAGGAAAAACAGCCATAGTTCCGTGCTCCTGATCTCTATGATTCCCTATTAGAATGGGTTAGTGTTGGGTGAGAACAAGATCAGTATCAGGACTGAGTTCCCTGTGGTTCAGTAACCTGCTGGCTGGTTGACTTACTGACTGTCTGACTGAACTCGTACATGAGGAATGGTCACCTGGGAAGGTAACCAAGAGTATCTGTGGAATTGTCTCCAGTCAGAATTTGCTCAATAGAGAAACAAAATAATTTCAAATGTTTTCTGTATTTGTTATCAAATGTGGTGAGGGCGAGAGGAGGAAGCAAACGATTGCAGAGGGGAAGTGATTCTGTGTCTTAACAGCTTTGTGCTGAGTGAGCTGCAGAGGAGGTTTCTGATATCTGACACTTGTGTGTGTGTGTGTTTCTGTGACCGGATGAGATCACTGCCAGCGAGAAGACTGGGAAATGTTCTGACTGCTCCCGGGATTAGCAGCTGCTGCTTCAGTTTAATTTCCTGGCAATTAAAATTTTAATTGATTAATTATTTGTATTAAAGAGCGTTGCCCCATCAGGAATGCAGTGCCCTTGCTGTCAAGGGTACATCTTAGGTTGAATTTCCAGGCAGTAACGTGTAATATTCTCAGGATGGTTTGGAAATGGCTCAGGGGCTGATGTTTCAGGTGCCAATGGCTGTCCCACTTTTTTTGGGGGGGTGCATAGATGCATTGGGCAATGATGAGGATGTTAATATATTAATTTTTCTGTTCTAGGTTCTGTTTAATTCCCTAATTCCCGACCACACTGCCGATGCCTTCAGTCCACCCCAGCTGCACAATTCCACGTTGGGAGATGTGATAGTGCAAACCCTGCTTAGTGGTTTTTCCCGCTGGGATGCACAGCACTTTCTATTCATCGCGGAGTTTGGCTATGTCTTTGAGCACAACTTTGCCTTCCTGCCCTTGTTTCCGGGGTGCATGCGGATAGTGGCTGAAACTCTTGCCTCACCGTGCAAGGGGTGTCTGAGCCTCCACAACCGCCTGCTGCTGTCTGGGGTGCTGCTAAACACAGTTCTGTTCACATTGGCAGCCGGAGCCTTGTACAAGCTGAGTTGTGTGGTGCTGAAGGATCACAGCATGGCCACCCTTGCCAGCTTGCTCTTTTGCCTCACTCCAGTTAGTGTCTTCATGTCAGCTGCCTACTCGGAGAGCATGTTCATACTGCTGGCACTGGCAGGGATGTGGCAGCTGGAGATCGGATGGTCAGTGCTGGGCTGTGTATTCTTTGCCTTAGCCACAGCCACACGCTCCAATGGGACGGTAAACGCTGGGTTCCTCATCTACTTGGAGCTGAAGCGCAGTGTGAGGCACGTGAGGGCGGTGATGAAGTCGGCAGTGAATGGACCTCAGACATGGTGTTGGCTCCGTGTAGCTGCTCAGTCAGTGCTGACGGTGGCCGGAGGCACGATCGCAATTGTGTTGCCCTTTGCACTCTTCCAGTATTATGGCTACCTGACCTTCTGCACACCGACTGTGACCTCAGGGCAGGATGTCCCTCAGCCTCTCTTACAGCTCGCCAGGGAGAAGGGCTACAGGGTCCCCGATATAAACATGGCGCTGCCGAGTTGGTGCTCTCACCGCTTCCCCCTGATCTACTCCTACATCCAGAAAGTGTACTGGAATCTGGGCTTCCTGAAGTATTACCAACTCCGACAGCTGCCCAACTTCCTGCTGGCACTGCCAGCTGCCTTCCTGGGTGGCTGGGCTGCCTGGCAATATGTGGCAGCTGATTTCTGGTATTGTGTGCGGCTGGGACTGGTCAGCAAGAGGAGAACGGAGGTGGGAGAGAAGAAGCCAGCAAACGGGTTTCACAGCCCAGAGGTGTTCATCTATCTCGTGCACATGGCAGGACTGCTTGCGTTTGCCGTGTGTTTCATGCACATTCAGGTAAGACCAAGACACCAGAGCACTGAGTGTGGGGTCTGTGACACGTCAGCAACTGGCTCTGTGTCCAGGGATTGACCCTGATTGCAGCTGACACAGCAGTTGTCTAACATTTGGCTTTAGAGTCCCAGTATTAGAATGGGAAAATCAGTCGGGGTACTTGCTCCTGATACCTATCCCGAGACCAATGACGAAAGAATCTTGCGGATATCTGGGTCATGTTCCCCCAGGTCTAATAACCCAATAACATTCATCATGACAATTCCCTGTGAGTACTTCGGCAAAATACCAGAAGGACCTGCTGTTGCTGCAACTATTTCCCAGTTAAAGGAAAAAGAAGTCAATGCTTTTCAGGATGGGAGGAACTACATCTTGTGCAGCGCCGCTAATGAATATGGTTGTACTGGGAAAAGACTGAGCTGGAGAGCTGGAGCTTGTGTGTGTGGTTTGAGTTCCTTTAGAGCGTGCATTAATCTCTGTCTTCCTTTGTTTGCAGGTTTTGACCAGGTTCTTGGCCTCATCATCTCCTGTCCTGTATTGGTTCTGTGCTCACCTGATTCAGAAAGCGGAGGCTGAACATGCCACGTGGAACAGTGTTGCTGCCCCCACTAACCCCGTGTTGCCCAAAAACATCCTGACGGAACTGCTTCTGGACTGGAGACAACGAAGCCCAACTACTCGCTGGCTCCTGGCCTACTTTCTGTTGTACTGGCTCCTTGGTCTGTTACTGCATTGCAACTTCCTCCCGTGGACATGAGCCTCAGAATGTTTCAGACATTCATTCGCTCAATATGTTCCATTCATCATCAACAACAATTTAACTTATATAGTTCCCTCCATGCAGGATAGCATCTCAAGAGAGCTTAACAGTAGTGGAGCCTGACTCCAAGGAGGGGGGAGGTGGCTGCAAACACGGTTGAAGAGGAAAGTTTTCAGGCAGGACTTGAAAGAGGGGAGAGGGGGCAAGGCGGAGGGATTGGGGGAGAGTGTTCCAGAGTTTTGGGACGTAGTGGCTGAAAGAGCGATCTCCGATGGTGGGGCGGAAGTTGTGAGGGACGAGCAGGAATCTGGTGCCAGTCGAACGGAAGCGCCGGGTGGTGGATTGGGGAGTGAGGAGGTCAGAGAGGTAGGGAGGTGCCAGGGAGTGAATGGATTTGAACACGAACAAGAACATTCAACACCAGGTGCTGTGTGTGGGACAGGCTCTGTGCTGTGTATCAGTTGGTTTCTGTAAAGTGCTGCCTGCGGTGCAGGTTGGTGGTTGGGTTAGAGGCCTGGTTGCGACGGACTAACTTACTGCAGAATGATTTATGTATTTGGAGAGATGGAGTAAATAAATAATGGTAATAAAAACTACCCTTGCCGCTTCTGTCACTGCTGCTGGGGAGAGCCTTCACATCCGTCTGATTATCTTATTGATGCATATCAGGCAGGCAATCCACTGCAATAACTGGGACCGCCACCGACAGTATTCATGTATGTGTGGATGCATGTATACATTTATCCAAAGTTGGACCAGACTCTTTATTTAAAATACAACAATATTATTTCTGGTCGTGTCCGTGTTGTGAAACACAAAGACACAAGCCCTTGCAGCAGAGTGAGCAGCACCTGAACTGCCGCTGCTAACATGCAATGTCTGAGTTCCATTTGAACAGCAGCTGTTAAACGTCCAAACATCATTCCTTGTAAGTTGTTGTTGATCGGGGAACCAGCAATTACAAGGAGGGGAGCAAGGCAATGTGCTAATGCTGGTACTGATTACTTTTGTAGCATTGATGGCCAGAGGTGCTTGCTCACAGTATAAATTGAAGGGCGTCGCCCAACAAAATTCTGCAGCTTCCTCATAGGGAAGGAGGGAAATTGTATCAGGGACTGGGACACACTACACTAACGCCCAGAGCTCTGCAGCACTCGAGAGCACAGCCCCCCCCCCCCCCCCCCCAAATACAGAAAACTGATCTTTCTCTGAGCTTATTCTGAGCATTGCCACCAGCACCAGCCTTCGGCCCAGTAAATTTCACGATAAACTCAGCCGCAATTACATCTCTAATCCATTTGCACCACAGTCTTGAGTAAAATCTGGACAAGCAGGTTATATGACTGGCCACATGGTTTACACTAGGATTGCAATGAGTCACCACTTTACACCAATGAGTTTAGTCTGTTGAAGCTACAGATTGCACCAAATGTGATTTACAGCTGTGATAGTGATGGGAAACAGTGAGCGTGAACGCCCTCTGGTGTGGAGATGCTTTCTTTTTCGGTTCCAATCACCGCACAGTATGATTTTATAATGTTAAGTGTTTGAATGTTTGATGGGTCAAGGGTAGGATTTGTCCTGCAAAGTGCACTCCTGACTTGCAAGATGAAATCCAAGGATTATTATTATTTTAGTGTTCGATGGGATTTAAATAATATTAATGCAGAGACATGTTTAACAACACAGTAGTACTGGGACCTGCACTGTAACTCAGTGCCGTGCTGTCCTGTTTGATCACTCTACCCCTTCCCTGTGGGAGCACAGAGACAGACTCTGTATCAGCCTGATGGCAGTATGCAGCGCAAACAATCTTTTGTATTGTTAGTTTATAATAGTAATAATCCTTGCGTATAGCCCCTTATCAAATCTTTGAGACGTCTAAAAGCGCTTCACAGAATATACTGCAAAGTGAATCGACTATATTTTGTGGGCGAAACGTGGCAGCCAATTGCGCAAAGCTGCACCCCAAAACAGTCATGGATTGAAGTGACTCATCTCTTATTTGTTTTTGAAGGAATTATTATCCCCAGAAAAGCGATCTGCCAATCGACTAGCAACTGGGTTCCTACTTACTGCTAAAAAGCATGTGGTGTAAGGAAACATGCCCAACGTTGCGCCCTACCGGGAATCAAACCCGGGTCGCTCGCTTGTGAGGCGAGTGCTCTAACTCTAGTCCTGAGCTGCAGGACTCCACTACCTGGACAACTTCTATTAATTCCTCTCTACAGGATCAAAGTTTATTGGCTCTGTTTTGCCACAGTGGGTACGATGAGGGCTCCACGCTTTATTCACACAAACTACAACCGGAATCTGAAAATGTAAAGCGGAACTTGGATCAAACTTCTCGGGTCTCCATCGTGTCACTCTGATGGTCACTGAGTCTGAATGCAGACGGCCCATTGCTGTCGCTACCTTAACATGCGACAGCAAATACTTTCTCATTCTAAATCAAACACTTCCCTTGCAGTCGCAACAACCTATGCCAATATTTTAAAGAGCTGGATTGTATCCCTCCCCCCCCCCCTCCCCAAATTCTTTCAGTAAACCGAGCTGTGAGAAACAGGACCCAGTGGTGGGTCTTTAACTCCCTCCCGATGAGAGTCCAGTTTAACATCTCATTTCAAGGGACTGTCAATGCGCTGCTCCCCCCCTTTTAACAAAACAGCAATGGTATTAGCTGAATAATAATAATAATAATAATAATCCTTGCGTTTGATATAGCGCTTTTCACGTGGGGAGGACGTCCCAAAGCGCTTCGCGGAAACACACCGTCGAGTGAATTGACGGTGTATATATAGCTGTGGGCGAACGCGGCGGCCAATGGCGCACAGCGACGTCCCCCAAACCCAAGCGCCGTGGATTGAAAACGACCAATTTATTGTTGTTGTGGGGTTTTGGAGGGATTATTATTGGGCGCATTTTTAACCATTTGATTTGATTTGTAGGGTTAACGCCCTCTGTCAGGCGTTGAACTCCCGGACTGTGTTGTGTTGACCCTCCAACCCCCAGTGCTGTGCTGTTGGAAGGCGTTTTTGAACAAAAACGTGTCCACGCAGTTTGTACACCGAAATATGATCGGAACAGTGGGAGGTTTTTTTTTTGTTTTTTTTCCCCCAGCGGTTTGATTCACGTTGCGGCTGTGTTTGCGCGACATCCGCCGCTGCGCTCAAATCAGCCACTGCCGCACACGACCGCAATGCCCAGCGGTGGCGCTGTGACTGCGGGGCGCCGCCGGGTGGCGCTGTGACTGCGGGGCAGCAGCGCTGTGGCTCCCGGGCGCCGCCGGGTGGCGCTGTGACTTCTGGGCGCCTCCGGGTGGGGTGGGGGGGAGCAGCGCTGTGACTCCCGGGCGCCGCCGGGTGGCGCTGTGACGCCGGGGCCGCCGGGTTTCTGCTGCTCGCCGGGAGACCTGGGGCTGGAGCCGGTGCTGGGCCCGGGATTGCGCGTTCCGCAGCGGGGGGGGGGGGGACAGGAAGCCGGTGACTTCCCCCGGGGGTGGGGTGCGGTGGGGAGAGCCTGGGGCAGGGAGACCGGGAGCCGCCGGGGGGCTGCGATGCTCAGTCCGGCGCCATGAAGGAGTGCGAGTACCGGCAGATCGCCCTGGGCCCGGCCTCAGCCTCGGGCTCGGGCTCGGCCTCGGGTCCGGGCCCTGCGGGCGGGAAGCGGCCCCTCCGCAGGAAGTGGGAGGCGTTCCCGGGCCGGAACCGCTTCTGCTGTAACGGGCGCCTGATGAGCGGCCGCCTGAGCGGCGCCTTCTACCTGACTCTGGGCCTCATCCTCGTCACCAGCGGCCTCTTCTTTGCCTTTGAGTGAGTCGCGCCCCGAACCCCGACCGGTGGTGGTCCCCCCGGGGGTGGGTGGTGGGGGGGACACTGAGTAACAACCCCCATACCCCCCACCCTCCCCCCCCCCCGGGGGCTTCCCTGGGCCTCAGCCACTTTAGTTCTTGGTTAGTGTAGTGACTGTCTGTAGCGATGCCCCCATCCCCCCCCACCGATCGCTTGACCGTCTCATCCGAAGGACGGCGACTGACACTGCGAAGACCCCCCACCCCCCCGGCACAGCACTGGAGCGTCAGCCTGGACCGTGGGCTCAGGAGTGGCCTCGCGGTGTGTGGGGCTCGAGACCACAATCTCTCTCTCTCCCTCTCTCTCTCTCTCTCTCTCTTGAGCCCAGAGGTCGGAGCGCCATCAGCGGAGCTCTTCTGTTCCACTCGCGGCCACGCGATTGGTGCAGAAAGTGGCCGCTCAGCCCACGGCGACGGGAACCGCTGACGTCCGACTGTTGTGCCAAACGAGCACAGGTTCTGACCGGGTGGATGTCGGGGGAACCCCCGTCCGCCTCTTCTCCTGCCGCTGCTGCTTCTCTCCGTCCGTCAAGGCCGGTTCTCAAGACCCGTTCTCTTCGACCGTGCCTTTGGTCTCCCTCACCATCTCTCTGCCTTCCCTCACCCCTACACCACCCCACCACCCCCACCCCCACGCTCGGGCCCGGACACCTGACCGTTCAGCCCTTTGGGACGTCCTCCCGACGTGAAAGGCGCTCTATAAATGTTGTTTTGTTGTGGTGGTGGTGGCGGCGGCGGCGGCGGTGGTTGTTGTTTCTCCTGATTAAAAGGCCATTTAAATCCCATCAATCATTCTTTGTTTAAACTCACCCTCGAGATTCCAATTCATTTGCCGCCCATTTCATTTTGTGTAGAAGGTAGCGGTGCGGAGCCCGTGCTTCTCTATAACATTCCCTTTAAACTCATTATACTGTACAAATTGTACTGGGTAATGGGCTTCAGTGTGTGTGACCCAGATCCCAGATGTGGGGCTCAGCCGAGTGTTTCCTGTGTAACCAGATGTCTTTTGTTTGCAGCTGTCCTTACCTGACACGGCACCTGACTCTCGCCATCCCGATCATCGCTGGCTTCCTCTTCCTGTTTGTGGTCAGCGCCTTACTTCATACCAGCCTCAGTGACCCCGGCATTCTGCCCCGCGCCACACCCGAGGAGGCAGCTCACCTGGAGAGACAGATAGGTAACAGCAACAACAAGATCACATTGTATAGGGCCTTTCACGTCGGGAGGACGTCCCAAGGCAACTGGCCAGGCAGGAGGCAGCAGGGGGAAACCGGCCTGGCACTGGGCAGTCTTAGCTTTTGTCCCACTGAAATTTGTGTTCATTGGCCGCGGGAAATGTGCCGGAACCAGGAGCTGCTCTGTGCAGGATGAGGTGTTTTATTCTGTCCCTTTGTGTGTCAGCAGCGTCTCTCTTGCAGATAAACTCTGTGGTTTGATTCCTTTTTTCTTGTTGTGCAACCTGGAGGATTCTGATGTATATTTGTTTACATGTTGATGTTTTGATATTATGTTTTAAAAACAAGTTTGTTGATCATCATCCCCATTTTGAGGCACAGAGCTGCTGTGGGGTAACTGGCGTACGGCACCATTTCACCCACAAGTTGGTAGAAATATTTTTAATCTGATGGGAGTGTTTAAAATTTCACGCAAAATTGGCCTGTGCGAGCTTCACTGCCGATGTCCTGCGACTGACCGAGCCTCTGTTTCAGATAACTCCGGGGGATCCAGTTACCGGCCGCCACGCACCAGAGAGGTGCTGATCAACGGGCAGCCCGTCAAACTCAAGTATTGTTTCAGTTGCAAAATGTTTCGGCCACCACGCACTTCACACTGCAGTTTGTGTGACAACTGTGTGGGTGAGTAGCAGCCTTGCCCCAGGCAGGAATGTGCTCTGTGATGTGGCCCCATAGTTGAGCTTTAATTCATAATAATAATCCTTGCATTTGATATAGCGCCTCATCACATCTTCGAGACATCTCAAAGCATTTCACAGAATACACTGTAAAGTGAATTGACTACATTTTGGTGGGGGGGTGGAGGGGAACACCCAAAAAACGAGTTTTATTGGAATGATCTGAATGTTTTCTTTTCCCCCCTCAGAGCGATTTGACCACCACTGCCCCTGGGTTGGAAACTGTGTGGGGAAACGGAATTACAGATTCTTTTACATGTTTCTACTCTCGCTCTCATTCCTCACCGCTTTCATCTTTGCATGTGTGATAACACACCTCACGCTGAGTAAGTGCTTTACTCTCTCTCGTTAGATAATAAGGCTAATGAGATGCTGGACCTTATAAGAAGATGGTCTAGAACATAAGATACGGCAGCCGTCAGTCACACTTCATGTGCTGTTGTGTACATATTGGATATTAGGAAGATAGACTAAAAAGTGTCTAGCAACAATTCACCAGTTTATGTGGCACAAAGTCAATTAGGGTTATATTCTTTAGAGTGGAAAGGGTGAACAGTTCAATAATGAATGGAATTCATAATTGTGGGCGAATGTGTCAGGCATGGGGGTGAGGATTTGGGATGGGGGGTGGGGGGTGTGTAAAGAGAATGGAAGCAGCTGTTAACCTTTCACAATTTTTTACTCTTCTTCTAGGATCTCAAAGAATTGGGTTGTTAAATGTCCTCCAGGAATCTCCAGCCAGATATCCTTCGAGATATGGGGAGAGTGTGTTCTTGCTTGTCAGTGTGCGCGTGTTGATCTGTGTTTGCGTATGTGGGTCAGCGTGTATGGGTTTGTGTGCCTCAGTGTGTGAAGCAGTTACGTTGCGTTACATGGTACTTACCTTGACACCCTCACTGCCCTCGAGCTGTTGATCTGCTTTTTTTCTGTCTGGTCCATTCTCGGTCTTTCTGGCTTCCACACATACCTCGTGGCTTCCAATCTGACAACCAATGAAGATGTAAGTACAACTGAATCTTCACATTTGATATAGTGCCTTATCAAGTCGTTGAGATGTCTGAAAGCGCTTCACAGAATATATTGTAAAGTGTTTTTGTGGGCGAAACACAGCAATGATAATACTAATAATCTTTGCATTTGATATAGTCCTTTCATGTCTTCTCGACATCTCAAAGCGCTTCACAGAATAAGCTGTAAAGTGAATTGACCGTATATATATTCTGTGGGCAAAACTCGGCAGCCAATTGCGCACAGCAGTGTCCCACAAACCGTCGTGGATTGAAAATTACCAATTTATTATTATTTTGTTTTGGAGGGATTATTATTAGGCTCTGTGTGGAGTAAGAAAACTTGCCCAAGGTTTCACCCTCTGCCTGGAATTGAACCCAGGTGTCTCGCTTGCAAGGCGAGTGCTCTAACCACTGAGCTACAGGACTCCACAGCAGTGTCCCACGAACGGAGTGACCAAATTACAGTATTATTAATTTTATTTTGTTTGTAACTTTGTCTAATGCTCTTATTATTTTATAACAGATTAAAGGCTCTTGGACCACAAAGCGAGGCTGTGAGGAGACTGGTAACCCATATAGCTACAACAGCGCTCTCACCAACTGCTGTGCCGTGCTGTGTGGCCCCATGCCACCCAGGTAACACATAGTTAGACTGATGTTACTGCTGGTGGGGGCGGTAGGTGGGGGCACAGAAAAGGGCTCACACACATTAACCCCAAACTGAGGGCTCAGGGGAATGTGTTCAATATAACAATAATAATCCTTGCATTTGATATAGCGCCTTATCACAACTTTGAGACGTCTCAAAGCGCTTCACATGTGATCATATTGAGCAATGTGTTGGCGTGTTATTCTGTGACTCACTCGCCATGTCTCGTCTCCAGTTTAATTGACAGGCGAGGCTACCTGGAGATGGACACTGAGCAACAGCCTGGACACAAGTGCAGCCCAGCATCGCAGGGAACTGGAGCAGAAGCTAGCCTGGTAGGATGTGCTCTCTAATCCTACCATGAATTCATGTCATTCCTGAGCAGTGACTCCAGCACTTCTCATCCTCTTATCCTTTTTCCCCCCCGAATGGCCGCGGAGATGGGAGATTGAGGTGCCGGGTACGATCCGTAGTGGGAATGTTGGAGATGATCTCCTCTGTGTGGCTGAGGATCGGCACAGGAGCGGGGAGGAGAGACTCTGAAGCAGAGACTGCTCTCTGCCAGTGCGGGTGAGCCCAGAGCTACCCCAAGACAGACTGTCCCAGCCTCCTTGGCTCACCAAGAGCCAGAAGCAGTGATCGCGATGACCGGACTCCGTCGTGCTTCAGATATCACGAACGAAGGCAGAGCTGTGTACATAATTCTTTTCATATGGTGTTTCGGGCATATGTATTTATTCTGGGCTGTTTCAGGGAGAGGTCTCTGGCCTGATATCTACTTACACGGGCAGCTTCGCTGCTGCACTCTGATATCAGGCAACATCTCAATCTAAGTCGGAGCCAATTTGTACAAGGCGGGAATGTGGGGAGAGCAAAAGTGGTCGTTACACTTTGTGTGGGGCAGGAGGTGTCTGGGCTGGTGCTCACTCCCCCACTGGAGCTCTGAGCAACATGCTCTGGGGCTGTGGTGCTTGTGAAGTGTTTGTGCACAATGGGAGGCTGCTTTCCACAGCAGGTGCTGAGTAGAGGTGCCGGCTCTGGTCCAGCGTGGGTGCAGCAGGTACTTTGCTTCCTCTGTCCATCGACCTGGTCGCTACTGCATCATCAGATACACGGCCTGTGGTTTCAGCTCAAGGTGGATTATTCCTCCCCCAGGTACTTGTCTGTGCACAATCTTCAGTCTCTCTTCATTCTCTAAAACAAAATGCAAAATACCACAGATGTTGGAAATCTGAAACAAAAACAGAAGCCGCTGGGAACACTCAGCAGGTCAGGCAGCATCTATGGAGAAAGGAAAGTAAGTCAGTGTTTCGGTCCCCGTTCTGACGAAGGGTCGAAACGCTGACTCACTTTCCTTTCTCCATAGATGCTTCCTGACCCGCTGAGTGTTCCCAGCGACTTCTGTTCTTGTTTCTCTTCCATCTCTTGTTGCTGTTTTCGTGGATTCCAAGAGATGTTTAGAAAAATAAATGGTGTAAAATCAGTGCGAGACTATTACACGGCAACACAAGCACTGGTTGTGGGGTGGGGGTGGGGGGGGAAGAAGAGACACTTTCCCCTCACTAGATATGCACAATCACAGAGTCCTCCCTCCGCCCCAGTGAATGAGAGAATAGAGCATGAAGGATTGGAGGGAGGAGGCAATACAGCCAAGAGCGAGTGGTACCAGAGTGCTAATGGAGTGTGAAGCCACAGCAGATGCCACTCAACACATGCAGCAAATTGACAGCAAGAAAAATGTTGTAATGAAGGTGGAGGCAATTTCATTCTTTGTTGTCTGTGCTGGTGCTCACTCCTCACTGGAGCTCTTTAATCCCATTCCCTGCTCTTTCCCCGCTGTGTGTATGTGTGTGCTGGTGCTCACTATACTAAATCCTGCTCTTTCCCCATAGCATTCAAAAATGTTTTTCTCAGTCGCTATCTGATTTACTTTTGAGTGTAGTCACGAGATCCATCTTCAATGACCATTTGTGGTCAGGCATTCCCCATTCTAACTGTGTGTTGTGAGTGAGTGATGATTGGGAGGAGGAGTCTCTGAATATAATAATAATAATCCTTGCATTTGATATAGCGCTTTTCACGTCTTCTAGACATCTCAAAGCGCTTCACAGAATATACTGTAAAGTGAATTAACTGTATAAACATTGAATGTAACGTCAAGCAGAACCCAGTGTTACAACAACAACAAATTGCATTGATATAGAACCTATCACGTCGGAAGTTACTATCTGATGTGGAAGGTGGGGGGGTGGTCTTTACCAGGCACTCAAGTAGACAATAAATAGAATCTACAATATTGAATGACCAAAGTGATTAGAAACATTAAGCCAGGAGATTTGGAACAGGAGTTAATGCAATGCTACCATTCCCACCTCCTAGCGTTGACACTGACAGCTGTGTGAGCGTTGAGTGAAGTGTGTGGGGGTTGGGGAGTAAGTAATGCTTAGTGTTTGTTTCCTAGGAAATTTGTGAGGAGTTTGCAGTTTCATGCTCAGCGTGATGGAGGTAGAGGTGCAGATTGAACTACTTGTCAGAGTTTATAGCGGGTAAGGCTCTGCCCTATGGCACCATCTCCATTAGCCACAGCATTGCATGTGGGTGACACAACTCAGAGCAACTTCTTCACATGAATCTTGATAGTTCTGTCAGGCAGCTCCTCGTCCCTCTGCCTGTAACTTTTACACTGTTGCTGCACACAATTTGCTCCCATCATGGAGTCTCCGTTCTGACTGCGACTAAGAACTTTAGATGTTGAAAGACACAGAGACAGATACAGAGTTCAGAGTGAATGGTCTGGGTGTTGGCTCCTGTACAGTGTGAATGCTTTGTCAAAATGTAAACAACGTTTTCAAGAGAGAAATGTCCCAGTGAGGATGGCTATTGCTTTGACCCCTAAATTGTGGTATTAATTTAGCTCCGTTATAATGAGGGGAGGTAGACTTCTCATTACAACCCCCCGTCCTGATCTCAGCCTGTGGTTCTCCCTTCGCTTTTTCTTCAGGTGGAAGGTTTAGCTATGTTTCCTCTCACAGCTCTCTCTGCCCCATGCTGTGATCGAGCTTATAGAGTTCACAGCCATCAGCTGTCTGAGGTAGTTTGCTGAGGGCAGTGTGACATCCTTCGCTGTGCCCGGGCTGTCGTCTTGAGGCAATGGGAGTACTGTGTTGGTTATCTGTGGCGCAGCTCCAGTTGCTGGCCATCTGACTGGTGTAAAGTATAGAGCAGGAATGGCTGTTACCGTCATTGTTCAACAGTCGGTCTGTAACTCATCCCAGAACGTTGCACGTTGTGATGTTGTTACTGATGGTAAAGGATGGATTGTCCAACCTAGTGGTTGCTGCAAGCCTGCGTCACGCTCTGCTGGTCACTGTGTGTGAGGTGCTGGAGTCTGTCTATTGTGCGTCCTTGCATTGCCTGTAAGCTGCTCTGTGATTATCCCATTCTCTTCCATTCTGTATGTTGACCTCCCTAGATGTTTCAGCACAAGGTGATGCCATTTGGACCATCAAACCTGTGCTCCTTCCCTGCTCTAATCCCAATTCCTTGTGATTTTCTAAGACGTCTTTACACAGATTCTCTTCAAATTCGTATCCAATTTCCCTTTAAAATTGGTTGTATTCTCAGCCTCAACAGCCGTCTGTAGCAAAGCATTCTGTGTTGCAATAACTTTCTGCTTTTAAAAGTTTCTTCTAACCCTTTAACTCTCTGGTAATCCAGGCCTTGCACCTGCTGTTAACAGATTCTCCAACCCATGGAAATAATCTTCATTATTTATCCTTGAAATATTTCAGAATTTTGAAGCCTCAATTAGATCCCTATCGACCCTTCTTCTGGTTAAATCCCCCGTTTTTTTACATAATTACCTAAAATCACATATGATCTTATTCTTGTGAACGTTTCTGCTCTTTCTGTAGCTTTTATCAGGCTGAAGTAATGTATGTTGAGGAGGTGGTGGGGAAGAGCACTGCTAACTTCCTGATAGAATGTTCTTTATTTCAGTGGTGCATTAACGAGGTTTCCAGAGGAAAGCCAGAATATAACCTTGGGTGCATTCTGAGCCTCGTTTCTTGCTGCTCTCTGATCCAATCTCTGTTCACATGTTACTAACTTCTTTTTCTTTTCTCCTTCTCTCTGCTCCTATCCTCACCCTTCCCTCCCTCCCTCCCTCCGTCTACTTCTCAATGTGATGCAGTGTGACCAGGGCCACTGTGGTGTACAAGGCGCTAAGTGGCTTTTGCAGACCGATCTGTGTGCACTGAATCCAATCAAACCTGATCCAGAGAAAGCGGACAGCTCCCAGTCTCCGAGCCCTCGCTCTCAAAGGAAAGGTACGGAACCGCTGAAACTGAAAGCATAGACTCCCAGCCTGTTAGCATTGCTGGAGTCTTCCCGGCCCTTCCCAGCAGTGCGGTGGGGGTCTGTCACTCACAAGCTGCCTGATGTGATGCCGTCCAGTCTTGTGTGCCGGGAGCAGTAGCTGCTGCACAGGCGGAGTTTCTGACTGTTGGACGTGAAGGTGACCAGTGCCGTAGAGGAAAGCTGCAGAGGGAGCAGTGTGGCACCAAGTGAACCATTCAGACACAGAATATTCATCTGGCAGGTGCAACAGCTTTGTTCTGCCTGATTCTAATAATCTAATGAATATGTAGTTCCTTTCCTGACTCAGGCTGCAATAATACAGGCACCATCACCCTGTTCTGCACCTGGGTGACTGCTTCACCCTGTCAGAGAAGGTGTGTATCTGCCACAGTGGGTATCTGCAGGGGGAACTGAAATGAGAGTGGTCAGAACACGGTACGGGTAATAATCAACGCTTCTTACGCACTAACGTTTAACAGGTTTAGAGATGCTGTCATTTATTATCCGAACAACATTATCTTAAACTTCCTGTGTTCCACACAAAGTCTTTTAGCATCAGTAAAGCAGGAAATTAGGAAGCTGGTGGCAGGGGCTGGTACTGTGTGCTATTGCCAGAACCCAGGCGTGTAGATTTGTTTGTGGCTCTGAATTGTTCAGAAGCGTTCCAGGACACCTCACCGGTACCTGTCTGACCTGAGCTGGTTTGGCACCTTGCAGCGGAAAGTGTGTTAGATTTATTCTGTGAAAGTGACATTTTAGTAAGCGAGGAAGAGAGTGGCAGTGAAACCTTTACTTTAATGTCACAGTATGATCATTATTCACCAATACTGATTTGTATAGTTTGTTGCTTCAGGTGTTATATAAAGTGCCTTCTGCAACTGCTTTGTAGAAATCAAATGCCTCTGTTCACACATACTGTCATGTACCCACAGCAATAAATAAATTAATTACAGGGAATTAGCTATTGTTTCAAAGTCAGTCTTTTCAACTGTTTGAAAGAACCACCTCACCCTTATTCATCAGGGAAATGTAGAGTGTGTGACAAGCATTCCAGATTCAGTAATCACTTGTTCTTTTATCCCATCTCCGAGAGTCAGTGTCCACAGCCACCGTCATGAATTGGGGATGTGTAAACACCCCAATCATTACACCCAGAGGCAAAGATCAACAACATGAACAGATCAGTGAGATTTCAGATCCAAGAACTTTTATTCCTTGCATAAAAAAATAAATTTGATGTCAACGACAAATTACATTTGTATAGCACCTTGCATTTCGGGAGGACGTCCCAAGGCACTGGACAGCCAAGGATTTGGACCCAAGCAGGGGGTTGGGATGAGAGGGCGAGGAGGGTAGGGGTGTTTTACAACGTAACAATGTGTGTTTTACAACATAAGATCATTGTTGTTCTTGTGTCCACAGCATTGTGAAAAGCTGTGGGTTCTAGCTGTGTCCTGGATCACAACTCGAATGTGGCAGCTCTTTGCTCTCTATTTCTTTAAGCAGGTGTGGCTGGTGCTTCTGAAGCAGGCTGTGCAAAATATCCATTGCATCATTTCCCTTTTTAATCACAAAATTCAGGGTTTCTCTGACTTGTTCTTTCAGGAGGTTGACACTGATAAGCTTCTCGTACTCTGCCTCATTGAGGATTTCCCAGTGGCGCAGCTCTTCGATCGAACTGTTGATCTCGGGGATCCTGCAAGTCAGGGTTAGCTTGTTTCTCTGCAGGAAATGCTTGTCTGTCTTCACACTCAACTGTCTGTCTCCTGTGACTATAAAAAGACGTCCTCAGCTATGGCTCGCTTCACTCATAGTGGGAAAGTTGAATTTCTATAGTACTTGTGTGAAAATATCTCAAAGTATTGCCAAGCATAATGACCGGTTTGTAGGTAAATGAGAATATAATAATAATCCTTGCATTTGATGTAGCGCCTTATCGGGTCTTTGAATCCATTAGAGCTTAGGCTTACAAGGTTAACAGGAGCTGAGTGTGATGATTCCCTGCCCCAGTGACTGGTCTGCCTTTCGGGGTGCTGCCGATGAGCCAGGCTGGCTGTGCGGTCATCTGTAGTGCCCTGGAATATTGCATACCCGCCTGGCTCGGGAACCGGACTATGCGATTCCGGCATCCTGTTGCCAGGCACGCCTGTTCCAGCTACAAGCCACTCACTTACCTTGACACAGGCAAGAAAGTCACAGAACTTTGTAATCAGCACAAGTACAGGAAAGAGTTGATCAATATTGAAATCGCTTTACCTTCAGCCTCGAGAACAATATCACCCTCAGGTTTGTTCTTGAGCACGTATTCAATACTGTTTTGACGGCTGATGCGCAAAGGAAGATCACCTGCAAAAATATAACAATTTTTTTTTGTAAAAGCAGCACAAATCCTGCAAGCCCCAAATTACAGTGACTGGGAAACTGCGAGGGCTCGGCAATCCAGGGGATGGGGGGCGTTGGAGGGGCGTCTGCGAGATCACCTTCTTCTTTATAAAACACGGCAAGGTTTTCCTCTGGAAATGTCAGTTCCAATTCGGTGCGGAATTGCTCGTAAGTGATTTCTTGATGGATTCTCAGGATGCAGTGCTGCTCCCCTTGCACTTTGACCAGGATATGATCTACAGGAAGTAAACAAGGTTGGGAAATCAGTCGGCTGTTCTTTGAGTCAATCCCTCTGAAAGACATTGACATGATCGAACCCTTCTGTGCAGTTGCTGATGGGCCTGGATTGGTACCTGTGCACCTCTCAATTTTGGAGTTAGATTAGCTATAGATTAGCTAATAGTATAGATTAGCTATAATTTAATAGAACAGGCTCGATGGGCTGAGTGGCCTATTGCTGTTCCTATATTTCTCCCCCAGCATGAAAGTCAATATAAGTGACAGCTAATAAATACAAATATAGTTCCTAACGTAGCGGTTGAGCGAGCGATGGAATTGTTCTGAGCACTAGCCAGAGGATGATGGACAGACAAGAATACCTTGGTTTTCATGCTGGAGCATCTGCTCAGTGAGGACTTCGGACAACACTTCCTGGTCATCATCCTCCCGCACCAGTTGGAGCTCGAGGGGCCAGGCAGTGACCTGCGACTGGTTCAGCTGCAGCATAAACTCCATTTCCGTCTTGAATTTCATGGTCTTCTGGTAACAGAATCTATTAAATAACAGCCTACACTTCTATAGCACCCTCCACGCAGGGTAGTGTCTCAGAGCGCTTATCAGTGGCTTGGTGAGTTTGTCTCCAGTCAAATCCTTGCCTGTCCAGCGCATTGGGCGGTCCTCTTGACATGAAAGGCGCTATACAAATGTAATTTGTTGTTGGTAAGTTTATCCTACACCAATTTTTACTGAGTAAGCCTGGACTGTGAGAAAATCTTTGTGCTTTTTTGGGGGGGATAAAGATTGGGAGAAATCTATGTGTAAGAGCATGTGCAGACTCGGTATCGTTCATTCGGTAAATAACACAATAATTTACCTGTGGCATAATAGAGATGAAGTTAGTTTTCATCTTAGACTGAATATGAAGTCTGTAGTACATGTTCTTGACCACACAGATTTTTTTTTTGAACACTTGCTTGCAATCTTTGTACTTTTTGTTCAAACTCTAGGGATGGATGGCAACAGAATCCAAAGTAATACACACCGTAACAGATACAATACACGCGCTTCAAACTGTGTAATAAATTTCTGTAATTATCAAACTACAATAAACCTGGAATTACCGGACTCTGGGAACTGGGAACTTGACCCTTGGTGGAGCGGCCAGAAACAGAAATTTTCATTCATGCACATGTGGCTAGATTCCTGCTGGCTCACTCTCCTAACACGCACCACCCTCACTGTGCTCGCTGGCCTTCAGTGGCCGGGCAAATCGACTTTAACTCAGTTTGAATCCCACAAGCAGAAGAGACCTTATTCTTAGAAGGATGGTCATTATCCCTAAAAAAAAACTAGTGAGAGAACCCAGGTTTGATTCCCAAGTGGGGCAAAACCTTAGGTAAATTTCCTTACTCCATATACCTTTGTTAACCTAGCAATGAGTAGGAACCCAGTTGTTAGTTGATTGGCAGATTGCTTTCCTGAGGTGGTAATACCTCTTCCCCCCAAAACATTTGGTCATTCAATCCACGAATGTTTGTGGGACACTGCTGTGCGCAATTGGTTGCCGTGTTTCTCCCACAAAATCAATCAATCAATCAATCAATCCACTTTACAATATATTCTGTGAAGTGCTTTGAGACATCTCAACAGTGTGCTAAGACTCTATATCAAATGCAAAGATTATCATTATTATTATTATTGGCTATCTTCTGCGCATGGGATTCAAACAATTACATTGCCGATACTGGAAATTCCGACGAGCTGGACCAGATCTCCCACAAACACCCCCCCCCCCCATCCCCTCCAGTCCAGCTCATCGGAGGTTTAGCTTATTCACATAATCTAATCTAAAGGTAGCGGAAGATGAAATGAAGTACCTGAACCAAGTCCTCTTTTTCTCGGATCAGATGAAAAAACATAATCATTTTGTTTTGAATGTAAGCCCGGCCCACGGGCTTGTAGAGCAGGCAGTAAGCCTCACATTTATTCCAATTCGTCAAACATTTGACCAGCATGATGATGGAACAGGAGTCCAGCAGAACCCAGACGTGAGTCTCATTGGCAGCGAGTGGCAGGAAAAGCTCAACATTCCCATTTGTGATGTGTGCGACTTGAACTGGAGGAGGGAGGAATAATATCTTGGTCAATCAGGAGTTTAAAAAGTGGGGCAGCAGCAGGTAAATTAATTCTCAGATTAGTTATGGTTAAGAGCGAAGTACTTGTGCTGGTGTGCAGTGCGTTGCGATGCAATTGAGGCCAGTCTCTGATCAGGGCTCCGGTCTCCTTCACAAAATCCCACAACTCCTCCAACGCTTTCTCTCCTTTAGACAGAGTCAGGTCAACAACAGCACCAGTATCATTTAGCTCCAGGTAACCGAGTACAAGCTGTGGACGACATTAACACACAAAGTTTACATCGCCGTTTCCACAATTGATGGGATATCAAAACTATCAGAAAAAAAGTCTGTTACAGAGGCACAGAGCAATCACCTGTCACCAACGAGGCTTTTATCAGGAGTGAGTTGTGCTGTCCCAGATGAATACTGGGACTGGTGACAAAGGCAGCGAAATAGTATTGAAAATTCTGTCATGATCCAATAAACTGAACAGGCTTGATGGGCTGAATAGCCTCCTCCTGTCCCGAGGTTTCTAATGCATTTGAGTTCAATCTCGTACTCAAACAGGAGGCAATGGATTGGGAACCCACCCTACTTCCTCAATCTAATTCCCCAGCCTACACAAATAGGTGTGACATGCGTGTCCAGCAACTGATCTCAGCTGCACCAAGTGAGGGCTGGACCAGGGGCACTGATCAAAATGAAATCTGTACCTTCTTCTCTTCATTGTTGAACAGATTCTGCAGCTTTTGGAATAAAGAGTTTTTCAGATTCAGATATTCCTCCCGGAAGAAAAGCATCAGATTGTCTTTTATGGCAGAAGGGGTGATGCAGCTTCCTGTAAGAGTAACGCTGTTAAATTAACACCCAACAGAAAGAGTGCAGGATAAAAGTCTCACCACCTGCTTCCCACCCATTGCCATTGGGTAACTTACAGTATGCCTTCCCCCTAATGTTAACCCAGTGAAATCCCCTCACAAGTGAGTGGACCAGGGTTCAATTCCCTGGCGGGTGAAACCCTGTAAGTTTCTGTACATCATGCTCCTCTGTCTACCTAGCAGTAAGTAGGAACCCGGGCGTTAGTCAATTGGCAGATTGCTTTCTGGGGGTAATAATCCCTCAGGAAAAAAAAATGTGGTCACCCAATCGATGGCTGTATGTGGGACTCTGCTGTGCACAATTGGCTGCCGTGTTTCGCCCACAAATACAATAGTGAATTGTGAAGCACTTTGAGACAAGTCAATGACGTGATAAGGCGCTATATCAAATATAAGGATTATCAATATTATAAATTAGACACTTATAAACTCCTCCATCCTTGTGTGATTCTGGAACACCACATACAAGAGAATACTCAGAAACGTACAAAACCAGGAGCAAAGTTAGCCCAGGATCTGAATTAAATGTTTAACAATGCATTGGAAGGAAATCAGCTCCAACATTGCACTGGGATCATTCTGGCCACTCAGACAGATGCTCAGTAGCAGACTCTGGCACTGCACGGAATATTCTGACATCTGACATTACATTTGTGGAGTCCTGTAGCTCAGTGGTTAGAGCACTCGCTTTGCAAGTGAGAGACCTAAGTTCAATTCCAGGCAGAGGGCGAAACCTTGGGCAAGTTTCCTTACTCCACACAGAGCCTAATAATAATCCCTCCAAAACAAAAACAATAATAAATTGGTCATTTTCAATCTACGGCTGTTTGTGGGACATTGCTGTCTGCAATTGGCTGCCGCGTTCACGCACAAATATACAGTCAATTCACTTTACAGTGTGTTCTGTGAAGCTCCTCCCGACGTGAAAAGCGCTATATCAATTGCAAGGATTATTATTATTATTCTCTTAGTCAAACATGTGTAAAACTGTTCATTTACCAAAAACTTTCAAAATGTGTCCCTGCCATTAAGACCAAAACAGTACCTTCCATCATCTTTTATGAAATACATTAAAGAGAAACAAATGTTGTGTTAAATGGTTTAACTTGAGGTTCAGTGTCTGTGATGCTCACCTGAAGATGAGGGGTATTTGGGAAGAAACAGCAGCAGGTGTGTCCCAGGAGCATCTGTGTGCAGGTCAAAGGCTGGGCCAGCCAACGACATCTGGTCCAAGAAAGCATCCATCTCCTCCACTTTCATCTCTCTAACATTTAGTGATTTGTTGCGTTGATCGTAAACAAGACCAAGGTTGCCATGGACCAGTGTGACTACTGGTCGATGCCTATCATCAGAGCAGGAATACATTAAATGACACAGTGCCACACACTGAATCACATACTCTTACCCAACCACATAGGTGAACCAAAGCCATTGCCCATTTGACTGATTAGTGCATATGGAATTGTCCTCCAGCACAAACTGCACATTGGAGGGGGGGGCACTCTTATTTTCAAAATAAATTGACAATTTTTTAAAAAAACTCCCAATATTGTTAGATTGAGTTGTCTATCCTATCCAACTGGACATCTTGTTTCTATTTAGGAATATAGGAACAGTAATAGGCCATTCAGCCCCTCAAGCCTGTTCTGCCATTCTATTAGATCATGTCTGATCTCTACCTCAACTCCAATTACCTACCCTTGCCCCATATCCCTTGATCGCTTGATACTCTGACCTAACAAAAATCTATCCCCCTCAGTATTGAAAATTTGAATGGATCCAACATCCACAGCCATTTGGGGGAGAGAGTCCCAGATTTCCACTACCCTTAGTGTGAAAATGTTTCTTAAGAAATGAAACAGTCCATCTGTCCTGATCAGGATCCTACAGACATTCAGCTGAGTCTGGAGACTTTGCTGCATTTACAAATCGCTGTTAAAACAAACAGAAACTGAGCCATGGGGTACCTTGAGGCCACTCACCCATCTCGCTGCCTGGACTTGAGCTGCTGCTTATAGCCTTGATTACCATCAATCACTCGGATAATGTCCATGTTTGAAACCACATCTGAAAGAAGATGTGAGAGAGTTTCCTGACCAACAATCCCCCAAAACGAATTGATCTTCTCATGGCTGTTTGTTGGGCATCGTTGCGTGAAAATTGACTGCAACCTTTGTGTACACACGCACAGTATCTATACTTGACAACAATTACCTTGGAAGCGCTATCAGACGTTTTAAAAGTTATAGACGCTTTAATCAAACACAAGGATTCTTGGTGGATTGCTATTCCGGGGGTAACAATCCCTTACAAAAAAAGAAAATTTGGTCACTCAATCCACGACTGTTTGTGGGACGCTGTTTTGTGCATAATTGGCTGCCGCATTTCACCCGCAAAAATATACAGTCAATTCACTTTACAGTATATTATTGTGAAGCGCTTCGAGACATTTCAAACATGAAAAGGCACTAGATCAAACGCAAGGAATACTAATTATATATAGCATTACATACCAACCGCCAATGCTGCCCCCACCACTAGGTTTAGCTGTGGATAACACTTGTATTCCCGGCCTCTGGAAAGGAGCAGGAAGCACAGCTCTGTGAATGCCACACCACGCACCTCAATCATTCTCTTCAGAAGGTGGAACATGCGTTGCTGATGGTTGTACCAGGAATCCCTTGCTGTCTCCTCAATGTCTCGATCACTGAAATCAAGGTCTCTGGCCACTGTTGTCCACTCATTGGACAGAGTCCCTGACAATCGGAACAGCCATGGATCAGCAGGTGAAGGGGTTTTAAAACCTTCATGATTCCAAATAATTGAGTCCAGATGGTGGTTTGCATGCAGCGGGATGTGGGGAAGGTCGACTGAGTCAGGGTCCAGCACAGTTACTGCACAAAGGTGAAAAATAGTTTATTGTGAATTGCTTACATGTCTCACGCTTACATTCTCTGCCACTTGAACGCTTTCTCACACTCGCTTACTTGCTCTGACAGTGGCCGCTCTTTCAGCCACTACGCACCAAAACTCTGGAACACTCTTCCTCTATCCCTCTGCCCTTGCCCCTTCCTTCCTCATCTTCAGATCGTACCTGAAGACCTTCCTGTTCGACTGTGCCTATGGTCACCTCTCCCCTTCCCCCCCACACTGGCTCGATGTCGTGCTCTGCCACTATCAAGCGCAATGGGACCCTACCCTGTGTGAGGGGCGCTACGTAAATGCAAGTTGTTGTTGTTGAACACACTTGCTAAAATTCGCACACTCACTCGCAGTTTGCTGCTGAGTCATGGTATCGGGGTAGCTGCTCCTCAGCTCTCGGCTGATGTGTGGAAAGCCTCGGGCTGAGCAGAGTGTGAGGAAGGCATTGGCTGCCGTGGGACCGTACCACACCACCATGTCCGTCTTCTGAGCTGCCATCTTTAAAAATGACTTAATATTGTATCGCTCCTGCAGAAGAAAGAGGAAACTGGGAATAATTAATTGTGAGTGTCCAGGAGTGTGGCAATGAGTAGGAATCTCAATCCCCTCCTGTCATATTCTTCACAGAAAGGCACAATCAAATGACTCTATGATCTGGAATGCACTGCCTAAAAGTGCGGTGGAAGCAGATTTAATAGTAGGTTTCGAAAGGGAATTGGATTGGGACTTGAAAAGAAAAAATATACAGGACTGCGAGTAAGAGTGGGGGAGTGGGACTAGTTGGATAACTCTTTCAAAGAAGGTTGTGGGTTCAAGGTATCCGAGGACTTGATCTCACATCCAGGCTGACACTTCAACAATTAAAGGGGGGGAACACTGCATTATCAGACATGTTGTCTTTCAGAAGAGATGTCAAACCGAGATGTTTCTCCTCATATTCTGGTCAACAATTCTCCAGATAAACTGGTCGACATTTGGAAAACAAATCCACATTAAACAAAAGGATGTACCTCCAGGAGGTAGAAATTAACGCACCGTGATAAAGGTGTGCTTCTGGAGTAGCATCTTTGCATTATTAACCGCCTTGGCCCATCTGATACCTAAGGAGAATGAAACAAGTTAAATCACTGGCTGATGAAAAGCTTGACATACATTGAGGGGGACAGCATGGAGTTACCCAGAGTTACAGGCAGGAAGATCTTGTGTCCCTGGAGATGGTGGAAGGTTCGGTATTTCTGGTGTGGTCGCTTCAGAGACACAAGGAGCGCATGCAACAGCTCCCGTTTACACCACTGCATTTTGTCCTCCGGGATTGAGCCACCGCTGAACCTCTCTTGCTGAAGCATCCGAAACAGCTCCTGGTAAAAGTCTCCTCTCTTCTCTCTGATCCAGTGCTCTGCCAGATCCCTCATGTCTGTAGGGAACTCTGGGCAGCAAGTGATTAAGGAAGCAAAGAGCTGCAGGTCCAACTTATTGACATCCAAATCTCCAGCTATTTGGATAGACATCTGTAACAGATTGCCTGATGGAAAGGCAACATTAGCACAATTACTTGGACATCTGCTTATATTGGACGCTATTCCTAATCTAAGATCCCAGATGAGATTCGTGCCCATCTCTCCTCCAGCCCTCCCTCCACACACACACACACACACACACACACACAAGAATGCAAAAATAATATTGTACCTATTTCTTGATCTTGATGCAGTAAATCCAAATAAACCTTTTGGAAGCTTTCAAGGCTAATGCTGGATAAATATTCATTGCTCACTCGCATCAGAGCTTTTGCAACCTCCGCCAGGGTTTGGCCTCCGTGCTTACAGAGGTCTTCCAGCTCCTGCAGCCATCCTTTATTTGTCGGACACCCGGAACTGGTGCAGAGAGTGGGTCCCATCTCCAGCTCTGGCTTCAGCTGCTGTAGTAATGGCCTAATGTCACCTTCACAAAGACATCAAACACAAAAACCTCAACGTTTCGTAAGAACATAAGAATTTGCTGAGCGAAAGGTCCATCCATCATCCAAGTCGCCTTCCATCGTCCTGGCAGTCGCTTGACATGTCTTGTCCCAAACAACGTATTGTATTCTGAGATATTATTTCCTAACAGAAAACTATGTAATTTGTTCTTGAAAGAATTAACACTTTCTGCTTCCACTGTGGGGTCAAGAAGCTGTGGTGTCTGTGTCACCATCGCGGTGAGGGTTGAGGAAGTGGTTGGGAAATCTGAGGGCATTCGCACAGAATCGAAGCGGAACAAAGTGCTTTGTTCAATTTCATTTCATTTCCGAACAAACGCAATGAATGAGAAATATCTCCATCGCCCCCTCCCCCCCCACACCCCTACCCCCACCCCCACCCCCCACACACACACACCTGGGACTACACTCTGTGCCAAACCAGGTCACTCTGCCCCCCATCCCCACCCCACCCAGTGATTCCTTCTGCTTTGCTTCTCGTAACTAACTCCTGGTCTCAGCCTTACCTCCACCTGCTCACACTCCCTCCCTCCCCCCTCCATCCCTCTCTCTATCCCTCTCCTCCCCTTCCCCCCTCCCTCCCTCTCCTCCCCTCCCTACCTCCATCCATCCCTCCCCTCCCTCC
The DNA here is from genome assembly GCF_018977255.1 of Callorhinchus milii. Classification (NCBI taxonomy): domain Eukaryota; kingdom Metazoa; phylum Chordata; class Chondrichthyes; order Chimaeriformes; family Callorhinchidae; genus Callorhinchus; species Callorhinchus milii. Next base: position 16,541,373 of record NW_024704751.1, read on the forward strand.
CTCTTCTCCCCTCCCTCCCTCCATCCATCCATCCCTCTATCCTCCCTCCCTCTCCTCCCATCCCTCTATCCCTCCCTCCCTCCCTCTCCTCCTCTCCCTACCTCCATCCATCCCTCCCTCCCTCCCTCTTCTCCCCTCCCTCCCTCCTCCCTCCCTCCCTCCATCCATCCATCCATCCCTCTCTCTCCTCCCTCCCTCCCCTCCCATCCCTCTATCCCTCCCTCTCCTCCCTCCATCCATCCCTCTCCTCCATCCCTCCCTCTCTCCTCCCCTCCCTCCCTCCCTCCCTCCCTCTCCCCTCCCCTCTCCCCCCCCCCGGCAGCCACTCACCCTGTGCTGTGTGCAGTTGCTGGAGGCAGCCGATGACTCCGGTCTCCAGGGAGTCCATGAGATCGATCCCCACCGACAGATACCCCGAGTCCATCGATTCCCAATCGCAGTCGTCCCCGTGTGTGAGGGTCAGTTTGGCCCCGAGGCCGCGCCCCCCCGACCCGCTGTCCTCCCGCCCGCACTTGGTCCTCTCTAACCGGACACGCGCCGTCGACATCGCGACCCGAACACCCGCACCACCGCCCCCGACTCCGCTGTCCCGGGAGGTAACGGTCCGCGAGATTGTTCAGGGTCGGGGCGTGGCCTTGGGACTGGGGGGAGGGGCTGGAGGCGGGGCTTGGCACGGGGTGTGTGGGGAGGGTGTGGGGTGGGGGGGGGTGTGTGTGGGGAGGGGGGTTGGGGTGTGGGGGCTGTGTGGGGGGGTGTGTGTGGGGAGGGGCGTTGGGGTGTGTGGGGGATGGTGGGGTGTGTGGGGGAGGGTGGGGTGTGTGTGGGGTGGGGTATGTGTGGGGTGGGGTGTGTGGGGGTGTGTGTGGGGTGGGGTGTGTGGGGATGGTGGGGTGTGTGTGGGGTGGGGTGTGGGTGTGTGGGGTGGGGTGTGTGGGGGGTGTGTGTGGGGTGGGGTGTGTGGGGGGTGTGTGTGGGGTGGGTGTGTGGGGGGTGTGTGTGGGGTGGGGTGTGTGGGGGTGTGTGTGGGGTGGGGTGTGTGGGGATGGTGGGGTGGTGTGGGGTGGGGGTGTGTGGGGGTGGGGTGTGTGTGGGGTGGGGTGTGTGGGGGATGGTGGGGTGTGTGGGGGTGGGTGTGTGGGGGTGGTGGGGTGGTGGGGGTGGGGGTGTGTGGGGGGGGTGGGGTGTGGTGGGGGGGTGTGTGGGGATGGTGGGGTGTGTGGGGGGGTGGTGTGGGTGGGGTGTGTGGGGGTGGTGGGGGATGGTGGGGGGTGGTGGGGGGTGGGGTGTGTGGGGGGGTGGTGGGGTGGTGTGTGTGGGGAGGGGTGTGTGGGGATGGTGGGGTGTGTGTGGGGTGGGGTGTGTGTGGGGAGGGGTGTGTGGGGGATGGTGTGGGGTGTGTGGGGGGGTGAGGGTGTGTGGGGTGGGGTGTGTGTGGGGAGGGGTGTGTGGGGGGGTGGGTGTGTGTGGGGGGGGTGTGTGGTGGGGTGGGGTGTGTGTGGGGAGGGGTGTGTGGGGGATGGTGGGGTGTGTGTGGGGTGGGGTGTGGGGGGGTGGTGGTGTGTGTGGGGGGGTTGGGTGTGTGTGGGGAGGGGTGTGTGGGGGATGGTGGGGTGTGTGTGGGGTGGGGGTGTGTGGGGGGTGGTGGGTGTGTGTGGGGTGGGGTGTGTGTGGGGGATGGGGTGTGTGTGGGGGAGGGTGGGGTGTGTGTGGGGTGGGGTGTGTGTGGGGTGGGGTGTGTGGGGGATGGTGTGGGGTGTTGGGGACAGACAATTTGGCCATAAATGAAAAAAACCATTTGATTTGAGTCACAATTTTTTTTATTGAGGAATCAACCACCTGCAGCTCTCTGCGCTCGACTTTCTGGGCAGGACTCACGCGCTCGGGCCGGCGGACGCTCCCCCTCCGCTGACACTGCACGCACAGCCTGTCTGCCCGCCGGGCAACGCAGTCTCCGTCTCTGCTCCTCACACATCTGTCCCTGACAAAAGTCTGGGGAAGACCACCGTTCTCATCTTGTGATGTGTCTCTCCAGCCCGTCTAGAGGTCCATGGCTTCTTCTTTAACCGACTTGCCAATCGGGCTCACGTATTTCTCTTGAGCATCCATGGCTCTGGAGGGTTACTAAGGAAACACACTCTTGCCGAACAACATGTGTAAAAAAAACATGTGCAGCAACAACTTGCATTTATATACCGCCCATCAGGCAGCGTAGCGTCCCAGAGCGCTTGGCAGTCGAGTACTGTCATCCGCACTAATTGGGAACAGCCTCGCTGTAGATATAAAAACACCGCGGCTTTCAGTTGTGTGTGGATCTCTTTGTCTCACTGTGCTACTCGAGTAAAGTCACAGCCCAGTCACATTGCTCCCTCTGAGAACGGTGTCATCCGTAAATTCCCACATGTATGCGGATGACACACAAGTCTACTTAAGAACATAAGTACATAAGAATTAGGAGCAGGAGTAGGCCATTTGGCCCCTCGAGCCTGTCCTGCCATTCGATAAGATCATGGCTGATCTTCTGACCTAACTCTGATTACCTGCCCTGTCCCCATATCCCCGAATCCCTCTATTTTTTAAAAAATCTATCAGTCTCAGCCTTGAAGATGTTCAAGAACTGAGGATCTACAGCCTTCTGGGGGAGTGAATTCCATAGGTTCACTGCCCTCTGAGTGAAGAAATGTTTCCTCAACTCTGTTCTAAAAGGCTGACCCTTAATTTTAAGACTGTGACCCCTGGTTATAGATACTCCCACCGGGGAAACAGACCCTCAGTGTCTACTTTATCAGCCCTTTAAGAATCTTACATGTTTCAATAAGATCTCCCCTAATTCTTCTGTACTCTAGAGAATACAGCCCCAGTTTATTCCGCCTCTCCTCATAGGTCAGTCCCCTCATCCCAGGAACTAACCGAGTGAATCTACGCTGCACCCCCTCTAGGCCAAGTATGTCCTTTTTTAAATAAGGAGACCAATACTGCACACAATACTCTCGGTGTGGTCTCACCAAGGTCCTATACAGTTGCAGCAAGACTTCCCTGCTCTTATACTCTTCTTTGCCTCCTCCAGCTGTGACTCCAGGTCCCCCGATGTTCTTCTATCAGCTTGTCTAGCAGACATCAGGGCCTGGATGAGTGCGAACTTCCTGCAGCTGAATGTGGGCAAGAGGTAAGACATATTCCTTGGTTCCCATCAACTTCATCACTCCTGCGAATCTGACCTCCTAAACCTCCCCAGTCTCTCCCTCAGACTCACCGAACCAGTGCACAATCTAAGCGTCGGGTTCGACCCCCAACTGTCCTTCCCTCCCGACACCCGGTCCCTGACGAGGACCGCCTTCCTCCACCTCTGCCACGTTGCCCGCCTCCAAGTGTACCTTAACCCAAATGCAACCGAAGGCCTCCTGCATGTGTTTGTCACCTCCTGCTTGGATTACTCAAACGCACTCCTCGCCGGTCTCACAAGCTTCACTATTCAAAAAATCCAGTTCATTCAGAACTCTGCTGCCTGCATACTGACTCGTACCAAATTTCATATCCCCACCTCACCAGTTCTGGCCAGGCTCCACTGGCTCCACATCACCAAACGGATCGACTTCAAGATCTTCACACTCATGTTGAAATCCATTTACTCCCTGACAGCTCCCTACCTCTCCGATCTCCTCACTCCCCAGTCCACCACCCGGTGCCCCCGCTCGACTGGCACTGGCCAACTGCTTGTCCCTTAGGCACTCCGCTCCAATCATTGGAGGTCGCGCATTCTGCCACTATGTCCCGAAACTTTGGAACACTCTCCTTCAATCCCTCTGCCTTGCCTCCTCTCTCTCCCCTTTCCAAGTTTCCTTTTCAACTACCCTGTGTGGAGGGCACTATATAAGTGCAAGTTGTTGTTCTTGTTGCACACATGGACACACTAAAATACCTCCTGACAGCTCAGCCTGACTTCACTTTTAATTCCAAGCCCTAAATGTGGATAAATAGTGTGTGAAGAGTAAAAGTATGTACAAAGATCAAACTGATTGAGCCCTAGACCCAAGGTGCCAAGTTTGATGATAGCTTTAACCATGGGGGGGAGGGGGGCCTCTAATGTAGGGATTATTCCCAATAGAGTTGTACATGGTACATCTCAGAAAGAGGCCATTTGGCCCATCCAGTCTGGCTGTTCAAACTTCAAATACGTCTTATTCAATGCTTAGCTACAAAGCCTTCCACGGTTAAAGAGCTCAGACACCAGTGTCCCAATTCACGTGAAGACTGACCAATTCCCCCTCCCACTGAGCACCACTATCCACGATAGGTAAGAAAGTGGGAGAAATCGAGGACTCGCTGAACTGCTGATCCCAAACAGGTGGTCACAACTGAAGGATACGCTGCGAACTGAAAATCTCCGCCTACTGCTACTGACATCATGGCCTCCAGGCTCTGCTGTTCCTCTTTCCCAAAACAGTAGCCATTCGCTTTGTCCACTGCCCGCATCACATGCTTCATGCTTTCCTTATCCTGTCAGGAAGATCAGTGCAAACTCTGTCGAATGTCATCCAGCACATACACTGCGACCCCTGGCCTTGTAGTGTGAATTCCACAACAATAATAATCCTTGCATTTGATAGAGCGCCTTATCACGTCATTTTGAGACATTTCACAGCGCTTCACAGAATATACTGTAAAGTGAATTGACTGTGTATTTTGTGGCCAAAACAATCCCACCACATGCATCCCGCAAACCTCGCTGCAGTATGTACACCCGTACTCACGCACCCCTCCCCCCGACTGAATTAATTGTTTGATTATATTTTCAGTATTTTACCCTCAGCTGGTGTGAGCTCTCACCTGCACATTTAGGGGTAGAAATGAGACCAGGCCATAATCTTCGATCACCTCCACCAGTTTGCTGTTTAACTGTCTGAAGTTTTTGAAGAAGGGGTCGCTGGCCAAGTGATCCAACAAGTAGGAGAGGTCCAGCACCTCAGTGTAATAATCCAGATTAAAAGCTAAAAAAAAAGTCAAAATAAACCTCATTACCCACTTCACAGGCCATTTCTCTGCTCTTAGTTGAGCAGTGGATGTCTGGTAGGAGGAAATGTGACTTAGACATGAACAACAAGGACATTCTAAAGAAAATCGAATGAACTTTGCTCCTAAATTTCTAAAATTGGAGCAACCAAACACCTGAATGTTTTGTGGATGCCCCATGTTATAACAGAGGAAAATATCCATGTTTGCACTTTCCCACATCCTAATCATAACAGGAGGAATGATGGCAGTTGACACAAAGAACTGTCTCTCCACAACGCCTTTCCTTTACTTATTGGATGTCCCATAGCTTACCCAGCTTCCCAAACTGTTCAATGAGATCCATTTTGGACAGGATATTGATGTGTGGCAGCTCCACATTCAGCATAGTCGCCAGTGATGTGCAGAGTATTGAGATGAACTTCGAAGCATCAGTGCAGTAATGCGAGTCAACCAGGTGAACAGCAGCTAACTAGGGAGCAACATACACAGATGGTTATAGAGTGAGTGACAGAGAGAGATAATAGTAATAATCCTTGCATTTGATGTAGCCCCTTATCGCATTGTTGAGACATCACAAAGTGCATCACAGAATATGTTGTAAAGTGGATTGACGGTGTATTTTGTGGGCGAAACGCAGCAACCAATTGCGAACAGCAGCGACCCCACAAACAGTTGTAGATTGAGTGACCACTTTTTTTTAGGAGAGTGATTATTACTTCCGAAAAGCAATCTGCCAATCACTAACAACCGGGTTCCTACTTTCTGCTAGGTAAATAGAGGCGTGCGGAGTGAGGAAAACTTGCCTAAGGTTTCTCCCCGCCCCGGGAATGAAACCCGGGTCCTCTCACTTGCAGGGCAAGTACTCTAACCACAGGAAGCCACCAATACGCTACAGATGGTAGACAGAGGTCAGAGTCTGGTTACACGGTAACTAATGAGGGACAGAGAGGGAGACAGTAACTGGAGAGTTACTGACAGAGAGAAAGTCTTCAATTATTGTTCAATTATTAGCAGCTGAACATGAACTCACTCTGAAATTCCACTTCGTTAATTGTGCAACCATATTCTTGACCGAGGAATGATGCGTGTAGAGCTCCACCTGACCCGGGCAGTCAAAGAGGAAGTAATGATCTTTATATTGTTCCAGTTTCTCCTGCAGCCAATCGAAGTTTGCCTCCAGGTATTCCATGCAGTAAATCAGACCCCCATTAGGTCCCAATTTCAGATTGTCCATCACATCGTCCAGAGTCACCAACTCAGCAATGTCCACGCTGCACTGATAGGGGATTCTGTCATTGGCCGGGTCCAGGTTCACCACTGCTACCTTGCGGCCCATCTTAGAGAGAAACTCCTGCATCCCCGAGCAGTAAGTGGTCTTCCCTGAGCCTGGTGGGCCGATGACCACCTGGCCAAAGGCCAGGCCAGGAGCCCTGGGCTCCACAGACACCATGACACAACAACGCTAGTAACTCATCGCCAACAGCACAGCACTGACCTGAGGGGCAGAGAGAGAGAGAGAGAGATCAGACGCGTACTCCGGCTCACACTGAACCCCTGGCTACCGGGCCACACCCGGCCCGCGGGCCACACCCGGCCCCCGGCCACACTGAGCCCCGGCCCCGGCCCCTGGGCCACACTGACCCCCCCCGGCCCGCGGGCCACACTGACCCCCCCCCCGGCCCCTGGCCACACTGACCCCCCCCCGGCCCCTGGGCCACACTGACCCCCCCCGGCCCCTGGGCCACACTGACCCCCCCCCCGGCCCTGGGCCACACTGACCCCCCCCCCCCGGCTCCCGGATCACGCTGAGCCCTCGGGCCGCCTGAACCACCACCACCACCACCACCAGCGGCGGCGGCATCAGGAGCTCGAGCCCCCGACCGATCCCCCCTCCCGGACCCCCGGGTAGAGAGAGAGAGAGAGGGAGAGCGCGCGCGTGTGTGTGTGTGTGTGTCTCCCTCTCTGCCGCTTCACGGGCGATCAACACCTACCGGACGGCGCGGCTCCGCCAACCCGCTGTAGGCCCGAGGCTGCCCGGGGCGCACTGAGCATGCGCGGCGCCGCCCCCTCAGCCCCCCCCCCGCCTCCTCCTCCCCTTCTTGTTGTTGTTGTTTGTTTGTTTGTTTGTTCTGTAAAAAGTTAACTGTAATTTCTTCCTTTTTTTTGTGTGTGGTGGTGGGGGTGGGGGGGGGGGGGAGTGGGGTGGGTGGGGGTGGGTGGGCGGGGGTGGGCGGGGAGTGGGCTGGGAGTGGGGGTGGGCGGGGGTGTGGGGGTGGTGGGTGGGCGGGGAGTGGGGTGGTGGGAGTGGGGGTGGGCGGGGAGTGGGGTGGGCGGGGAGTGGGCGGGGGTGGGGGGTGGGCGGGGAGTGGGGTGGTGGGTGGGCGGGGAGTGGGGGTGGTGGGAGTGGGGGTGGTGGGTGGGGTGGGGGGAGTGGGGTGGGCGGGGAGTGGGCTGGGGTGGGGGGTGGCGGGGAGTGGGGGTGGTGGGTGGGCGGGGAGTGGGGGTGGGTGTGGGGTGGTGGGTGGGGTGGGGTGTCAGAGACTTGTGTCAAGACACGTGCGGGACCCGCCCGCCCACCTCCGCCGTGGCTCAAGGCGTCCCCCACCCACACCGGGAAACTCCGGAGAGGTTCTCGGAGGGGAATGTGCGCTCTCTTCTCTCTCTCTCTCTCCCCCCCCCCCGGGGGAGAGGCGTCCTGCTTAGTTAGTTCCGGAAAGTATGAGGCGCAAGGTTGGCAAGAGCCGAGAATCTTGGGGGGGTGGGTGGGGTGGTTAGGGTGGGGGGGGGGGGGAGCGTCGGGAGCAACTTCTGGGAGTCTTAACCAACTCACACCGCGAGGCTTGTCGTCGATATCGCTGTCTGGCCAGCCTTCCCGCTGCTTGTCCAGCCAGGACCACCCGACCCGTTAAAGAGCTTTGGCCTCCAGTGACCGGTCTCTGCCCTTCCACGTCCTGTTGGAAGGGCTGTGCTGTTCATCTGCAGTGCCTTGGGGGTAATTGGTTCAGGCAGCCGCTCTCCCCTCCTCTTGGAGCATCAGGTCCGGGACAACAGACCTCGTGGAGTCCTGTAGCTCAGTGGTTAGAGCACTCGCTTTGCAAGTGAGACACCTGAGTTCAATTCCAGGCAGAGGGCGAAACCTTGGGCAAGTTTCCTTACTCCACACAGAGCCTAATAATAATCCCTCCCAAGCCAAAAGCAATAATAAAAATTGGTCATTTTCAATCTACGACTGTTTGCGGGACATTGCTGTGCGCAATTGGCTGCCGCGTTTGCCCACAAATATAGTCAATTCACTTTACAGTGTGTTCTGTGAAGCGCTTTGGGACGTCCTCCCTAAGTGAAAAGTGCTATATCAAATGCAAGGATTATTATTATTATTAACAGGTGATCACAGGCTGTCCTGTGCTCACAAATGCACTGGAACACTACCGTGTGACGCGGGGTGGGGGCCTATGGTCTGCTTTGGCTTCAGGTGAACACGCCTGAAGGCATCAGAATCAGTTGGGAGCTGTGCATTGACGCGAAGGATCCAGCTATCCCACGGTCCCCCGATAATTAAATAAATACACTATTCCGCAAGTTTATACAAATTGTTTTTTTCATGTACAGCAAAAAATTACACGTCCTTAAACAATCAGTGTTGCTGCCAGTTTACTGTTCTCCAAATAGAAAGAGTGTCATTCAGTCTTAAATAGATATCAGCATTCCGATGAGTAGATGTGTAGTGTCTCCAGGTTGAGCACAAAGCCATCCCAGGGTCAAATTCTGGTCTGTGCAGAGGAACTGTTCTGAAACAGGGCAGGAGTCAGGCCGAGCTAGTGAGAGGTCAAATTAGCAAGGATTCCCACTCCTGATCACTGGACTCCCTCACTCCAGGTGCAGGTACACATCAGGTGGAGAACAGAATCATCGGCATGATGCCCCCATGAACTAATAGAATTCAATCTTCATGGTCAAGACACAGACATGAAAATTTTTTCCAGGGTGCCAGAGGCACTGGTACCCACAGAATGTACCTCCAGTGTATAAAAAAATTAGAAACGTGTTTGGGGGAGAAAGTTGTAACAGAACAATTCCAACAAAAAGAGAAGAATTAACAAATCACAAGAATTAAGATTTTATTTTGAATGACGATTGATCTCTGGTGACGGTGCTGTAGGGCTGGCAGTTTCTCACTACAATGCGACTGAGTGATGTGTGACATGTGAACCCTTTACAAAGGCAACATCCTCTCTGTATTTCATGCTGGTCACCGGCTGCCTCCGAAGCAACGTGTCGCCCTGATCAATACTCTCAGGCTGGTCGTAAATAGTTGAAATTATGTGACTGGTTTCTCTGCGCAGCCTCTTTGCTGGTTGGTATCTCTGGAGTTTTTCTCCGTGGTACCTGTACAACAAACGCAACATTTTCAGTCAAGAATAAGTAAAAGCAGAGTTCTCAGTGAGACAGAATTGTGTGGTACAAGGCTTATCCATTGGGATGGACTCTTTTATTTCAGGAATCAGAGTAGAATAAGGTATATCGAAGAGGGCTAAGAATCCAGCGCCTATAGAGATGTAGCCTCTCCCAGGCACAACATTCAATACATTGACAGTTTGGAGCATTCAAGAACTACTCACATTGTTACAAACATTCTGCCCCTAAATACTCATTCACTGTAATCACCTTGAGTCCCGCTCAGACATTACATACCCCAGTCCACGTTTACACTTTGGATGCTGTCCATCGTTTTCCAAAGCATCAGCCATCCCTGAGCTACTGGAGCCTAGGCCAAGACCCTCTGTCCATCCCTGTTTTTCCATTTCCTTCCTGCCAAAACCCTGGAAAAGAAGGACAGATACTGCAGTGTATGAGTGTCACCGACACAGCCAACTGGTATAAATACTCAGTGTGTGAGACACATTCAGGAACAGTGTACACCCTTACCTTTGTGTATTTTTCAAAGCTCCCAATACGCAAGGTCTGCACAGAGCCAGATTCCAGACCCTCTCTCAAACGCTGCTCCAGCCTCATCTGTACATAATCCCGGGAATCTTTATCCCCTCCACCTGTCAAGAGTTTAAAACATTAACTCAAGTATTTGTGTGAACTGACCACAAAATATGGATGGTGTCCATTGGAATGGAATCTTTCTCAAAAATCAGAGTAGAATATATCATATCAATGAATCCTGCACATTTCCCAGTCTCAACATGTTGACAGTTCAGAAAATTCAAGAGCTACTCACATTGTCACAGAGCACACAGATGGTACTCTAATCTCCCTCCACACACTCTGCTTTTATATAGGGATTATATTGTAATCCCCCAATTCCCTTACAGTTCCGCCTACGTGATCCCTACATAACTGTCACACTCACTGCATCTCCGTTTTGCTAACACAAACTTCATTGATATACAATACAAAAGGATAATTGATGTACCAGTAGTGCATCAGTAACACTCAGCCACACAATGAACAAATCACCTTGAAATGCTGGCAAGGCCTAATATTATTGCATTTGATACAGCGCCTTATCACGAAATTGAGATGCCTCAAAGCACTTCACAGAAATACTGTAAAGTGGATTGACTCGGTATTTTGTGGGCGAAATGCAGCAGCTAGTTTGCGCGCAGCAATCTCTCATATTCAGCTATGAGTAAGTGACCAATTTTATTTGGGGGATTTGTGGACAGGACACTGGGAGAAACTCCCTTCTCTTTTTGAATAGTGTCATGGAACCTTTAACATCCATCTAAACAGGTAGACGGGACCTTGTTTTAAAAGTCTAATCCAAAGGATGGCACCTTCCAAGAATGCAACACTCCCACAGCTCTGCATTGGTGTATCATGTTAGATTAAGTGATTCCAAGTCCCGACATGGGGCTTGAACCCACATCCTTCTGACTCAGAGCGAGAGCACTACCAATGCGCCAGCCTAATATACATGTGGCTAATTCACGGTATTGCTGGGCTGCGCATAATGCTTTCACCGACCCTCACATAATCAGGCCATCTCTTGACATCCCATAACAAAGGGGGAAGGAAGGGTGGCTATTATTGAAAAACAGTCACTAATTCCACCCATTCATGCAGACTCAAATGCAACAGGGACTTCACATGCTCATACCTTTGTCATAGTAAACGCTCATATCCACATCCCAGTCATCCGCAGTTTCCTCATCGAAATCTGAAAGACAGTGACAGACCGTTAGCGTGACGTCACAGAATATAATAATAATAAGGACCCATCACAGAATCCATCCCTCCCTTGAGGTCTGAAAAGCCCTACCTCCTTCTTCCTGCTGCCAATATTGTGCGTCAGTATAAAATACCAAGCCAGATCCTCCCTTCTCCCACTTGAGTTCAATCTCTTCTTCAAACAAGCGCTCCTTTGTGCGTTCTTGCGTTGTGACATCCTCGTGCAACGCCTCATGCCTCTCCCACTCCTCGCACGAATCTTCGTCCTGTTGCACCAGTGAACACAATACAAGAGAATCAAACAGCAAGTCAGTGGGATGAACAAAAGATTTTGGAAAGACCTCCATCCCCTCTGTCTGAATATCATTCCAAATTCCAGAGCACAGAGGTTCCTTCACTCCAATGTCTAGATCAAGTCCCATGGTGTGTATGTAGAATCATAGAATGTTCAAAGCACAAGACACAATTCAGCTTCTCATATCTGTGCTACTGCTCGTTCCCCAACTAGTGATATCTACTCTAATCTCTCACCAAACCCCCATGTTCTACACCTCATTATATCTCTGATCCTCTCCTATCCCCCTCTGCTCAGCTGACAGGCTTACTGCATGTCCCTGCCCCTTCACACCACCACCGTTGGCCGAACTTTCAGCTTCTACGCCACTATTCTATATGGAACTTGCACCCTCTCTTTCTGTTTTTAATTTCGCCTTGACACCTACCTCTTCGACAGTGCCTATGGCTACCTCCACCTTCCCCCTTGCTCAGCGTCCAACCCCATTTTGTAAAGCTCTCCCGAGACATTAATCTACTTGAAGGGCACTGTTTAAATGCAAGTTATTGTTGTAGTCTGTTTGGTAACATTGCCAAAGTTGGTTTCCTCCCCTTTACTTGGTGTCATCCAGAGGTAGAGCGCTGCTCAATCACACTGTCAAAAGCTTACATTGTCCGAATGAGGTTCAGCTCCTTTTTCCTCTTCCTGCTCTATGCTATCTGGTAAATGGCCATTTTCCACCTCTTCCCGCTTGTCATTGTGCCAGAGTGGGAAAAATGATGTACTCCTCCCCGAGATCTCTTCTCCTGTAGCTGTGTAAATAGATTCCTCTTGTTCCAGCAGTTCTGAGGTCTCATACTGGAATGGTACATTACCATAACGTCTGTTGGAGCTAGTTTTAGGGAATTTTAAGTCCAGTTTTGTGATGATGCGAGGTGGCAGCCTGCAGGCCTGGATCAGCTCTAGGAAAACTCTCACTGGTGTTCCCACATTCCCATTGGGCATCAGAGCAGGAGGATTCAACTCTGGCAGTCTGGACAAATCGTGTTGTGTGAAGATCTCGCTCTGAGCCTTCTTATTCTGCAACTCCAGTTTAGTTTTGTAGGGGAAGAGGTTCAAATCTATTTTGAATGAAAAATGTTTTTAGAAGTGTATTCAAAGAGAAACAACTTAAAATTCCATACAACAGAGATGTAACAACTGCAATAGGAAACACCATTCTTCCCAATGCAATACACTCAACCCAACTAAAAGTTGGGTTTTGCTCAAAGATAGCAATCAAATTATACACCAGCCGCTGCCCGGTCACAACTGTCACTGTAACTATCTAAATATTTTTCTTCTTCAGCCGGGTGTTCAACACACGTGGAAACCCATCACCATGCTTAAGAGTATCTTGCAGGATTAACAAGAATCCCTGGGGAGAAACCAGTCTGCCTTTCCATGTCCTGCGGATAAGCCAGGCTGACCTGGGCTGTCGTTTGCAGTGCTCTGGGGATCTCCCTGGCTCAGGAACTGGACTGTTGAGATCACCACAGAAGATTCTGTTGCTAAACATGTCACCCTGGAGACAGTTCTGTTCCAAGGAGACTCCGCTTACCTCCCCACCAAGGAGGATACTCACTAAATGGTCATTTGACATCGGGCAAACACTGGTTTGAGCCCTAACTAGGTGGATGGGTACCACAAACTCTCTGCGAGCTTCCCGGTAGACAACACAGCTCACCATGAAATAATAATAATAATAATCCTTGCTTTTCATACAGCGCTTTTCACGGCTTCTCGACGTCCCGAAGCGCTTCACAGAATATACTGTAAAGTGAATTGACCGTATATTTGTGGGCAAAACGCGGCAGCCAATTGCGCACAGCAGCGTCCCCACAAACAGTCGTGGATTGAAAATGACCAATTTATTATTGTTTTGTTTTGGAGGGATTATTATGAGGCTCTGTGTGGAGTAAGGAAACTTGCCCAAGGTTTCGCCCTCTGCCTGGGATTGAACTCAGGTCTCTCGCTCGCAAAGCGAGAGCTCTAACCACTGAGCCACAGAGACTCCGTGTCACCGTCTTCGTGACCACAGCTCAGGGACACAACCCTTTCAACAACAACAACAAGATTACTTTTTGTACAGAGCCTTTCACGTCGGGAGGACGTCCCGAGGCGCTTTCCCACTGAACGACGGCTCCCGGCCGCCAGCGGCGGGGGTACAGCTTGAGGGAGCAGCAGCGGTTCGCCCCTCTGCTGCCGCACAAGCAACAACAACAACAACAACAAGATTCCATTTATAAAGCGCCTTTCACGTCAGGAGGACGTCCCGAGGCGCTGCACAGTTGGGTCAGCAGGGGGGGAAATGGTCAGGGTGAGGGGAGGGAAGGGAGGGGGCGAGGAGGGGGGAAATGGTGAGGGTAAGGGGAGGGAAGGGGCGAGGAGGGGGAAATGATCAGGGTGAGGGGAGGGAGGGAGCGAGGAGGGGGGAAATGGTCAGGGTGAGGGGAGGGAGGGAGGGAGCGAGGAGGGGGAAATGGTCAGGGTGAGGGGAGGGAAGGGAGGGGGCGAGGAGGGGGAAATGGTCAGGGGGAGGGGAGGGAAGGGAGGGGGCGAGGAGGGGGAAGAGAGTCGAGAGGGGAGCTGAAGGCTGAAGGTCAAAGAGAAAGGCTGAAGCGATGAATTCCGCGGCTTTTTTTAAAAAAAAATCGACGTTACCCGCCGCCTCTGCCGCTCTCACCCTCCGAACCAGGCAACGACTCCGCAGCCAGGACCCGGCCCGGTCCACCCACTGGCGGCCGCTGTACATGTCGATGAAGGCCGAGGCCCTGTGGGCGGGGAGGCTGACCACACAGCAGCAGCAGCAGGAGGAGGAGGCCGCCGCCGCCTGAGCCCGGGACCGGGTCCGCCCCGGGGCCTGGGGTTGCGGTCGGTGCCGATAGTGGAAACACGCGAAGCCGCCGCTCTCTGTGAACTGCGAGAAGTAATTCCTGAGGTCGGCGGAGCGCAGGGCGCGCGGGATGTCACAGACCGCCAGACAGACGCAGCCTCTCGCCGCCATCTTTGATCCTGGCGGAGCGCTGGCGGCACATGCGCACAGCTCGCCCGGCGGGGGCGGAAGGGGAGGGGTTGAACGGTACCATCTTTGATCCTGGCAAACAGGGCCGAATTGGCAACTTGTCTCTCGATCGCTGGGGGTGTACGTTAGTTTCTCTTTCCCGGCAGCGTCGTGAGACCCTTTGAACTCAAGGTCCGAAAACTTTGCACCTTGGAGTATTGGACAACATTTTTGAAAAAAAAAACTACACGATGTAAAATACTTGACATAAAATACCAGCGATGCCCGAGAGGGGAATTGCAGTGCTGGGGGAGCGGCTATGCTGTCAGTGGTGCCAACCTTCAGATGAGACATGGGGGGGGTGGGGGTCGGGGTCGGAGAGGGTCGAGGGCAGCGGGGGATGAAGATGACCGAAGGCGCGGTCTTCAAGGAGGCACGGCGGGAGGGGAAGAGGCGGAGGGACTGCGGGATGAAGGTCCAGCGGGCAGGGGCGGAGTGGGCAGAATAATAATAATAATAATAATAATCCTTGCATTTGATATAGCGCTTTTCACGTCGGGAGGACGTCCCAAAGCGCTTCACAGAACACACTGTAAAGTGAATTGACTGTATATTTGTGGGCAAACGCGGCAGCCAATTGCGCACAGCAATGTCCCACAAACAGTCGTAGATTGAAAATGACCAATTTATTATTGTTTTGGGTTTTGGAGGGATTATTATTAGGCTCTGTGTGGAGTAAAGAAACTTGCCCAAGGTTTCGCCCTGACCTGGAATTGAACTCAGGTCTCTCACTTGCAAAGCGAGTGCTCTAACCACTGAGCCACAGGACTCCAGAAGGCCCGCCCGTCAATGGTGGGGCGATCGAGGCGGGGGGATGGAGGCGGGGGATGTGTCGCAGGATGGAGCCCGCCGAGCAGAGGTTGGAAGTGGGTCAGGAGGTCGCGGTGGTAGGGGGAGCAAAGCCATGGAGGCTTGGAAGGCGAGGACCAGGATCTTGAGCTGTATCCTGTGTGTGGTGGGAAAGCCAGTGGAGTCGGGACTTGTACAAGGTTAGCTCTCATCCAGCGCTTTGGGATGTCTTCCCGACATGAAAGGCGCTCTATAAGGGTAATTTTGTTGTTGACGTCTGACTTACAAACACAGTCACTATGCTTTGTAGTAACTCCTGCAAAATCCCTTAAGGTATTTTGATAACTTCATAAGCTACTATATCTAATGCAAGTATTTTTTAATAAAAAAATAAAATGTGTAGTTTGATACAGCAATGTTGTATTTGGTTGCAGAATCATTGCTGCTTGGAGAGGGAGAGCGGCCGAGGTGGCCGGTGTTGATTTTTAAAGTCTCTGAATTCATTGCAATGGTTTATTTAAATTCCTTACTCAGTAATACCCAACATATGCAAAATACTTTTATTTATGATAAAAAATAAATTAATACAAAACAAATTGTTCACAAAATGGAGGAGGTAAAATCACAGAGGAAAAGGAGTAGATGAGAGAAGCAGCAGTACCCTAGCTGTTGATCTCACTCCCACCCCCGTTCTTCATTGCTTGGTGTAAAACATCTGGATGAGCAGCTGGTTTATTTCAGTGCTCCCAATCACAGGCCTGAAAAAGAGCTCAGTGACAACACCAGCGCTGATGGTTCTCAGTGCAGATACAGTGAGTAAGATAGGGGCTAAGCGGCTTGTATCCTTAGGTTGGAGGGGTACTAGGACCTCATGGAGCACTCGCTGGGCTTCCCTTTGCAGGCTCTGGACGTATAGAGTAGCTTGTAGTCCTGGCAGGTCTGGAAAGTACATTAATATAAGAATAATTATCCTGCATTTTAATAATAATAATCCTCGCATTTGATATAGCACCTTATCACAATCTTGAGACGTTTCACAGCACTTCACAGATTATACTAGAAAGTGAATTGATTGTATATTTTGTGGGCGAAACATACTCTTTTACACAGTCTTTATATGTTGAAAGTGTCAAAGTGCTTCACAGGTAATTGCTTTCTACTGCATATTTGTAGGCAAATAGAGACTTTACCAATCAAAGATAATATACAATAATCCTTGCATTTGATAATGCACTTAAATAATAATAATAACAATTGTATTTGATATAGCACCTTATGTCTTCGAGACGTCTCAAAGCGTTTCACAGAATATACTGTAAAGTGAATTGACTGGATATTTCGTGGGTGAAACGCGGCAGCCAATTGCGCACAGCAGTGGCCCAACATCATATCTTTGAAAAGTCTGTATAATTACTCTGTATTTTGTAGGTGAATACCACAGCAAATTTGCACACAGCGTGACTGGAGTGAATGACCGATTGTATTTGAGGGCTTGTTGGCTAGGACACTGGAAGAAACTCACTTCCCCTTTTTTGAATAGAATCATGGATCTTTATTGCCCATCAAAAAACAGAGAAATGGGACTGAGGTTTAACATCTCATCCGAAAGATGGCTCCTCAATTTAAGTGGAGGAACAAGCACCAGCACCACAAGGGCCAGATGACCTCTTTCTGCAAGTTCTTTAAATCTGTATCAAGGTCTGCAGGCCCTGCATGCATAGGCAGCACCAGAATAAACACCAGTACTCACCAGCACTGAAGAGAACAGCTCCCTTCAGGTAAGCAAACTCCTTGGGTGTTAGGTCCAAATCCCAGAACTTGTTCAGGCACAGTTTTATTCTCTGCACATCAGCTATGGAAGGTTGTGTACTCTCAGCTCCCACCACACCAGGTAGCTCTTTTCCATTCAATAGGAGTCTTTTGAGCAAACTTTGCACTGGGATCTCAACTACCTCAAAATTCACTCCCTCCTGAGCCAATCCCAGCAGGAAGAGAGGGGCCCAGCATGACCCAGGAGCAACAGCTGGTCCTCTTTGGGTAGATGTGGAATGAAGGGAGATTCTGCATGAAACTGACCGTCTTCACGAGTACCTCAATGACTGTGGGACAGGTGATGTGGGGAGTCTTCAGACACACCGTCCTCTTGATTTGACAGTACAGCTGTGATGAGAGAACTGGGAGTGTGGCTTGACAACAGCCTGCTGGCTGAGGATATTATAGAGGATTGCATTCCGTCCATACCTAGAGGCACAGTGGCACTTATCAAGCAACATGTTGACACAAGCCATGATCCGACCCTTAACTTCTCAAAATCCAGAAGCTCATCAGTGGCCCGACGGATTACTTAAAATCTGATTTTTTTAAAACTTGAAATAAAAACTACTAAGCACTTTGTTTCCAAGTCCAGGGTAATTGTATTGTACTGCACCCTACCATCCCTCAGCATAGAATCCTAACCACACACTGTTTCCACAGTATTTTATACA